>NW_016690490.1:0-363151 GCF_001604755.1 Lepidothrix coronata | reverse complement strand
ACAGTGCATCAGCTGAAACCCAGGCACTCCTTTGGTCTGGGACAATATGCTAAATTACCCACATTTTGCTGACAATGAAGCTCTGCTAAGAGCCAACTCAGCCAATGTGAAGATAAAGACAAAAAAGAGTATCCAGCGTTGCACAAAAAAAAAAAGTTATTAATCCGCTATTATTATGAAATCTCAGGGTTCCCTGGTGGTCTAGTGGTTAGGATGCAGCGCTCTCACCACCACGGCCCGGGTTCGATTCCCGGTCAGGGAACTTCTCTGGACAGATGGAGCTCGTCAGCCCTGTAAGGCCATCCATCTAAGAGAAGGTCACTCTAAACAAACCTACGTCCTGGGGACCTCGCTGCCACTGTCCAAGCTCACTCGGCCCTGGCAGATGAACCTTAGGATTAAAGGGTGGGCTCAGTTCAGCGCACACTATGTCTCACCTAAAAAAGGTAAAGACCTTTCCCAAATCTTCGTTCACGAAGACCGGCCATGATTATGAAATCTCAGCAACTTCTAATTCAAGGATTGTTTTAGAGGCAAAATAACACACAAAATGAGTCAATTCACACACCAGCATCATGCAAGGTTCTACAGAAAGCAGTAATGTCATCAGCTGGCAAGTTGGAAACTGCATTCACCAGCATGTTTGGACAGTGAATAGTTTTTCAAGACTATGTCACAAATCTCCAACATGGATGGTGGGCATTTTCATTTGACTATGTAATGCAGAGATCTGTGGAGCAACTGGCTCTAGGAGAAGGTTTCTACCTGCCTTGTGGACTGTTAGGTTTCACTGGTATTTGCTGGCAACAGGGAAATGTGACCTGAGGTATTTTCGGCTTCAAACCCAAGTCATGGATGAAAGTATTTCCTGTGTGCTTCCTCAGCCATGTCTCTATCTTGACTCCCAGGCCAGCTTGCTGCCTTGTCCCTGCTCCAGGTCTTCACCTGGCTCTATCAGTCTGCTCCAGATTTTTTTCTCTTTCTTGGCAGTGTTGTGAACAACCACAAGCAGTGACTCTTAGCAAGACTAGTGGAAAGCCTGTCCCAGATTAAACACCAGTAGCAGCTCCTAGTATTCTTGTTTCTATATACGAACAGCAACCAGATGCATCCCATCCACTAACAGAAAACTACCCCAAAATGGAGGAAAGGTAATGTTTCTGTGGGAGTGGCTGATGCAAAACATATAGGTGCATCACATACAATCCAAAGCAACCACTGGTTTGTTGCCACACACAGCACAATTAGATTTCTCAACATGACAGCAGTTACCATGTGTCATGGTGTTGCAAAATGAAGGAAAGTAGCAACAAGAAAGGCTTTTTTGCATTCCATCAATTCGCAAAAACAATTAATGCATCTTCTGTTACTTTCATACCTGGTTTGGTGGTTGCTTTCTAGTTTCTGTTGGTGCAAGGGCCAAGAAAGGTGAAGAATTGGAAATGCCAAGGCACATGATATGGAACACATCAAGCCAGGACTGGCTTCTTACTGGTTTTTGAAAGAAGACTCACCAAATTTTTCATAACTGATAGTTCAAGTATAAAACTCTGAATAAGTAAAGCTCTGGGCTTGCCACCTTTTAAAAGCTAAACAAAGTCTGAAGTCCTTTAACATCTAGAATAGCTATAACAGTCAGAAAAAGTCAACTATATTTTGTTCCCACAAATTTATTATTAATAGTAGTAGAAAAAGTAGTAGTAGTAGTTTCAGCATATAGTAAGAAACAAATAAAGAGAATTTTTTCCCATTCAGTGTAAGCTCTCTGTCATTTGAAAAGGGGGGGGTTATCCAATCCTTAATGTGGGGAGATTTTCTCAACCCTTAGTGATTTATTTGTCTGTCAGTGCCCCAGAGAAGCTGAAACCCTTATACCTGACTAGTGTGTCAGCATCCCACAAGGGGACCCTTCACTGAACAGATTCACTGGATCAGAGGGTAATTTGACTGCCCTTTTCAGGGGGCTAAGCCACCAGCATGGAGACTCCTCAGTGGGTCTTACCAATGTGTTATCTGCTGCCGTCAACTGCTAGCACCTGTAAAGGACTCACTCTAACAGTTTATGGAATAACACTCTTTATTAATACAAATTGTGACAGGTTAAAAAGGTTTGAGGGTTACCAGTGATAGTATCTGACTGTAAAAACATGTTTGAAACAATCTGCTACACTATAAAGCAAGCTCTAATCCTAATATCAGTATTTAATGCACGTGAAGTATGATTCTTACCCAACAGATGTCCCTATAGGGGGGTAGACAGGTTCAGCACGTTGACTCCTCCCAGAAGTTTTGGTGGAGTCTTCCTCAGTTTTCCCTTATTCTCAACTGACTTTTATACTATTTCTTTATATTTAGGTAGAACTTGAGTGACTTGAGTCATAAATCCTTTTATTTCTTACTGGTGTAAAATTCTCTCACTTCTCTTCTCGTGCCTAATGGAAGGTGGACGTATTTTGGCATTTAAGAAGTGGGATTTCAACAGTTGTTGCTCAGCAGCAGAACATCTTCATCTGTCTCCCCTGGTTGAGAAGTTCCATACAGTCTTAGGAACTACAAAGTACCACTGTGCTCCCCTCCCTGCCGGGGTTTCTATGGAGGGAGGCCGCAGCATCTCCATTTTGCTCCGTGCTCCGTTCCATCCCCCATAGCAGGTGTTTATTGCTGTATAGGGAACTCTCATGGGGCATGTCAACCGTGTTCCATCCATTGAGTAGCAGTTGCATTTTATCTTGTAATTCTTAGTCTCCTCTAATTTTTTAACCCCAGTCATCTTCCCACTCTCCATGCCACTCAAACCTCTGTGCATGCAATGTTGAAGGTCTTTTCCCTTCCAGATGCTGCTGTCAGTGATTCTGGCTGTGCTGGGATTTGCAGGAGGAGCATATTGTGTGGTCATCTCCTCACTGGGGCTGATTGGGGGTCCTCTGTGTGACACAGGTGATGGAGAATACCTCTACCCTTTCAGGAATGACACACTGAAGTGAGTATGGCTTACAGGCTCCTCCAACTTCGCTTTCCCTGATCTCTCCCCCATCTTTTTATAGCAAACTTGAATTTTTCCAAAATTAATTGATGGACCACCCTGTGTATGACTAAACTCACATTTCTCTGAATAGCATGTTCCAGCTGGTCACCTCTTTGACCAAGGAATCATCCTTTGGCAAATTGCCTGAGTTTCTTCTGTTGTGCTTGTCATGGGCCCCTTGTGCAATTTGCATCATGCTTTTAAAATGCTGGTGAGCTGGGACTCCCAAAGGAGTCAAAGGGAAATGTTTGATTACTGTGCCACATTAATCTGTTAAATCATCAAGAATTGAACCTGCTCTACTTACTTCTGAAAAGCAAAGAAAAAATCTTCTCTGAATCTTTAAAGTTAACCTTGGCAATCATGCTCTTCAAGTCAGAGCTAGAGATGGGCTGAGATACCACAGCAGGAATGGAGAATATGGAGACACATCTTAAAACCATTACAGACCTTTCTCTTTGGTTATTAACACAAAATAACTAATACAATTCAGCCACAGAACAAAGAGGATCTTCTTGTGTATGCAACAAAGTACAGATGTGGTTCTATTCCCTAGTTATCAGTTGCATCTGTGCAAAGAGAATTCTGAAGAGAATCACCAGCTTTTACCAACTAGTAGAATTTGAGACTCACTTTGTGCAATCAAGCTCAGAAAATGTAATGCCAGAAAACACAGAAAGCATTCTGCAGTTTTTATTTTCTAATACCTTGCCAATTATTTTTCTCTAACACAGAGACAATTACTTGTTCAACCAGACAACATGGAGTATTTGCAAAGAACCTGAAAACATCATCCTTTGGAATATTGTTCTTTTCTCTATCCTCCTGGCCATCGGTGTGATTGAAGCTATTCTTTGTTTTATTCAAGTCATCAATGGACTTACTGGTTTCATATGTGGCACATGTATGAGGAGAAGAAAGGTTGGTATGCAATAGAAGAAATCAGAGTGCTTTACATTCCTACCAATTTTATTTTTCAGGCTCTGTAATGGTACATGAGCTAACAGATGTGCACAGCCCCTGAACAAGCTCCTCGGGGGAGCAGAGACAGTACAGATTTTATTTGCACACACACTTGCTCTCTCTCCATCTCACTGTAGTTAGGGATAACCCGGTCCTCAGATATTTCTGAACAGCAGAGCACTATGACATACTGACATACTCACTTGCATGGTTGTGTTCTTATTCAAGACGCCTTTTTGATAAAGTGTAATGACCTTCCCTAGCATCTGTAAGAGAACGACAAAAAGTAGATATGTTTTAAATTGGTCAACAGCAGTTAAATTGTTATTTTACAAAATGGAAGAAAATCTCTTTCAAGTTTCATTTATCACTACTGCTTCCTTTTAATTGTTTCTTTTCATTGTACAAGATATTTGCAGTAAGCCTAAGATCCCCCTGGAATATTAATTAATTGTCTTTCATTCATTGCCTTACAGACAAATATTTCTGGGATGTGAATGACCTACAGGGAATGCCAGGACAAGCCCCGAGCTGCCGATTCACATACAATAAGGATAGTGCACTGTACTGTATTTATGGGGGAACAACAAACTAAAAACAAAATATTCAGGAGTTTTTGGGGGCAAAACGAATTTTTTATAAAAGATGTCAGGGTGGAAAAGGGCTAGATCATTTAGATCTGAGACTCCACATTTTCATCTCTGTAACTATACCTGCTAAACCTCAGGTACTGGCAAAAACGTTATTCTACCTGGTCCTGACTTGCGTATTAAGCACAACAATCTTCAGATAAAAGATCACCACTTGCCCTCTTGTGTATGTGGGAGATGGAACTGTTGTTAATGTATATATTTATCAACTGCATGAAGCAGGCACTCTCTGGCTGATGTAAATAACGTCCCATCCTCCCCAAATCCCACTGTGGCTCACCTGTCCATTCCTATTAACTTGCTAACTGGGCACTCACAGATTTGAATTAGGATGAGCAGAGAATATATCAAGCAGTTTTTGAGACACTGCAGAGGCAACTGAAGAACACAGCTTTCAGCATCCTTCAGCCACCCTGGAGCCAAATCCCCTCGTGCCATTCAGTAGCTTGCTCTCATGTTTGACAAAGTCCAGTGCACTTCTAAATCGGTTCTTCAGGAGTATCTGAGAGATGTGGGAGCCTTTGAGGGGCATTTGGGTCAATATAGACAGCAGGGTTTGGAGCAAGGGTTTAGAAACATCTGGTTTAACACAGGGGTGAAAACCATTTTGCCCTCATGAGACTACATAGGAATTTCACTAACTTCCACACAGGTCTGTAGGGCTGCTCTAGAATAGATCATATGGCCAAACCAATTGACTAGCTAAAGATAACCAAAGATAAAGGTAGCAATTATGTTCAGCTTAGTAAAAAACAAAAGATATAATCTGATGGCAACAAACTGCATCAGTTTTAGTGTTATAGTAACAGTTATCCCAACCAGGATCTGCATAATCGCACAAGCCCTTGATCTTGAGCTAAAGTCCGTGACTGGAAAATTTCAGAAAACCCATCATTTCAGTGACTTCCTCAAAGGTTAATTCTTGGACATGAACTGTCTTCCCTCAGTCAGCCTTTTAATCAATCTTTACCCGTGCTGAACATATGTACACAGCTATGAAAACCTGAATATATTTAAAGTACTTGGAGCCTATTTTCAAAGAGAGACATTTGTGTTTTCTCAGTCATAGTTGTTAATATTTCTGCATTGGAGTAAGCTATTTGAACACAGTGATTGCAGACACACACTGTTTGTGCTGTCCTCCAATGTAGTATACAAAATGTTTCATATAAATGTCTCCTTTATACAAAAATGGGGAAGAAGTTGCCTAGATGAGGAGCATATGTACTTTGGAGCACAGTTTTACCTCTAGAAGCAGGAAATTTGACCCATAAAACTTAAAAGCACCTTCTGTAAAAAATAAAGCATAAGACTTGTCCAAGTTTGTAATCATCACTAGGTGCATCCAAACCTGCTAGGTGGCTTAAAAAGCTCATGTTCATTGTCAGCAGTGAAGCCTGGACAGTGCTACCACATAAAGGAGACATCAAACCAGGAAAAGAGTCAAGGAGGCAGCTAGAAATATTCACATGTAGTCAGGTGGAGAGAGACTCCTTCACCAGCAGAGGGGCTCTATGAACTCTTCACAGTCCCTACCCTCATCCCTTAGCTTTGACTCCCTGACTCTCACCTCTCTGATAAAGCCAATTTGGGCTGTGCCAGCACCAGGAGACGGAGATACCCACTGGCACACTTCCAGCACAGAAAATTAAGTGCACTGTACTGCTGCCATCTGCTTGTTCCAAGCTGTCCCGCTCTGGAGATATTTAGGGCCATGTCTCTGTGCTCCTGGGGACACCCTCTGTCCTGCCAACGTGATCACTGGCCTCACTAATATATGTAAACATTAAATATTGTTCTTCTGAAGTTATTTTCTGGATTGATTTGTGCGACGTAAAGGACTTGTGACTTCAAAGTACCTCCAGTAGGAAGAGAAATGGAATAACATAGAAAGCAGAGTTAATTTGCCACTCCAGGTGGCAAGAGTCTCTCCCATGTCCTCTGTCACACCTGAGAGCCACTCACAGATGTCTAGAGACCTAAGTATCTCAGATGGAGTTAGCAACACAGAAGTGTGGGTGACCAAAGCAAACACCTGTCTCTATGCTAAAAATTCATTTAACCAAGATACCTAAGCGGGCTAAACTAGATTAAATCATTTCAGCTCCCCAAATCACCTTTTATGTGAATCAAAGCCTGACCTCTCAGAAGTGTCATCAGGGCCTTCTCAAGGAGTTGGCCAGCACATTGCAACAGAGGCAGCTCCTCATGACGAGCACTGCAGGGAGACCTGCAAACCCAAGCTCTTCTGATGGGCAAGGCTTCAAAAGAAAATCATAGAATCAGCCAGGTTGGAAGGAACCTCTGAGATCATCAAGTCCAACCCTTGATCCACTACCGCCATGGTTACTAGACCATGGCACTAAGTGCCACATCCAGTCTCATCTTAAAAACCTCCAGGGAGGAAGAATCCACCACTTCCCTGAGCAGCCCATTCCAATGTCTGATTATCCTCTCTGTAAAGAATTTCTTCCTAATATCTAACTTAAACCTCCCCTGGCAGAGCTTAAGACCATGCCCTCTTGTCTTACTGATAGCTGCCTGGGAGAAGAGACCAACCCCTACCTGGCTACAGCCTCCTTTCAGGGAGTTGTAGAGAGTGATGAGGTCTCCCCTGAGCCTCCTCTTCTCCAGGCTAAGCAACCCCAATTCCCTCAGCCTCTCCTCATAGGACTTATGCTCGAGTCCCTTCACCAGCCTCGTTGCTCTTCTCTGGACCTGCTCCAGCACCTCAATATCCTTCCTGAACTGAGGGACCCAGAAGTGGACACAGTACTCGAGGTGTGGCCTCGCCAGCACTGAGTACAGGGGAAGAATCACTTCCCTGGTCCTGTTGGTCACACTGTTCCTGATACAATGTCTACATAATACTAAATATAATAAAAACTTTGATTTGAACAGAGAGTTGGCTTTTCTACAGATAAGATATCATGCTTTATAATTGAGATTACTATCAATTTTAAGTTGTTGGGGTTTTTTTTCCCAAAATGAAAAGAGTTATTTCAGGGAAATCTCCTTAAAAAAAGAGGAATTTTGTCCCTGAAATTTGTTATGTATTGTACATGTGAAGAATTTAGTAAAACTAAGGAACTCATAATATTCTTCTATATCTCTTTTCTCTCTATTGATCTTTCTCTTTACCTATTAATCTGTCTTCTCTGTATCTCTGATCTTTAAATAATGGTCAAAAACTTACACAGACATAATGAAAAAAGTGTTTAATTTTGATATTTATTATTTACTATGCAGTTGCACCACCCAAGCTCTTATAGAAGGATTAAAAATATGTTATTTTCTCATCAAATTATCCCCGTCTTCTGCATTTGAAACTCATGCAGGAGATCAGCCACTTGCAAATCTGTTGGTTGAAAAAGTATTCCTGGGATTGACTTGGGATATGAATTAAACTTTAGACCAAGGACACCATTTGAAAATTTGTAAATGTTTGAAAACCAGTGTTTCATCTGTCAGGATCAAGGACACAATCCAATGCCTGTGTTGTAAACCGCAGACTAGTTCATAACATCTCATTTCAAGAGGAACTGTCAGTTCATTTTGATGCAAATGGCTCAGACACCTCAGGCCCCAGTGCTCGGTTTTTGTTGGCACTCACAGCAAAGCAAACCAGTGAGAGGTTGGTCCCTGCAGACCTCTGAGTGCCATAGCCTCTGCTTTACTGTCCCAGTCCTGTGCCTCTCCTCCCAGGCAACCTCTTCTGTGTAAACAAACTTTAAAAAAATCCCAAAGGAAATTAAGAAAAAAACCAAATCTTTCCAGACTCTCAGACTACTTTATTTTATCTCTTACAGAGCTCCAGCTTGTCCCTTTTCAGAGGAGTGACAGGGGACAGCCACCCTTCAGAAATGCCATTCCTCTCCCCAAAGCACCCCTTTTATCCTGAGCCCAAGGGCCACAGAGAGCCATCTAAAGCCCATCAGCCACATTGTAGCACATTTAACCCATAAAGGCAGGGCAAAGACTTTGTTTTAGGCCCGGAGGCCACTGCTTTGTCCCTCTTTATTTCTTCCTGTCAGTTAGATTCAAAGCCAAGTAGATGTTAGTGCTCACTATGGTGCAGGTCATTTCCATCAGAGATAGAAAACTTCACTGGTACATAGCACTTCTCGCTTTCTTTCAGGCATTCCTCTACTTTTACCAACAGCCCATAGTTTGTTCTATCAAGGTCAACTGATAAGGTGTAAGAGTAAGAACTCAGCTGAGTATTACAGAATTACAGAATGGTTTGAGTTGGAAGAGATCTTAAAGATCATCTAGTTCCAATGCCCTACCATGGACAGGGACACCTCCCACTAGACCAGGTTGCTTAAAGCCCCATTCAATCTGGACTTGAGCACTTCCAGGGATGGGACATCCACAACTTCTCTGGGCAACCTGTTCCAGTGCCTCGCCACCTCGTAGTAAAGAATTTCTTTGTAATATCTAATCTAAACCCACCTTCTTTCAGTTTAAAGCCCCTACCTCTTGTCCTATCACTACAGACCCTTGTAAAAAGTCCCTTGTCATCTTTCCTGTAGCCCCTTCAGGTACTGACAGGAACTTGTATCCCGCAAGTAAGTTCTCAGAACTATTGGAGATACACCAGAATATCCCAGCTGCTGTTCCAGAGGGGCATGCGTCTCCCACAGGGACTGTGAAACATCAGCTTGCCCATGTGGACATCCCAGTGGCTTTAGAGCATCTCAGGTGACACAAGCTCATTTCTATGTGAAAATTCAAATCAAGCTCTGAAACATCTAATGTGTATAGTGACACTGCTCTTAAAAGCAGCCCTGAGTTCAGCAATCTGAGACCTGCCCTCACCCTGTCCTGCCTCACAAGACCTAAACAGGTCAGTAAATCACACCCTAAAATTGCATATTTCTCCCCATGGGTTACTCAAGGAGCATGAAGCAAGCGGTGCAGCAGCTGGCATAATAAGCTGCAGCCCCCCATCATGAGCAGGAAGGTGAAGCCCACCTCAAAAAACTCTTAATTGATGAGATTTCTTCATTTTTTTCCTTATCTGAGAGTCATTTAATGGCAAAAGAGTACAACAACAGATTCATCAAGGAACTGGTCTTGTTGGTATAAGCCTGTGCTTTTTTAATCCTTCCATGCACTGTATATCATCAAAAACATTCCAGATTCAGATGAACTACGTCACACATACTTTTTCTCTAAGTCTCCTTCATCCCATTGTGCAATGTTTTTACTTACATTTTGTCCCACTACATCTGCCCTCCACCCCTCGGTCTTTAAATGAAATTTCCCTGCCTGCCACTATTTTTTTATTTTTTTTTCCCCCAAGACGTGAAAAAAAAAGCAGACAATCTTTGCAGATGTCAAAGAACAAATTCAAATCTTGCTTTGGACATGTTGAATTTAGTAGACCCCCACATGAGGAGTGCAATGTCAGGTATGTCCTCCTAGGAGTGGCTGACTGCAGAGCAGGCCGAGACCGGGCTGAGTGCACCTTCAGCCACATGCACTCTCAGCCCTATCCTTTGCCTCCCTAGGAAATATGCTGTAAAACATTTGCTCGTAGAAGAAAAGCTTAGCATGTGTCTGTGTGTAAACAATGTTTTAAAAGTTTTTGAAACGTCCATTTTGATAAAGGAAGGTAGACCAGAGAAACCAATGATTCCATTGCCACCGACAGATGCAGTTTCTAGGACCTTGTAGCAGGTTCATTTAGGGTGGAAGGGAGTGTTTCTAATTACCACCCAGAAAAATGCACCACAGTGTCCCTTTTTGTACTTAGATAATTGGGTCAATGTTAAAAACCATTACTCAGTTAAAATAGCATTTGGTTATAAATATAAAGGAATATTTCTTGTAAGGCAGGATAAATAAGGTTGCCAGGCTTTTTCATGTCTTTTAATTTTCTCTTCTTTGTAAACACTTCCAACCAGACCACTGCATAATCTTACCAAAACCCTTATTTCCCCTTGTACAGAAAGGTGTCACAGACACCATGGGGTTCCCGCACTTTTCCTCATTTCTCACAGCCATCACTGATGTGCCTGCGTTTTCCTACCATGTCCTGCTCATGAGACATGCTTAGCCTTTGCCACTGACATTTCTATGCACAGCTACTCCTGGATGTCTGCAGGAGATGACACACTGCAGAAAACCTTTCTAAAGGTTTGGCCTTTCACTCAGAGTGCGTCTGTGAAGAAGAAATCTGTGATGTCCCCCACTCCACAGGTGAATGCAGGTATCCAGAAAAGCCATACATGTGCCCTAAATACGGCAGTTTTTACATAGAATCGGTTATGAAGAACTATACTTCGACAGATAATAATGGTTCACAGAGCAACTAAAAGGATATTGGTATGGCTACTCTATAATAAATGTAACTAATTTAATTCCTTAATGCACATATGAGGCTTTTTTTCAGAATTATGTCTGTTTGAAGGGAGCTTCAAAAAGTAGTTTAAAAGTCTGTATCCTTCCTATAGCTTCACTGGGGAGTACATCATCACCTTGCTTTCTTACTGGTTTCCAGCAAAGGAATGATAACATGCTTGCTTTGAGTATCAGCATGCAGCTCCTTCCATTGGTCAGTGGTAAATTGTTTACTGTTTCCTGGGTTTATTTACTGAGACTGTAGTTCACTCAACTTTAAACAGATAAATTCTTAGCCCTAAATTCTACATCACCCTTGTGTCTAGAACCTAGAGAAATATGCATTATTTTCATACAATACAAAACATACCATTTCCCCCACTTTAAGACAAGTTATTATTAACCCTCACATCAGTGTTCCACGACTTTTATAAACACTAATTACTACGCTCTTAACTCTGCTCCCAACAACATAAGATTGCATATCTTGTGAAAAAGGGGGAAGACTGCAGAACTGTCAATACTCCTCCAAAGACAGAGACACTGCATCAAGTTCTCAGGACTTTAGGGCTTATTGCTCCGTTTCATACTGCATCTTCCTTTGCAAAGTACAGCAAATACTCAGCAGTTTCTTTACAAGGCAGCACTATTCTTATTGATTTTTTTCTATATTTTTCTGATTGTGGACTCAAAGAATATTATCATCATGACATTATTCCTCTCTCTGATATAAATTGAGTAACAGAAAATGCCTCTAAATATACCAGGCTTAGTATCTACGAGTGGTTTTTTTATATTAACTTTAGCTGCTAGAATTTGGGCTTCTTGGAAAAGCAAAAGGGATCAGCAGAACAGGAACACAACAGAAATGGCCATAGTTGGAGGCCAGAATATAAATGTTTTCACTGGATTTTTTACTGCAACTGGTAAGTTTTCTTTTCTTTTCAGATTTCTTCTTAAAGCACTTGTATTATATAGAACTGGGTGATTTCTCTTTCAAAGCAAGTTAACTTCTTTAATGTCAGGGAAGATTTTACCTAAGTGTGACTTTGAAAGGCTACAGCTTCATGAATCATTTTGGGATGGATTCTTCCAAACCTTTTCGCACTGAGCAGAACCTAATGTTTATGTAGATGCTTTTAAATTAAAGAGATTCATTTAAGAGTTTAGTTAAGAGTTAAAGAGTTTAATTTAAGAGTGACTGAAGAATATGACACTTTTCATTAAGGACAACTGTGGTCTTATTCTTGAACCAGTTTCTGTTATCCAGCATTACAGAACAATATTACTCCTGGAACAGTCTAGGTCTGTGTGGAATAAATTGCCACTCCTGGTGACCACTGGACTCTCTCCTAAAGAAAAAATGTTTCCCCACTGACTGCTGCCCTCTGCTCCCCTTTACTCTCTTCGCTGCATGGCGTCATATGAAATTTGCTTCCCTGACCTGTTTTTTTGTGACGGCATTCCCAAATGGTATTTGTCTAAGACACTTCAGCCAGTGTTGTAGGTTTGTTTTCTGACTGCAATGTCTGCTTGTCCATTTTCTTAGACCATGTAAGAGATGCTCATGAAGGATGATCAATCAGTCATGGCAGAATAACAAAGGCAATTCTGTTTGCTGTAGCAAAAGCCTTCCTCTGAGAAAAAAAAATTAAATTAAAAATTAATATATTAAAATTGCCTCTAAATGTTTAAACTCAGCAGCACATCTCAGCATGAGAGAAAAAAAGAAAATAGAAGTGCGATTAAATATTTGTATGAGAAAAAGGTTTACAAGCTCTCACTTTGTTCTACAAGACTAGTTGAGAATATGTGTTGCCATTCTCATCTTCTCGTCTTCCACATTTACAGCCACCCAGGTTGGAGGAGCATATATCAATGGCACAGCTGAAATCTTCTACCTGCCTTCAAAAGGATTATTGTGGGTCCAGGCACCTGTGGGATTTGCCTTGTCCCTTGTTGTTGGTAAATAATTCATGCAATTAGGATGCATAAGCTTTAAAAATATGTCATATGAGTATATTAAGATATCTAACAGAGTATAAAGTACATTTTAAAGGTGGGTTTGATTCTTCAGTTTCCCATAGAGCCAGAATAAGCATTTATAATGCTATCCTCTAAACTGAAGCACAACAAGTTAGGGTAGCTTGCCGCTAGTGTAGAGTTTTGCCTGCTTGGAGAAACTTACAGGACAAAAATCTTATCTGGCAAGTTTAGAAGAGTGTGGCTATGTGCAAATTGCTTTTTTAACATTATCTCTTACTTACAGTCTATTGAGAATATTGTTATCTTTTATTTTTTTTTTGAAATTTCTGTGGGATGAAATAACACTATCATGATTTTTCTTCTAAAGTACGTTCTTCTGAGTAGTGTCATCTCAGGACCAATGTTGTACAAGTTTCGATCTGGCTTCCCGCCAAGTCTCCGAAACTCAACGACAGAGACTGCTTCCCAGAGAGGGAAGGAAAAAAACCGAACAGCCAAAGCTATAGCAAAAAATACATATTTTACATATAAAACATATCTATACAGTGAGAATACTATATACATATAACCCCAGACACCCCAAATAGCTTTCTAAAAGGGAAGAGGAGAAGGGAAAAAGGACAAGAAAAGGACAAAAAGGGACAGAAACAAAACATGTATGCACAATCTAAAAACCTGATAACCAGCAAACTAAAGAACTGGCAAAATCTTACCAATTCCCTTGAGAAAAGCAGGACAGCCAGACCGCGGCCCAGCACTCTCCCCTCCCGCAGCGGCAGACAACAGCAGTCAATACAGGCCTCAACTTCAGATAAGCAAGACCACGTAGGGATCTACTGTTCTCGAACCTTGCCAGAAAAGAAGAGAGCGAGGTCTCTCCAGTCGGCTTATTTATACCTCGGGTTATGTAAAGGAATAACATGGAATACTTCCTTGGTCACTTTCCTAGTTCCTTCCTGGTTACAAGCTGGTTTCCAGGAAGGCCTAGGGTGAAAACTATCACAAATGTGTAGTGCATCCAGCTTATCCCACTTCACAGCTGGTCACTACTGTGTTGTAACTAAGTTAAACGTGCAGTGTTCTATATCTGAGTTGACGTTTCTAACTCTGAGAATTATTGAACTCACACTGAGGTTCAGCTGTCTTGCAAGAATAAAATTTCTTTCAGGCCACACTGTGTTATACCATAACTCTCTAGGGACACAGTATGATGAAAGCAAGGAGACCTGTTCGGACCTTACATAGGAATTTCTAAAATAACAATGACCTTTATTCTCAAGTCAAAGAAAGGAGTCCAACTGACGTGAATATGAATCAGGCTTGGAAATATATTGCAAGCATTGCTAATGTGAGTAATTCTTACTAATGAAATTGAGGAGTGCAGGTCTGATCCTGCAATCTTTGCTCAGGTCAGCAGTGCCCAGACAAGCAGTCCTGTTGGCTTCAGGGTTAGGCACTATACGTATTCTTTGGTTTAAATGAGATGGCTGCACATCTGAAGTCTAATATTTAGATGAAGGTGGGTGGGACTCAGCTCAATGCACAGATTAAAACAATATAGTTCTGGGAAAAGGCAATGAAGCCACCAAAACGAAAATGTAATCAGAAAAGGAACATATATCAACATGCTGCCTCATATGGCCAAGGACAAAAGTTTGTCTCTTTTTTAGCCAAATATGAGTCTCTGCCTAATGATGGTTTCCACAGAATGCAGTTCAGAAAACTTTGTCTCATGTTGGTAGGTCATTGGGGATGGGGAGAAGGTTATATGTGGGTATCCTCTGAGCTAAGTTCCTGTTACAGTCACATAGATGTCTTATGCCATTTGGGGTGCCCTAGAGGGTCCTACCAGGCCTCCAGAAAGATGTAGATGTGCCAAAGTGGATGGTTGTATCTGTCAGCTGTAAGCGAATATCTTTATAATCTGGGACTCCCAGATGGACAAACCCTCATGTTTAGGCAAGTGAATTTAGGCCCTGGTGTCTAGTTGGCTGCATCATTCTCTAAGGTCCATTATATATGAATTCCACTCTCACTATATGGGTCTGATACACAAATATCATATTATTCTTACTTTTTTTTCCTGGAATATAAAACATGTCATCACTTCTGATAAGTGGTTACTTCTTTGTAAATCCAATGAGATCCAAGAATTACGTGACAGTGATGGACCCCATACAAGAAACTTACGGGAACATGATGGGAAGCTTACTCTTCATTCCACCAGTGCTAAGAAAGGTGTTCTGGTTTGCAGCTATCCTGGCATCTCTGGGTAAATACTTACTTTCCTGTTATATTTGTTAGCGTGGCACAACTGTCAGAGTATAAAACACATTTGGGAATTATGTCGGATTAAGCTGTGGAAAGTTGTGCTTCATGTCTCCTTTTGTGAGAGAAACAATCATTTCTTATTCCTGGAAAATATATTTTTAGGTTTAAAACAAATGACAGTAGTATATATTCGTTATATTATAATAGAGAGGTCTGGCAGTACGAGTTTGTACCTTCTTCTTGCCTGTGGGAGAGCAGACCAAAAGAGGCAAAGTGCCTTGGCAAACGCCACGCAGCAATGTACCAGCAAGAGCAGAAAGGGAACATGAGCTCTCCCAAGTTCTCACTCATTGCACTCTCTGTAGACCGCCTTTCTTATGTAGTGTGGTGTGCTGGCATCAAAAGAATAACATAACCATATTTATTCTGTATTCTGCACATATTAAATCTGTCTTAAAACACTTGACTGCCGTTCTTCTCTGCAGGAGTAACAATGAGGGTCATCTTGGATATTGAAGGCTCTTTGACTATCATTGTCTCAGCATGCACTGTCACACTTTAGTGTTATGGGAGGTCTCTACTCTGTTTTTCATTTTAGAGTATAATCTAGCTAAGTTTGTGTAGATTTATTTACAAAAGTGGCGTTCCTGAAAAAAATTCACTTTCCCTTCTTCTGTGCCTGATTCACTATTCCAAGCACCTGATTCACTATTGCAAGCAACCTATTTTTCAGCTTTCTCAGTCTGCCAAACCATTAACCTGTTTTCATTAAAATTTTACATTCATCACAATGAAAACAAAAGGACATCCTCAACCATAAGAAATACCATCCTCAAGAGTTAGAGCTGGGCAACATTTATGCATTTGAAATGAAAATTTTATAACACTAAAGATTATTATCCATCTGGATGGATGGATGATGCCCTACAGCCTGATGAGTACCACTGGTAACATCTGAATATTTCAGGTGCTTGGAAGCATCCCATGGTAAACCTACTTCCAAAGGGTGCTCTCTGCTGCCTCGACAGGACAGACAAGGCTCATCTCCTACATCTCAGGATTCAGGTGCTTTGCAACGGCCATCCTCTCTGTGCTCATTGGTGCAGTCACAGCATCAACAAGTAAAACTAATTGTTGTCTCTGAGTAATTAACATGCTTTTGTCAAAAGTGATTAAAATGGGATCCAAAGAAGTCGTGATTTAGACTTCAAGTTACCTAGTCCTGTGGCCCTGGCCACCAAGATGAGTGATCTCTACCAGAAATATGGAGCCCTCTGAGGTTCAGTGCACAACTACCTAAAGACATTTAAACAGCCCCAAGACCTGTTTAAAGCTATTTCATTATGATGATATGATTTTCACGGACTTTGTGTAAAGTTGTAAAACCCTGTATAATCCTACTTTAGAAGAAAGTTTAGGCTTCCTTCTGTTAATGCCTTTTGCACGTAAGACCCAGCAATATTACTACAGATTGTTAACAAGATTCTGAAGAAAACTCGCTTGAAGGAAGCAAGAAGTTCAGTCCTGTAAACTCACAGCCTCCACCCAGGGGATCAGTCCTGTGTTGGTGAGCAAGGGTTGAAGAACAGACATATCGCTGAACATTTAAGGAAACAAGTTGAAGTCGCGAGTTCATCTGTCACTAGGGATATCAGAGCAAAACACCCTTCTCCTGTGAGCTGGGTCTAGAGGTTGACCTTTAACTATCCCAATTCTGGAAACACATAAAGCACAGCTGTATCTAGAGATGCTGCAAAGGAAAAGGAAAATCTTTGATCTAGTGAGAGCTGCAGTATGCTAAGGGGAATCCCAAGAGATCACAAAAGAACCAAAAAAATTAATCTAAGTCCTAAAATACCAAGTGGGTCTCAGTTCTTAGCCCTGCTGTGACTGGTCCCTGTGATAAGGCAATTTCAAAGGCAACAGAAATGTCCATGAAGGAATTATTGTGACTTTTCCTTGTTTTGTTTAAAAGACTGGAATCAGACAAGCTGTAATCTTCCAAGTCTGAGAGAGGGGAATCGGCAATGATACTACCACTTGTTTTGCACTATCTCTGCCCAGCATATATCTCCATTGCTGGCTTGGGAGCCATTGCTGCTGCCACAATGTCTTCTGCAGATTCATCTCTTCTCTCTGCTGGCTCCGTGTTCGCTCACAATATCTACAGGAAAATCCTAAGGAAAAAGGTACTTGGTTGCAGCATTCAGCAGTTTTGGTGTCAGGAAAGACAGTCTTGTTTCAAGACTATTTCTAATCCAGTCCGTGATTGGAGGTATCAGTCCTTCAGCTGCTGAACTAATTCCTGGAGCTAGAGCTCCAAGCATAAGTCAAGGGTGTTCATATCCTTGGTAGGGGTACCAATATCCATACTGGTGAGCTTTGCTCATTCTAATATGACTGGTATAAAATTTGGATTAACGTCTTAATGGAAAAAGCATAAAACGAGGACCTTAAAAGTCCAGAAGGCAGCTCCATCACCAGGGGTGCCTGCCTTGGGTGGCTGCTGGTAGCAAGTAGTGCCTGAAAGCATCAAGGGTTTGGTGAGCACCAGCCCAAGACAGGGCAGTGCTGGCCATCCCACCAGTAAATGGCATGACTTTAACGCTACAATCTCTGTTTTACAGGCTACAGAGATAGAGGTGTTATGGGCTATGAGGACCTCCATGTTGGTGTTTGGGGCTGGGGCTGCCAGTCTGGCTTTTTACTCCAGCTCTGTCCATGACCTCTGGTTCCTCAGCAGGGAGCTGGTGCATGCCCTCCTCTTCCCCCAGTTCTGCTGTGCCCTCTTCGCTCCCAGCACCAAAACCTATGGCTCAGCTGCTGGATTCTTGGTTGGGCTCCCGCTGAGGCTACTATCAGGGGAGCCTGCCCTGAGTATCCCCCCTGTCATCTGCTACCCAGTCTGCTCCCTGGTGAACGGGATCTACAGCCAGGTCTTCCCTTTTAAAACATTCACCATGCTTCTCACCTTCAGCACGATCCTTGCTGTTTCATACCTGGCCAAGATTTTATTTCAGAGAAATCTCCTTCCCCACAGGTGGGATGTTTGCAATATCATAGGGGGAACTGGCACCCTCATCCTCCTGCAGCAGATGGAGAAACAGAGGGGTTCACCAACTGTTGTACTAGAAGAGAACCGTGGCTAAACGTGGGGCTTCATTTGAAAGGCCACTGTGCATTCAGCAGTTAGAGTATGGCACAAACAGCATAGCTCTTCCCTTTGCTCTCTCTGGTATGAATTATTTAAAGTCCTCACAGAGCAATAAAACGAAATTCTGTTTACATGTGAGCTTGAAGTCTGCAGTGATTAAAGTCACATGGTGATGGAGCACAATCCTGTGGTGGTGACCACAGGGCGGGCACCTTGGGCCCCGGCAGTGGTTGCTTCGAGGTGCTCCGGGTACCCCATCTGAAAGCAAAGCTACAAATCATGCTCCAACATTTAGGGCATTCCCAAGTCACATACTTTTCTCACCACAAAGGAGACAAATTAATGTTTAACAGATTGGATATTCTTGATTTAAAAAAAAAAGGTGGGCAAACTTGTTTCCATTACACAGTTAGAGGTTTAGCATAACCATCCCTGGGGAGAATATCAGACCTATAAAAACACAGATTACTGAAAGCAGTGCAACCACCACAGTAGTCCAGCAGTAATATCAGCTCTGCACCATTCCTTGTATGCTTTACAAAGCTTTCCTTGATACAGCAAAAACTTTTGCTTACGCCTCTCCCCACTGTGGTACCAGGCCACACAGCCAGTGTGGATCCCACAGCCTGGGGATGTGCGAGACGCCGTCTCTCATATGACCTGAAAAGGCGGAAGCAGATGTGCAAGATGAAGCAACAGCTCTTAATTATTCAATAAGCCACTATCTCAAAAATTTAATCTGTAGCTGTAAAATTAAGTACTTTATTAGAAATTGTTAGCCATAGAATTTATGTATTTTAGACTAAGCATTTTAAAAGGAGAGTGTTAGCCTTAGAATTCATGTATCTTAGTAAGGGTAGAAGTTCTCAAGGGAAAGTGCGTAGTTCGTAATTTCTTGTGAAGATTTGTTACAAGCAAAAATTCCGATAAAACAGAGATGGTTCCTTGCACCTGTGAAGAGACTGATAAAAGTGAGAAAGAAGATGAAACAGGATTTAGGCCTTGAGCCAGGTCCAGAAGGCAGGAAACCATGCCAGAACCAAGGAGTCAAGAGAAAAACAAGTGATTTGAGGGGGGTGTACTGTGGGGGAAAATGAGGTGGAATGGGTGAGGTAAACCTTGAATCTGTAATTAGAGGATGGTATAAAGTTATAAAATCTGTGTGATTTGTGGTGCGTTCTTTGGGATTTTTTTCAATGCACCCGGTGCTGCAATAAACATGTGTGCTTTTTCTATGCTCTAAATGAGTCTAGAGACTCATTGACTTCTTCAATTTTTTGGCATCAAACCAGATGGAAAAAATAGAGGTGCCAGAGAGACTCTCAGGTAAGTTTTCTCTAAAACACCTGGCAAATCACTCATGTGAAGGTGTTACTCTAGCACAGTGATAGGATGGCAAGGGACACACACACAGACCGCTGTGTGAGAACTCAAAGGACTGTGATGACAGAAAGGTGCTAGAAACTAATCCTGAACCTTTCTGCAGAGACATGAAATCCCAAGGACAAGATCCCAAAAGATTCAAGCCACAGGTCAGTACAAAAAGCCCCTGATACCTTGTTTGCATAAATTCTCAATGGCTCGGAAGAGAAGGAACTCAGCTAAGTAGTGAGTTTGGCCTCTAGTCTGAAGTCTGATGGACTAAGAACATCCCACAGTGGGATAGGCCATTAAGATGTGAGATGAATTAAAGATTCAGGAGGATCCTGCAGCAGCTGCTCACAGACAGCTGTCATTTTATACTTCCCTCAGCAGCTGTGCAGCAGCTCACCAGGGATCAGTTGCAATCAGTCAGCAGGAATCATGCTCACAATACCCTTACAAAGTGGTTGTGGAAGCTGCTGTGCATGGAAACACCTGCACTGTTGGAGGGAAGATATTTACTGGCATAACCAAAATACCCTACAGCAGAGCAACCCTCACAGCCAACTGAGCTGCTGAGGGTGAAAACAATATGCTGTTCCATGAATTGCTTCCAGCATGTGTATGCACAAGGAGAGAAACTCCACTGGTGCCACGACGCACAGCTGCACCAAGTTCAGCAAGGAGCCACAAGTCACTCTGAACTATACCAAGGCAAGTGTTATGGCTCAGGAGGAGGACTGACAGCTCTTTGCTGTAGATATGGCTTTGATGACTCTGCTCCCCATGGGGAGCATTCATCTCCTTTAAAATATTCATCCTCAGTAAGGTAGAGATTCTGCTCCCCATCAGATAAATATCACACAACCTTATGCTTTGCCCTAGTGTTAGTGAACACCTGGAAACACTTAGCTCCCCATGCACAGCAGTCTTGTTTATATGCTTTATTAAACCAAGACCAGAAATTCTTTCCTATGTCTCTAGAGACTGCCATGAAATATTAATTATAACGTGTCTAGAAAATGGGAAAAAAACTTGTTTTGAAAATTAAAAGCATTATCATTTACTATGGCCCTAGGTGGTCACCCACTGAAATCTTCCACACCCCAGTGATTTGAGTGGGAGCATGTGAGGTTGTGCTTAGCTAAGGGAGACATCAAAGCTATCATTATCTTAGCACCAGAAGAACAGGGCTCTTGTTAAATCGCAGTTGCTGTATGCTGATTCAATCATACTCCCCTGTAAGATATAGGGCTGACCTAGTCTGGGGACCTGTACCTCCCCTTGCATGGAGCAGACCAAAGCTGACATGCTGAACTTGAACCAGGGCACAGATTTGCTGCATGGCCCAGCTGAGAGTGAAACTGATGTCCTCATGCCAAGGTCAGCATCCTGCTCCCTGACCACAGAATCATACTATGGTTAGGGTTGGAAGGGATCTTAAAGATCATCTAGTTCCAACCCTCCTGCCATAAGCAGGGACACCTGCCACTAGACTAGGTTGCTCAAAGCCCCATCCAACCTGGCCTTGGACACTTCCAAAGATGGGGCAGCCACAGCTGGGCAACTTCTTCCAGTGCCTCACTGCCCACTGAGTAAAGAATTTCTTCCTAATATCTAACATAAACGTACTCTCTTTCAGTTTAAAAACATTGTCCCTTGTCCTGTCACTATCTGCCCATATAAAAAAATCCCTCTCCCTCATTTTTACAAGCCCTCTTTAGGTACTGGAAGGCCACAATAACATCTCTCTGGAGCCTTCTCTTTTCCAGGCTGAACAACCCCAACTCTCTCAGTCTGTCTTCATAGGAGAGGTGTTCCAGTCCTCTGGTCATCTTTGTGGCCTCCTCTGAACCCACTTCAACAGTTCCATGTCCTACCTGAGCTGATAACCCCAGACCGGGATGCAGCACTCCAGGTAGGGTCTCACAAAAACAGAGTAGAGGAGCAGAATCACCTCCCTTGACCTTCTGGCCACATCTCTTTTGATGCAGCCCAGGAGCCATCCCACGCAGCAGCTCTGAAAGGCAAATGCCTACATCTTGAGATACTTTTTCTCTACACTGTTATGCTCAACTTCTCTGGCTGCTTCCCCACAGAGTCCCAAAGTCTGACATTAAAGCCTTTTTGTGCTAACATGCTTGGCGTGGTGGACAGTAGATCCACAGCTTCCCGAGAGAGCGTCAAAGGACACTGCTGAAGAGCATCACCACCACCCAGCATGTTACCACCCAGCGTCACCACAGAAACTCACAGAGACTTCAAATAGGAACATCTCAGCACTGTAAGGGGGCATACTCAGCCATACTCTGCCCTTTCAAAGCCTCCCTAAATTTCATACCACTAAAAATGCTCGGCTTTGTGTGAAGAGAGGAAAATGGCAAATACACAATTACTGTAGCTCTCCTGAATGTTTACCATTTTCCATCCTTTTATGACTCCCTCCTCAGAACATCCCCCATCAAGCTTAAAAAGAAAACATTAATCAAGGTCAGACAAAGTTTTGAAAGCAATTAGCTGCAAGTAAAATAAATATAAAAGTAATTCTAACCTATACTTAATGACCAAATGCCTAGTTGTTCCAGTCCAGCACACCCAAAGTCCTTGAGGTGTTGGATGGGGGAAAACGACCCAGCTCCCAGGAAAGTCTTCCTCTCATAGGAACTGCATCCTGTTCAGTATTCCTTTATTTTTCTTTCTCCCTCTTTATAAAAAACTCATTTGGTTACTGGAGGGCCTCAGTTTACTTCTCCACATATGGATTTATCTCCTTTGACCCTTAGATGTGTCCATGCCAATTTCTCTATTCAGTTTCAGTTTTCATAAACTTTCCTCAGCCTAGACAGCTGCTACCTGGTTTTGGTATTTTTGATGTTTTCTGACTTTAATAATACCCTATCTGTCATGTTTAACTAAAAAAAAAAAACCAAAAAAAAAACCACAAAACAAACAAAAAAACCCCAACAACCAAAAACCAAACAAACAAACCCAACCAAACCAAAACAAAAACCAACCCAACCTGCAATTTCGGAAGCATTTGGTTTACTATGAGTTCCTGGCATCTCATCAGATCCTCACCAGGCATCTTCAGATGTCTTATTTATGTAGACAAAAAAATCAGGAAGATAACACTACTGAAGGGAAATCTGCATCTCTTCCCTTTTTCACTTATTAATTTTTAGGATTTCCTAAATGTGTCCTCAATGGAATAACAATTGCATCCAGCAAGAAAGCAAACAAACACATGCAGGTTTGCCAGACATTTCTAGCACTGCCAGGGAGATACTTCCAGGTGAACTATGAGCTGCATGGGCCCAGGATGAACCCCTCATTGTTTCCAAATTCTGTGCTCTCTGGCTTTTCCCCACATGCCACACACCAGTCTTGCCTTGCAGTTCTTAGACTTTGCTAAAACCTCTGCTGCAGAAAACATCACCTCAGTTAGCAAAGCTTTTTAGTCTTCTAATAACTTTTCCTGCTCTAGACTACCACTGACTTTTGTGCTCTTCTAAGAAAAGAAGAATTGAAAGGCATTAATCTCCCACAGCAAAGCAATTGTAAATATGTTAAAAAAAAACAGATTTCTTTGCTGATCCTTAAAACTTAAAGATGATTCATCATCCCCAGGGATGGGAATGCTGCTGCATGGCAGAGCCCCCAAGTAGGGACAGGATCACCTTTGTGTCTAGAATTTGGGCTGTCTGGAATAACCAAAAGAAGTAGAATAACATGAACTAGAGTAAGGTTTATACTATCAGACACAAAAGCATGAACATCCCAAAAGATATACAGATAAAGTTTTCCTGAATTCTGCTGGGAAATGTCTTTCTTCAACATCAAACAACCTCAAGAACAAACAGTCTCAGTTCTTCGGCCAAAATGGCAAATGGTTGTGTTTTTTTAAAAAATTTTTTGGCAGATCTCTTGCAGTACCTGTCTCGGCAGAGGTGTCCATTTTCCTCCTTCCCTCCTCAGTTTTCCTCCACCAGCTGTCTTACCTGACCCTGAGGTACTGTTGCACGAGTTCAACTTCACAGATCTCCTTTAAGCAACACACTTGATTGACTCGTGCTTTGCTTACCCAGTCCCTTGAAGAGGGACAGCATTTTAATTCATTCTGAGAAGGATTTTGAGATCTTTGGAAGAATGCTCTGCTACATATGGTGAACAGTCTTTTTGCATCATGTGAGAATTTCTGTCCAGAGCTGGAGGGCAGTTTTCCCTGTCAGTTTAATCCCCACACTAGACCAGTAGAAGTTATTTATCTTTACTTTAGCAAGACTTTTAACACTGTCTCTAACAAAATCTTCAAAGGCAAGCTGATAAATTACAGGTTAGATAAGTGGACAGTGAGGTGGACTGAAAAGTGGCTGAACTGCCAGGCTCAGAGATCTGTGATCTACAGCAATGGTTTTGGATGCCAAAACCTAGTGTGACCCAGGGTTTAATGCTGGGCCCACTACTGTTTAGCATCTTCACTAACGGCCTCAGTGTTGGGGCACAGCAGACTCAGTGAGTTTGCAGATCATACAAAACAAGGATGAGTGGCTGATACAAGAGATGGATGTGCTGCCATCCACAGGAACCTGAACAGGCTGGAGAAACTGATTGACAGGAACCTCATGAATTGCAGCAAAGTTAAGTGCCAAGTCCTGCAGCCGGGGAGGAACCAACCAGGCACTAAGGTTGGGAGCCAAGCTAGCAATGTGTTCTAGTGAGAAAAAACACCAACAGCCTCCTGGGCTGCATAAGGCAGAGCACTGCCAGCAGGAGATGACTCTTCCCCTCTGCTCAGCCCTGGTGAGAGAGTTGAGTGAAGGACTACAGAGGTCATTAAGGATTCGGACCATATGTCATACAATGAGAGGCTGAGAGAGCTGGGACTGTTCAGCCTGGAGAAGAAAAGGCTCAGGCAGATCTCACCAATGCATTTAAATTTCTGGGGGGTGCAGAGAGGCAGGGCTGGGGGAAGAAAAGCCAGACTGTTCTCTGTGGTGCCCAGTGAGAGGACAAGAGGCAATGGGCACAAACTGAAAACCAAGATAATCCATAAGAAATGCCTTTTTCACTATAAATGTGGTCAGGCACTGGAAGAGGTCACTCAGAGAGTCTGAGCCGTCTCCACCCTTGGAGATATCCAAAGTCAACTGGACACAGGTCTGAGCAACCTACTTTCACTGACCCTGCTCTGAACAGGAGCTTGGACTAAAGAATCTCCAGAGATGCCTTCTCACCTCAGTCTTTGTGTGATTTTGTGACCCTGGAAGAATACAATGACAGTCTCGTGGCACAATGTAAATGCCTTCAGTGGCAGCATCCCTTTGGTGGGCTGGGCTGGGACGACTTTTAGATATGTTCTCACTTTAGCCACTGGCAATAACAAACAGTTCCATCTTTGAAAGGTTTTATTTAAAGTTATCATAAAGCTATTTTTTTTTATTGTCATACAGTGGTCTGGACCTAAAATTGTCCACAATAACACAAGTCTAGCTTAGCTGGCTGTATGAAAAACTAACAAAAGCTGGGATAAAAAGGCCAGAAAGGTCTGGATCATTTCTGTGGATATGGGTGTGATAAGAACTCTTCAATGCTTCTAGTGTCATTGTAGTTTATGCATAACAATGAGGAGAAAGATTCCGAAAATGGGGAAAAGATGCTTCCAGCCTAAAAGAGTGTTTGGACTGGATTTTAGTCTGCTACCTCAAACAAGATGAAAAGCCTCTTGGACGCTGCTTGGACAGGGTCACTCCATGAGGCAGGGAGAGGACCCAGTGGACTCAAAGGTTATGTCTACATGACTAAATGCTTCTGCATGATAGAGCATCCCTGGCCCTAAACCAAATTGTAGAGTTAATGTAATCAGGTGGGGATGCAAAGTCTGCTGGAATAGAAGTGGAAGATTATAGAAGCTGGAGGAACCAAATCTTGTCCAATCTCTGTTCTCTGGAGTCATCTGAAGTGAACTGTCTCCAGAATAGCAGTTGAGTTTTCATTTCAAGTAAACCAGTTGGTTCACTCAAAAAAGGTCCAGAGAATGCACTAACATTCACACAAAATGGACAATGAATGGTCTGGGACCTGGGACTGAACTGAAAGGATTAAATATTTGCAGTAGACAGACTTAAAGCACCAAACACCAGCATCTGTGCAGCATTCTGTTGTTGCCTGGGCTGGCAGGATCCACCGAGTTACCCTGAGGCTTCCATTGTCTTGGTTTTCCTCGACATTTTTATAGTTCATCTGCAGAGCATCTGAGATGGTATCAGACAGAAATTTGATTATGAAAGAAAAACAACACCAAATCAATGCCACGTACATTAGGTAGATTAACAGCTGGCTAACTGACAGGTTTGAAATCTAATCACAAGTAGGAAATTATCATCCGGTATCTGAACCTCTAGCGAGGTTGGGTCTTGGCATCGTGCAATTTTACTGCACTTAACCAGTGACTGGGTAGGCAATGAGGACCAGTCCTCACTGTGTGCTCAGCTGGTCAAATGAGCTGCAGGTCAGTATGGGCTCACGGACAATCTAATGCAGGTGTCTATAGACAGATCAGGTGTATCACAGTCTAAACCCAGCTATTGGCTGTGTTGTTCTAAAAAGAAGGTCCAAGTGACTCTATGCACTGTAATGTGGAGATTCAAAGGAGATCAATCTTACCCAGAGCATGCTTCTGCTACTTTATATTTTTTTTTTTTTTCTCACAGGCAGGGCTTATGACAACATGCAGTGCCTGGATGTTAAAACTAGACAAATTCAGACTACAAACAAGGTTCAGCATCTTAAATGTAAGATCCATTAAATGTTAGAACAATCTGCCAAGGACTGAGCTAGATTCTTCATCACTGAAAATCCCTGGCAAAACTTGCTGGGCAATGCAAAAACCTGGGCAATGTAAAACCCTGATTTACATGACAAGAAAGGACAAAGAAGTTTCTTGGGAAGTTGGAAGAAATAGGACTAGCGGGAGACATAGGGGAAATAGGACAGAGGCTGAGCTCACTGCTCCCCCAGTTACGCTTTATAGGCAAGAGAATGCATAAGCCACTGTTCGGTTTGTGCATTTTTATTTGGACTGTATCATTCTAAATATTGCTGTGGTGAGAACATATCCAGAATTATAGTGGATAAAACCTGAGGGTCTACTGTCCTTCAAATTGAGTTTTGAGAAAGTACTAAACTGCTAAGAGAATTTAAGATGGTTTTTCCTTAATCACTGCTCCCTGGCACATACCATGAGACGTGCCTTATTGGGATGTGTTGAGTCCACCTGATCACCATCCTTCACACGATTTTCTAGGGACAAATGATGCTGAACTCACTACCCAGATACCCAAATTGCAGAGATGTTTTAAATATTTACACTCTAGCACTGCATAAGCTCAGTCCCCAGTAACACAGACCAGCACCTCCCTTGCAGAGCACGCCCTTCCCCACACCCTGAGTGGTGCCCTCCCAGTATCACCAGAAATGTCCGTACCAGGAGACACAGATTACCACCAAGCACCATTGCCTGCCACTTCCCAGTCAGATACACACTTCCCCAAGTGGCCAGTGGCCTTTGGGCCCTGGAAAGACACCTGCAGCCTGTCACAGCTCACTACCCACAGCGTGACACTGTTGAAGTTGTTGGAAGGTCTTCTGCTGTCAGCGATGGTGCTTTGTGACCTCCTCCAGAAGCCACCTTCCCACATTGTACTCCAGCAAGTTAGAGGTGAAATATCAATGACGTTTCCATCTCTGATATGTTTGGAGCAGTTCCTAAATCCTCCACACACACAGGCTGAGGTGGGGCATAAGGCCAAGGCTATAATTGACATCCTGACGTCTGTGGTGCTCCAGGAGGAAACCACCCATGATGCGTGTGCAGAGGTCTGAGCTGTGACTGCCTTGAGTTACCCACACTTGTTTCCACGGGAGGCACCATAATTATACCACCATTGCTCAATCATAGTTATTATTTGAAAGGCCACATGCCTAACATGCTTCACCAGTCATTCTGCAGGGCCAGACGAGCTGAGCTTGACTCAATTTGCTTCGGTGCTCCATATTCCCAGCTGCCTTGCAGGCATTGTTCCAGACACAGGAACCAACACAGCCGGCATCAAGCCCAGCTCTCTAGAGAGATCCTGTGGAAGCCTCAGCTCAGTGCTTCAGCAAACCCAGAGTGAGCCTAATCAGTGGTACAAAAAGAGAGTTTTGGTTTTGGCAGCTCAGTTAGACCCTGTGAGGACACTGTTGTGCTGACAGGGCAGGTCAAAGTAAATTCTTTGCACCAAATTTATGCCAAATGAATTGGAGAGGTGTTCATGTGATCCATATAAAAGTGCGGTTGAGACTAAAGTGTGAATATTTAAATTATAGTTGATTTCAACTATACCAGCTTAATCATGTCTAATCATTGCTTTGCTTAATTATTACTCATGCTTAATTTTATTTAATTTCTCACTCCATCTGTACATTACACTACTCCTGCATCTTAGGAAGTGACCAAATTGGACATAGAACACAGGCTTGAGCACCTGGGGCATCCCAAGATTTGAGATGATGGAAGCTTGTGCTATTCTGGTAATGGAGAGGACAGCATTGAAACTCACAGGAAAAAAGGGAAAACACAAGAGACCCTTTTGCATTTGCCCCTTTTTGAGATTGTTTTCATTTTGCACATAGTGGATAGACATGTCATTTGCTTTGCTGAATTCTGCAATTGAAAATATTCATACCACTAATGATCAACAATGAAAATTACCATGGGCCAGCAAAGTAGAACTAGAGTACCTCGGAAAATGGTCAGATGAATCTTATATGCGATAAAGGCTCCTCTTATATATTCTTTGTACAGTGTAACACTAACCAAGCCCTTTTCTAGGCAACAGACAATAACTTCAGACATTGATGTGAGGTGAAGGGTTATATGAATGTGCCAAACTAGAACATAATTATTTTTATTTAATTGGAAGGGCATTATTATTTTGCTTTATTTTTACCACAACGTGAGTTGAGTTAATCAGTGACATCAAGACTGGAGGCAGCTTGGGCTGCAGTGATAATGCACTGGTGGAGTTTACAGTCCTGAGGAATACAGGTCAGGTGAAGAGTAAAATCAGAACCCTGAATTTTAGGAAAGAAGAATTCCAGCCATTCAAGGAGTTAGTCAATAGGACTAACTGCCCTCAGGGACAAGGGAGTGGAAGAGAGCTGGGAGATCTTTAAGGGCATTTTCCATAGAGCAAAAGAGCTCTTGATCCCCAGCTGTAAGAAATCAAAAAAGGAAGGCAAGAGAGCAGCATGGCTGAGTTGAGACCTACTGGCCAAACTAAAGGGCAAGAAGGAAACACACAGGCAGTGGAAGCAGGGACAGGTATCCCCAGAAGAGTATAGGGACACTGCCCAGGTGTGTAACTATGGGGTGAGGAAGGCCAAGGTACAGCTAGAACTGTAGTGATAGGAAAAGGGGTAATGGTTTTAATCTGAAGGAGAGATTAGATTTAGATTAGATATAAGGAAGAGATTTTTATAGTGAGGGTGGTGAAACATTGGAACAGGTTGCCCAGAGAGGTGTGATAAAGACCTCCTCAGAGACTCAGGACAGTGAGGATTTATTTTCTCTGTTTTGGTACAAACTTCCTAGAAAAAAAAGTAATTTTGTCCTTTGGTTTCCCATTGAAGGAACACGGGGATATTACACTCCCTATAAAAACAGAAGGAGGATGATCTTGGAAGAGTTTTAATGCCACAGCAGTACCTCATGGACGAATGCAATCACCCAGCTCAAAGGTGTGCTTTAAGTACCTCCAATTTGATAACAACTGTTTCCAAATGTCTCCCTTCTATAAATATCTGTGCATTCTCAGATACACATTTCTGCACCACCATTTGATTTTTTTCCCCTGTTTTCCTAACCTGCAAACCCACAGACCAAATTCAAAAGGAGACTCAGGCAGTCCAGATAGCTTAAAAAGTGGAGGAATGCTGACAGACCAGAACAGACCATGGCCTCTCCTCTTACAGCTACTGACTGATTAGGGGTAAGAGAAGGGTTTTTCATACTGTGCCTCTGCCAAAAAAATGAAAGGCAAAAAGAAACCACTGACATGCAAAGTGCAGATTTGGCCAGGTTCTACTTCAGATGATGAAAAAGCCTTTTTTTCATCTTATACAAGTGGAATTAATGTTTTTTATACACCAAGACCTCACGATGAATGTTCTTTTCACTTAGAGAAGACCAGAATAAGCTAAGCCTGGACCACCAACTCCATGTGAAAGAAGAGGGGCCAGCAGGATGTTACCCATTTTTTGGCTACTCCTGTGCCTGGTGTACATCTCTGTTGCTGATTCAGAAACCTGCAGCTCTTTCCTGCTCTCTGTCAGCTGTTTGCCAGCTCACTGCATCAATCAAAAGCATCTCAAGGCAGTGGTGAGCAGCCTCTGGAGCCCTCTGACCCTGCAGATGCAATGTCCTGCAGCCCCTGCTAACATTTCTTTGCTCAGTTTTTTCCCATGGTTTGTTGCAGGATGAAATTACCTCTAAAGGGCTATTTCCTGTCTGTAATCTCTTTGAATTTTTAACTGTGGTGTTTTTTATATTTTCTTCAGACATTGGTCAAGCAGACAAAGACAAGGTCAAGTATTTTGTCAAGTAGAAAAAAGATATGAATGCAAAAGGGTGAGGGAAAAAAAAAGCAAGCCCTCTGTATAAAGCACTTCAGACTACTTACGCAGCATATTAGAGAGCAAAAGGAGCTTTCTGGCTCCTATCTGGCTGTTGTTGCAATTGTTAATGTGGTTTTGTTCCATTATTAATGACACCAGAAAAAGAAATCAGGCCTTCCACACAAAGTTGAGAGACTGTCATCTGACATCTTCCAGCAAGAAGGAAGGAAAAAATGCTTAAAATAATGGAAATAAGCAAAGGGAAGGGGAAAGGAAACTTAAAATACTGAGCATATAGCAATAAAATCTGCAGATATCCATAGCAGTGCGGAGATTGTGAGCCAAATCTCTTACAAGCCTTGTAAATCATTGCCAGAGCGTGCTAGTTTAAGGCCACTTGGTAATAAACAAAGAAAAACTCATCTATTACAGTCTGTATTGTATTGCATGATATGTCCTTGTTTCCTAGAACTGCTGTTTGACAAGCAGAGAAAAGTAAAACCAGTAGAGCAGCACTAATGGATGAAACATCTATAACCTGGAGTAGTATATCATTAGCCTCATCTGGGTGTGGTTGGACAGGACTTTAATAAAAAGCTTTGTTAGGAAAATACATCATGAATATGCTAAGGTAAGTAAAATCAGGAATAACACTCCAATCTGGCCTTCCTGTAAAGTTACCCTGAGTTAGCTACCAAATTAGCAATCCCGCAGAAGTGTCAGGCAGGATGCATGCCTTTGCTCTCACCTGGCAGAAACAGCTCCATTGCTGAAGCCTTGCACTGATGCCCAAGCACCAAAGCCCACGACCTACACACCAGCTTATCCACAGCACATCCTCTTCATATTCCATCCCAACAGCAGGAGATACTTGCTGAGGCTCATCCCCCATTGCATTGGGGGTGCTGAGAGGCAGGCAGAGGCTGAGGGAACTCAGAGGGATCAAGCATCAAACTTAGATTGGCTGCTAATCAATTATACAGCTATCATCAGTACAAGACAAAATGACCTCAGGTTTTGCCAGGGGAGGTCTAGACTGGATATTAGCAAAAATTGCTTCTCTGAAAGGGTTGTCGAGCTTTGGAACAGGCTGCCCAGGAAAATGGTGGAGTCACCATCTCTGCAGGTATTTAAAAGACTGTAGATGTGGTGTTTAGGGACATGGTTGGTTTAGTGGTGGACTTGGCAGTGCTGGGATAACAATCAAGCTCGATGAACTCAGAGATTTTTTCCAACCTAAACGATTCTGATTCCTTGAAGCCAAGTGATTCTCTCTGTAGTCACTTGTTGATGGGGCTGCACCTCATGGTCCCCAGCGCCAGCCCCCACAGTGCAGCTTGTTATGGCCACACTCCTCCACAGGCTGCTAGCAAGAAGCCTGCCCTGAAAATACCCCCTGCCCTCCGCTGCTCCGCTTCCCTGCCACTGGGCTCACACCCTGCCCAAAGCACTCACCCACTGCCACCATTTCACACGGTGAAATGGTGTATTTCTGTTTAAGAGAAGCCTTATCTCTTTCAGAGGGAATGTTTGCACCACAGAGGAAAGGAGCACTGTTTCCAATGGACTGTCAAGGAGAAAGGAACCAGCCAGCTTTCAAATAAATATGGTTTATAATAGCTTGATTAAATGCTTTCTTAATGCTGGGCATTTTGTAATGTCACTGTATTTCTTGATGTGCAGTTTATCTTGGAAAAAACCAACTTCTAGATATTTTATAGTTTTCCCTTTAAAAAGAAGGAATCTAAAAGCTCTTTGCTGGTAATTATTGACGCCAAACACAAACACTCATTTCTTATCCCAGGACTGAACATTTGACCTATACTGCAGAGCCAAAATTCAACATTTGAGAAGAGCTCCAGATGTAGATTTCAATTTCATGACTCACATCTGTCTTTCCAATAGGGTGGATTAAATCCATGCAACCAGTTTGATACATTTCAAATAGGTGAAGTTCAATTCATTTTATATGAGCAGATGCCTCATATGTTGTGCTGCCAAAATAGGTCACTGGGCCAAAAGTTCAAAAATAATTTAAATAGAGGTTGAAAGAAATGAAAAAGTAAAATCACATTAAGTCACATCACCATGAGACCTTATTTAATGCTTTGAAGCACTTCCATAAAGTGATGGGATCAAGAAGAAGCTTTGCCAGTGGGAATCTCTTCCAGGGGAAGGGCTACACACTTTTTAATGTAATTTCATTTTCAGCAGTGACACCTGGGCATGATGTTGGCCTGATGAAGCAGAGGGGATTTGGCAAAGCACAGGAGCAGCTCAGACAGATCACAGAAGCTTCTTCAAATGCTTCTTGGGCTCTGGCGGGCGTGGTGCTGTGACCACTTCCTCGGGGAGCCTATTCCAGCACCCAACCACTCTCTGGGTGAAGAACCTTTTTTTAATATCCAAACTATACCTCTCCTGACATAACTTCAAGCCATTCCCTCGGGTTTTGCTTTTGGTCACCCCAGAGAAGAGATCAGTGTCTGCCCTTCTTCACCCCCTCAGAAGGAAGTCGTAGACTGCAATGAGGTCTCCCTTCACTCTCCTCCAGGCTGAACAGACCAAGTGCCCTCAGCTGCTCCGCATACAGCTTCCCCTCAAGGCCATTCACCATCTTCACTGCCCTCCTTTGGATGCTCTTCAATAGCTTGATATCTTTCTTATATTGCAGTGACTAAAACTCCACACCATATTCAAGGTGAGGCCGCACAAGTGTAGAGCAGAGCAGGACAATCACCTCCTTCAACTGGCTGGTGATGCTTTGCTTGATGCCAGATGGGGTGGAAGGTAAGCAATTCATAGCCTGCCTCTGAAGATTAAGTGCAAATGCACTTTCGTGCAACCCCAGCACCATGGCAGGCTGAAAAACCTATGTGAGATTATATATTTGAGCAGTATGTCCTCACTGGCCTCTCTCCCCCAGTCCCTTTATCTGACTCGCATTGCTGAAGCTCCAAGGGAGACACCAAAATTTGAGGAAGCTGGAGATTTTATTGCACCTGAATAAAATCTGGGCCCTGGAGGCCATGCAGATTGCACCCTCACTTAAGTCCTAGAAGTCCCCTTTAAGGTGTGCAAGAAGGAAGCTGTAATGCCATAGGGAGGTTTTCACCTGGCTGCACATGACAGCATCACACTTGGAAAGCCCCAGTGGGAGCGGGTCCCCCACAGCTGATCCCTGTGCAAGCCCAGCCCTACTCCTGCTCAGCCCCCTGCCAAGAGCTGTGCTTCAGCCACCCAGACCCCCATGGGACTCACCTGTCATCCTCACAGACAACCAGTACCGGGGAAACCTAAACTAGTCCATGCAGTGCAGCAGATGTGACTGCCCAGCACAGAGAGCTCTGGCAGATCCCAGCTGTACCTCTTCACCTGGGGCATTGACCTTTTCTCCCACCTGCCCTGAGGAGCCATTGCTGACCAGCACACTGAAGTGTGTTTCTTTCACCCACAATCTAAGAAAGAGAACTTGAGGAAAAGGAAATGTGAGGAAGAGGAGGATGGAAGACCTGCAAAAGGGCCATTCTGGTGTGTAACTCTTTCCCTGGTCAGAGGAGCGGCTCTCCTGGGGATGCATATGGCTTCTGGCAGCCATATATAAGGTTGCCTCTGAGCAAGGATGAATTTCAGGATTGGGACACTCTCACGTTTTCTAATCACGCTTCCCACTAACTCACACTGTTCTGTGCTTTTCTGAAAGGAGGACAAGGGAGTCTGGGAACCTTCGCCTGACAACAATGAAGGGAGAGAGAGCACCTGCACATGTGCTGGGTACAATGGGATGGGAACGAGTCTTATTTTCCAGCGTGGTCATCAAAGATGACTCCTGGAGGCAGAGATGCTGATGTCCAGTCCCACCGTCTTCCTTGCAAGATCACCAGGCTCTTCAGGGCAATAAAGTTAGTTTTAACACCTCGAAGAGAAATTTCCCGCGCAGATGCACAGTCATACCTAAAAGCAGCCTCCTCGGCCGGGTGTCCCGACCGCGGGCTCGGCTCTCGGCTCCCAGCTCCGGCGGGTAGCGTCAGGGCCGGGCAGGGCTGCGCGGCTCCGCGGCCGCCCAATCTCATTTCCCGGCTGGGCGACGGCCGGCGGCCGGGCAGTGCCTTCCCTTCCTCAACCAATTGCATCTCCAGCGCGGATCGGAGGATCGCGGGGCGTGAGGCGGGGGAGCGCCCTGGGGCCGGTGCGGGGGGGAGCTGGGAGCAGCCCCGGCGCCGCGGCGGGAGGGGGAGGAAGAAGTGGAAGGGAAAGCGAGGGAGAGGCCTGGGGCAGGCAACCCCCGGGGGCGGGCCGCGCCGGCCGGCCCAGACACTTAAATGCCACCCCTGGGGCATCGGCTTCTCGCTGATGAGACCGCTGCAGGGCTGCCGCGGAAGGGGCGTCGTCGTGGGGACCGTCACCCTCTGCCTGGCCGCCGGGTGGGCTCTGCAGAGTAAGTGTCCGACTCCGTCCCTGTCTCCCCCCGCTTCCTCCCCCACTCCTTTCCTCCTCCTCGCCTCGATACCCTAGCTCAGCCCCAGCGCCCGGCACCTGTTCGGGGCGGTGCAGAGCGCCCGCCGCCCCCCGCCCGCGGCCAGCGCTGTTCCCGACCCGGCCGTGCTCCCGGGAGCTGCTGGGGACGGGACATACCGGGACTCAGGCAGGCATCGCTACTTTCTGCGGGCTGTACATGGTCTGGGGAGGCTCGTCCCCTCTCTTGCTGCTCGGAGGGAGCTGGGGAGCCGAGCGGGGCCGGCCCGGGGGTGCAGGCCGGGCGGGAGCCGCGGCCGCGGGGGAGACGGGGGCGGCCCCGGGGGAGACGGGGGCGGCCCCGGCAGCCGCCCTGCGCCCCCTGCTTTTCCAGCAACCGAGGGAACAAGGCATGGAGGGGGAATCAAGCTCGGTTAACCAGTCCGAAGGGCGTCGGGTCACGCTGGGAAACGCGGCGGTGAGGAGAGAAGGTGGGTTCCAACCCAGCACCCCAGGATGGGTGAGTGGGGATGGGACAACTTTCAGAGAACCATCCTCGCTCTTCCAGCTAGCGCTGGAGGAGACTTCTGCCAACCCCACCCACCCCTGGGGACTGGGATGTCCGTGCCACCAGAGTTTGGTTTGGACATGGCACAACACTCCATCATCAGATGTGATGCACAAACAGGACACCAAAGGGTGGAGGAACTGTCCCAAGGGTTTCAGAGCTTTGTTTTAGAGCTGTCCCCCCAGTTTAGAGCTCCTGCGTGGAGGCCCCTCACTGCCAGCCCTTTCCCACCCACTCCCCAGCTATGGCCACTCTGGTACGCAGAGCCACACTTGCCCCTTTGACACTCGGCCAGGCAAATAATTCAGAGCAGAGCAGCATGCCAGGACAGCAAACTCACTGTGCTCTGAGCAGCACCGGTGCCCTCTTCTCCTGGGTGCATGTTTTACTGGGCGTGAAGGGTCTGGTTTTGCAAGCAGCAGAGCAGAGCGGCATGCAAAGGGCCCTGCAGGTGGGTGTGATGTTTGCTCTCCAGCCTGGTGCAGCTGTGCTGGGATTAGACCAGTTCAGGTGATCTAAGCACAATGCCTATTAAAAATATTTTTGAATGGTTAAATATCGCACTGCCTTTTGTAGCTTTGCATGCTGGATATGGACAGAACACGTTTGCAAATAATTCAATGGAAAGATGCCTCTATCAAAACAAAAGAGTCACTGAGGGCAGACACTAGCTCCTGTCTGGTCAGAAACAGTGGGAAAGGCCTTTAAATAAACACATGGAGCAGAAAACAATTGGAACAATTTGCAGCGATTACCAGAGGTTCCCGGCTGTTCTGTGTCTGTAGCTGGCACAAACCCCGTTTTCACAGCTCTGGTTAGTCTCTCCTGCACACAGGCTGAACAGCAGAAGATGCACTGGGCTGCCCAGAAAGTGTGATGATGTTCCTGCAGAGCGACTGGGCAGCATGATCATGACAAAGCCCATGAAGGGAGAATCCCAAAAGTGTTATCTTGGGAAAAGCCTAGATCTTATCTGGTCCCATAGGTGAGGACCTGGAAATCTAAATGGCTTCTTGAGCTTCCTTGCCTTACCTTGACCAGAAGATTTAGTGAATTTTGCTACATATCCCAAATACAGTGAAGTCAGCTTGTAATTAATTTACCCATGTCTTCCATTTCTGGTTGCTCATGGAGGGTTCTTAATTTAAGATTTTTAAATATATTTCTTTCCCTTGGAGATTTTTTTTCTTTGCCTTTTTTAATCATTCTTATCTCTGAGGACTCTGCAGAACCTCCAGGATCATCCCCAGGGGTCCTGCTTTGCACTCCTGCAGTGTAGCTAAGGGTCTCATTCTCACTCCTCACTGGGTTACAGACATTTGCAGGTCAGCATTACTTTTTCATTCTGCTCTTGAAGTCAGGCTGTTCCCACAGCGAGAGAGGAGAGTAAGTGAGCTGCTCCAAGCCAAACCAGGAAAAGGCTTTCAGCCTTACTCTGTGCTTTATCTGCCTTTTGTCTGCTTTGATTTTTGTGGAGAGATAACAGGATTTCAGCCTCTAGCCAAATGTCTCAAACATGCCACTAATAAAAAGAAAAAATGTATGCCAGTTGAAACTCAGATGTTGGTGTTCATCCAAATTTTCATGCAGAAACACCCACATGCAAGCAGAAATTATTGCTGTTACACATTAAACTAAGTGGTCAGTTCAGTTTCACAGCTCTGTAATCACATCAGGAGGAACTAGATGAGAATTAAATATTCTTTAATGTGCATTTTTGCCCGGACATCATCAGGAACGTGAAGTCCCTGGCTTCTCATGGAACTGCGTACCTTTGATTACATGCAGTTTATCTGTGCTGGCATATAACTGGCTGCCTGTAAGGAGCTCATGTCTCAAATGTTGATTACACATCCTGAAAACAAGACCAAGTCCTTGCTGAGTCTTCACATACTTACGCCTACTACAGTTCTTGCTTTTGGAGAATGGTAATTAATTAATATAATAGGTTACCTTGGACATGACAATTAAACTTTCCATCTAAATGCAGGATTTTAAAAGAAAGCCAGTTACCGATGAATACAAAAGTGTTGCTCAGTTTTCAGATGATGTTATGCTCCCTTATCCAAAAAGACCCTTCCAAAGTTCCTTTTGATTTGGGTATGAAAACATTTAAACACACACAATTACTTATCCTCTATAGTAGAAACATTTTTGCTATCACCAATTGCAAATGTGTATTTAGTGTTTAAGGATGTATGTTACTTTTACAGACAGCATAAAGAGATACTGCAAAGCATAATCTATCCTCTCTTAAAACCGACCGCTGAGATAGGTAGGATGAATCACACCCAGAGGTCCCAACCTGCCCTGGATGGTTGGTGCAGCATCACCTCCACACTCATCACCCTCCTTTGTCTTTCAGCTCCCGGAGGAGTATCGTTAGTTGTCCCACAACCCAACATCAATGCAACAGTGGCACAAAACATCCTCCTCTCAGTTGAATACTCTTGCAGAGGCATTGCCACCATTGAGTGGAAGCATGTGTCAAGCTGGGGCACCACCAGCATCGTTGAGTGGAAAATTGGGAATTATGTCAACATATCCACAGTCTACAAGGACAGAGTGACTACTTTTGAAAATGGCTCTATACAGCTTCACAACGTGGGCATGCGAGATGCTGGCTACTATTTTGTCACTGTAACAGAGGAGTATGGAAACAACGCCTACGGCACCATCATAGTCAATGTTTACGGTACAAACTAGATGGGACTTCTTGGCTTTACCCTGTGTTTAAATACCAATCTGTTTGTAATCAATTTTATAATATTATTTTTTTTCCATTCTCCCTACAGAAATTATCTATGAAGATTTACATTTTGTAGCAGTTCTCTTTGCCTTTCTCGCTGCAGTATCTGCCATTCTGATCTGCTTCATGTGGCTGTGTAATAAATCTCTGCATCTGTTTCAGAAGAAGACACACAAACTCACAGGTATCTCTCTAAGAATGCAGTCAAGGTATAGGGGTTTCAAGTCTGAAGTTTGAGCCTAAAATTTGTGCCATAAGCGTGCTAATTAGGGACACTGAGAAACAAGACTGAAGGGCTCAAAATCAGTTATCCTGTTCTAACTCTTTACTAGCTGAGGCAACTGAATAACAGGTGTTTAGTTGCAGAACAAGCCACAGGACATCTACCTCATACACTTCACATCAGAAATAATAAAACAGTTACCAACACTGCTTGATTGCGAAACCTGGGGAGAAAAGGCAAGAGCTGCAATAACCCCCCTATCAGAGGGCAGGAGACAAAGTCAAGAGCATCAGCAATTCTTTCAGAGTTCACACCAGAAGAGTATGTCCTAGGGGAAAATAATCAAACAGCCCTTGGGAGTGACCCTCACCTCAGTTCATGAAGGACTGCACCTCTCCCACTCCTCTCAACCCCCCCCTTCATCTGTCCTCACCTTTGATCCTGTTGCAGACTGCAACAAACACTGACTAATATCAAAACCAGACTCCTGACACACACCGAAGACAACAGTCATGAAAAGCAGGTCAAGGGAACATGAGGGCTGCACTGAAGGGAACATTCACATATTAGAGAAGAAATTTCCAAGCCACCGCCAGGGATATTTGCCCTAGGCAGCAAGACAAGATGCCACTCTATGGACCTGGGATCAAGCTCTTTAGGTGCATCCTTGGAATGGGAGGTTTCTTTTACAACTTCAAAACATTCCAGATGTTTACCTCCATACTTTGTAAGTGCAGATCCACTAGTGGTTTCTTGCCCTGTAGGTAATAGGTCTGTATTTCTTCTCTAATGAGTGCTGCTTAAGCTTTTACATTACAACAAGCAGCATAGCTATCAGGATTTTACTAGACTAACAGATACTTGAGCATCCTAAGCCTCATGGCCCAGACTTTGTGTCATCTCTGCAAAACCTGATAAAAGAAGAAATTAATTTGGCTTGAGCTGCCTATTCCTTTCTGTCACTCACATACAGCTCTTAAGGGCTGCTGCTGTTTTCATGGTACACACACCATTCACAAGGTTCTGTAGCTACTGAAAATTTTCCTATCATGCCAGAAAATATAGGCTTTTGTTGGGATAAAGCCTCTTCCTTCAGTTAAAGCTAATCTTTCTACAGAGCTGAATTGAATACAGTTATTCGGCAGAGTTAGGAAAACTACAGTTCCAGAAACTTGTCGTGTCATCTCCCAGAACATGGTCCAAAGCAAGGACCTAACTTCTGCCCCAATTCCACCTCAGAAGAGCCCTCCTTACAGAAGTTAGGAAGAGAGGTATAAGGATGGGCCCTCTGGACTTAGGTGTTCATAGTACCTTTAGCCTTGTACTGGAAGAAACCAGTGTCACTTTAAAGATTGTGAGGGCCTCTTTATGCAGTTAAATATTTTGAAAAGATGTATTTAAAACCTGACTGTAGATGAGCAGGCTTGAGCTAATATTAAAAATTTCAAAATATCTCAGCTATTAGCACAACACATATAATTTTGGAACATTGGCCTTCCAATCCATTCGCCAATCAATAACAATATGCTTTTATTTACAGCAAGTACAACGGAAGAGATTGAATTGGAAACCATTGAGTGTTAGCCAAGGACTGTATCATAGCAAAAATAACGATTCTACCTCAGGAGAAAACACTGACCAAGAAAGCAAGAACAAACCTAGAAGGTAAAATGTTTGTGACTACTGCAGAAACATCCTGACTTGCAATTTAATCAGCAGTGTCTGATGGAGCTGTTTTGACCTGTTAAGTTTTCGGTTCTGCTAGTCAAGGTCACATTAAAAAAGAGAATGCTTTCATGCTAAGCATGAACACGTTTTTGTGGCTAACTAATAAAATCTACAGCCTCTACCACTCTTAAAAACAACCAGCCAACCAAGCAACCAAGCCTCTAAGACCAACCCATAAAGGAAATTATCATGGTCTTGAAGGACACCTGTATTTTGGATACAGCAAGTCTCCTATTAAGACAGAGTGGTCATTAGCATTCTTCAACATAATAAATTTAATATCTAATTACAGTATTACATTAAAAATTAATTGCAAGCATTGAATCCTGTTTATTGCAGCTATGCTGCTACTTTCAGGTGTAAGGAACTTCCTGAAGCTCTGAAGACAAACTGTAATTTTTCATAAGACAAAAGTGACTTGGAAAGAATGCCGAGCTGGTCAAAGTTCTCCCGCTTATGTTTGCAATTGTTTACACTGCCCCGGAATGGATATTAACACACATTTTATGACATTACTAGAGCAGGTGGTTATACAAGGAAGCCTGTGCAGGCACTAAAGAGGACGCTGTCTACAAAGATATGAGGGGTCACAAAATACTGATACACCGCACCAGTGAGGTGGCAAAGTACTAAACAGTTTTGTTGTGAAAGATGTCCAGTCCTTTGCAAACTTAGCCCAGCGACAAACAGTCTGAGAAGAAAAGTTAGAACAGCATTACTTTGAAATTTAGTATTTACAAATACAGTTCTGAAATTGCTCTTGTTGAGAAGCCACCTTTGCTTTCCCCATGTTCAAAGAAAAAATGAAGTGATCCAACTAATGCTTTCTTGAATGTGCATATTGCACTAAATGCGATCCTCCACCTGCAGATCTGTTGCAGGTGGCATAACATTTGCGTTTGTCAGTGAGAAAGCAGTAAACTGACCAAGCTTCAAGTTATTTTGTTTTGCTTTTGTAATGAGAATTTTGCAGTGTGAAATAAACTTTGAAAATGTAAGAGACCATGGACTAGTCTGTGCCTGTAGATTGCCATGTGGCTGTTTGAGTCAAACTGTTCCTACAACCTCTCTCACTCTTTGTCTCACTTGTTTGCAAAAACCTTTTACAGGACAGACTGACAGAGCTTCCCCTCTGGTCAGGGACTAGGATGACCAGGTGCAGAGGTACTATGGGTTCCATTTGGAAAAACTCTCAGAGAATTTCTCACCAAGTGAAAAACGATGCAGGTAGGTGTCAAACAAGCTTTTTTCCAAAGCACCCTGTACACAATACCTTTAAGTCATCCCCAGATTGAACTGGACATTTGTAGTACAAGGGCCTCTCTCCCACTCATAAATTCAGGTACTAGATTCAGCTGTTTGTTCTTTCCTGCATTTAGGAGAACAGGTCAAAAAAGGGAAGAAATTAAATTTTAAAGATCTCAGATACAGCACAGATGACTGACAGTTTGTTCTAATTTTCTGTTTTAAATGTGTATTACCAATCTAAAGTATCTTTGAGTGCACTAAGCTTTGACAACAGAGAAACTCTTTAAGTGCATCTGTTTCAATCACCAAGCTTGAAGTACTTGGTGAAGTATACTTATAGCATATGGAAAACATTATTGGGTTTTTTTCTGTTTACCTATTCCATATTTTTTTATTCCCTAAATCTTAGAATTTGAATGTGAAGTTATTAGGCTGAACTGAATATGTAGTAGGTCCTCTGCCAGACTTATTTAGAAAGTACAAAAAGTGCAGCGTGCACTTAAACACCATTATTATCTGCTAACATTGCCCTGAACACTCCAATTGCCAAAGGAAGTCAGGAAACACATCCAGACATGGATGACCGTCTTTCAAGTGCATTGCTGTGATTGTAGGCACACTTGTAAACTACAATATTTGAAAGCTAGGATGAAAGTAGGAAACGACCACTTAAAATTCTTCAGTTTAAGATGTACTACAACAGCAGTAACAAGTTTCCACCTGGCACAGTTGTTCTACCTCTCTTAGCTTGGCCAAAGTCACTGCAACTTCAGGCACCTATTCTTGGCTGTTGACCGTGGTGCTAACCTCGCTTTTAGGCAGTAATATCCCAGATGAACAACAGGGACTCAACATTCACTGATGACATCCAGTACAGTTAGCCTATGTACAGCTTTCCTTATAGACAATTCCTCACTCACAAATTTTACCCAGAATTTAACATGCTTACCGTACACATGTAGGGTCTTTTATAAAATATTAACATTTTTCTGAAAATTATGTTTGTCAATATGCATTATTAATGCCAGTATTATTTTATGTACAGAAGGTGAGACTAAGCTGTCTATAGCAGTTTCTTGCTACCCTGGAGCATCTAAAGCCTCATGGCAAGTTGTTACAGTAGAAGTTCAGAAACTAATAGCTATTGTTACTCCTCTTGTAAACTCCCTGCAGAACACCAGCGAATTTAACATTTAGAGCATTCTAGATGATCAAAGGGGTTAAGGCATTTTACTTTTAAACTAATTAAAGAGATGTTCAAGTTCACAAGATTGCTTTGGCAATCAGTAGTAAAGGTCCTAATCATTCTCTGTCTTCATCTCATATTCAAAGATGCACTACCAATTTTCAAGACTGTCCCTCTGTTAGAGGCCTAATCAGTCTGTTTTCCATTAAAATTAGGAATCTCTATATATTCAACACTAAAATACAAATGCTCCAGGTCTCTAAGAATTCTTTTGTTGTTGTTGTTATTCTTATTTTTTCAGCTAGACGTGGAAGTCTTGACAAATGTTTTCACTGCTAACATGCGGTGCTTGCACTTCCACAACACATTAGATGTCCTCTTGCATCCGTTATTTCTTTTCAGGAGACAAGTCCTGCAACCATGAGATTCTAATAGCTCCGTAGTGATCTGATTACATGGTAATGAAGAACTTACCTAATGAAAAGGCTATCACTACATGCAGACCTGTCAATTTAGGTTAACAACAGTGAAGTGTAAAGACATGTTCAAGTTTCATAGACTCATCTTCTAATTATTAGTAAGGAAAGATCTGTTGTGTTGGCAGGAGTCAAAACAGCCTCATACAGTTGGATGCATCAGGCTGTTGGCTGAACTGTTCACCAAGAAACAAAAGTCCTCCCTGCCTGTAGTGGTGCAGTGTCTACTAGCCCAGCAATACAGGACGTGACATGATGGGTGTTAAATAAGATTCACCCATTTTTCAAGAAGATCAGGAGACTATTTTCTACTAGTATTTTTCATTTTCATCAGTTGTCTTGGGCAACTCATCAGAACCTGAAAGGAAAACTGTTTCTCTCTCACAGATTAGTTACACAGAAGCCAGTACATCCAGGAACTGAAACAAGATGCTCCATGCTGGCAAACATCAAGAGAACTACAAGAGCTGCTTTGGATACACACTGAGCAGCAGCTTGCCACAAGCAGTTGCTTAATATGTATTTCCCAAAACTATTCATTATTACTTGAGAGTACAACAAAATAATAACTGTCATCATAGAAGTATGAGGTTCAATTCAAACATGTTTATGTGCAAGAAATTCTCATATATATATACATATATACACACACACCTCATAACACAACATGGAAATGAATCTGAACCAGTTCATACAGACAGGTTTCAAAAAGACCTTTAGCAATTAAGTACCAAACAAAATAAAAGCTTTGTTAACACCTTACTAGAAGCTTCAAGGCTACAACTACCAAACCAAAACCATCAAACCCATGACTTTTTTTATTTTGAAAGAACTCAAAAGAGCCGATATTCAGGAGGATATTATTGTTTCCCTGGACAATAATCATTGAGAGTGCAGGATAAAAACCCAGCAGCACGTGTGGAGATCCAAGGTTTACTGCATGAGAGTTACCACCTTCTATCCAGACATTAATTTACACAAATGACTCACAAACTCAAATTATCAGAATTTTGCAAGCAGAGTAAGATCTTTCCTCTATATTCTTGCAAAAAAGAGAGACAGAAAACACAAGCTGTGACTTAGTAACACTCTCAACTTAAACTAACTGCCAAGTAAATATATTTCTCAAAAATAAATGGGTCACCCAGAATCCCCATCAATTTACAAACAATCCAACTCAAGAATGCCACACAGTGAAGACGTTACCTTGATCTTAAGTATTGTTTAGCTTCAATTCTTGACACAACAGCTCTGCTTCTACTGTTGTCCCACTTCTCATCAAACAAGGCCATTAGCATCCACAGGGATAGCCAGGTTCTGTGGTATAAGCCACTGAAAGGCCCACTGAGAGCCCAATTCAGTTCTAATATTTTTAATCTTTCAAAAATACTTGCAAAGATCTATTGAAAAAAATAAGGGCATGAGAGGAAAGGGAATGATTCCAAGCAGACACCTTTCATGTAGTAAAAGGAATACTGAATTTAATTTTATAAACAAAAAATACGTTAGTTACTCAGTTATGTAACACTGGACAGAGCAATCAGCAAAGACACAGTTGAGCGGAACTTTTTCAAAAAATTATATGTATTTTATATGCCATTGAAAAAAGTTTTATTACAAACTCCACAATGGACATATCTGTACAGGAAATAAATTTGGTTTTGCTTTCTTGTATTGGCCCATAGCTTCCATTTCCCTTTGCTGCAGGGGCAGTGATTGTTGCACAGAGACTATTCAAAGCCCCCACAGAGAGGCCGACGCATCATTAGCAGGGAGTTAGGGCAGCCATGAGCAGTTCCATTTTATACACAAAGTTACGCCCTTCCATTTTATTCCACTGAACTTCCTTGAATGGCCCTCGGAGATGATTCCACTTGCTGTCTTGCAGTACGTCGCCTTTTGGGAGATCCTTGCACTGACTCCGTGGGAACTGAACCATAACTTTGCTGCCACTTTCCGGACCGTTACGTACTGCAATGAACAGAGATTTTAATGAGCATTTTTACACTGTACGAATTCCTCCTATTAAATATTCTTTCTTGTGTATACTATACATTACTCCTACTCAATTCCAAGCATGCTGAAAGCAAACAAGGAAAATTCTTTTTTTTTTTAAAAAGCTTTTTCTTTTAATTTTCTCTCTCTCATCTCCCAGTTCTCTACGATTTTGTTGTTTAGCACTAACTGTTTAACTGGATCTAATTCTGGTTAGATTAAACCAGAGATACATTTGATAAAACCCCCACACATACACCTTATAACCACATTTCTTTTTCCCTAATGATACCAGGAAGGGCAAAGGTTATTATGCTCATTCTTTCCTTGCATGTATTCCAACTATTCTTTGAAAAATGTGAGCAAAAATGTATTGTTTCTAGTGCATTTATCTCAAATGGACAGGGACAAAGTCACTAGCATAGTTGTTGTTTTTAATCTCAAAATTCTGCAAGACTGGTGGAGGGGTGGTGGTGTTTTGTTGGTTGGATGCATTTCTGTGTTTTGATGCTGGGTAGTGGTGTGTGTTGGCTTTTTAAATAGCAGTTAGGGAGGCAACACTTAGCTTTCCCCTCATTTACCAAGCCAGCCTTCTACAGATGAGTGTAAGGCTGATTGAACATAATTTCTCCTTCATAAATTGATGCCAATTACTCTCAGTCACCACCTTCTATGGAATATGTTTGGAAACTTCTGGGACCGGTTTTCCCCCCTTATCTTCCCAGTAATGCAATGAAACCGATCAGACTGCAGTTCCCCCACATTCTCCTTCTTGAATATAGGATGTGACATCTACCTTCTTCCAGTCCTCAGGAATCCTTCCTGATCACCACGGCCTTTTAAAGATGATGAGGAGTGGCCTTACAAATAACATCAATCAGCTCCCTCGGCACTCATGGATATATCCCACCTGGTCCCGTGAACTTGTCAATGTCTAAGTTTGTTCAAAGGTTCTCTAGCTTGCTCCTCTGCTACTGAGGCTGTCTTTGCTCCAAAATTTCCCATGGGTCTCATGGACCCATTCCTAAAGGCCAGTCTTAAGACCAAAGCAAAGAAGGTACTGAGTACCTTGGCCTCCTTCATGTCCCGTGCCACCAGGTCCTCTGCCCATTTGAAAGGAGTCCCACATTTTCCCTAATCTTCCCTTTGCTGCTGCCGTACCTGCTCAAACTCTTCTTGTTGCCCTGTACACCCCTCAGGACCTTAGCTTTCCTATCCTTGTCAATGCATGCTTGGACAGCCTCTCTCTCTCCCAGGTCAACTGGTCAGGCTTATAATCTCTTGCAGCTTCTTTTCTATTGTCATAAGTTCAGTCATGAGCTCCCTGTTCATACACACAGATTTTCTGTCACCTTTGCAAAACTGCCAGAACATAGGTATGACCATTCTTGAGCTTGAAAGAAGTCATCCTTGAAAAAAATAAACAACCAGCTCTCTTGAACTCCTCTTCTTTCCATCCCACAGGATCATATATCCTGTAAGATTCTTTCCCAAAGATCCCTGAAGAGACCAAACTCTCTTCTCCTTAAGTTCAGAGTTGTGATCCTGTTGTTTACCTTTCCCCCTCCCTTCAGGGTCATGATGGTTTCTGTAATCTCCTGGTTTTATGCTAACTGTCAGAAATATTTTCAAACTTGTGTAAATTAAATCAAGTTTATATTAAGTGGATTCCTGAGGAAAGTATTGATTCTATGCAGATGTCAATTCCATACACAAAAGAAATAGTTTGTACACTTGTATAGAATAGTATCAATTTATAGCAAAATGCTTCACAAAAAAACCTCAGAAAGAGACTTGTAAAGCCTGTAGATCTCACTTAAGAATTCTATGACTTGGCATGCATTTGCAATAGGAATACTACCTGAAATGGCATAGTCTCCATTTGGTGATGCTACAGTTATTGCTGACGCATTGCCAATACTCTCCACTGGCCCCAGACCAACATGATTACTGAAACTCAGCACGTGCCATCCCATAACTTTTGCAAGCTGCTGAACTGCATGTACTTGGTGCTGTGACATCTGAAAGATAACAAGAGGTTCGCCTTCTGTTCAGTATTTGCACACCACAGGAAGAATTGCTTAGTGAGTTTACCAAGCCTTTTTTCTTCTATACAATAATTATTTATAAAAGTGACTTTGTATTTTAAGTTCTCTACTTTAGAGGAACTTTTTTATTTTTTACATGTATGCTGGTAGAGCTTTGTGTTATTTGAATTTAGACTACTTCCTCTGCAGATAGAGGAGACCACTGTATTTTTCAATTAGATGAATTTTTCATAGGCATATGGGTTTATGCAATTTATTTAAATATTGCTTTCAATTTAGAAATACCTGTATTTAGGTCTCAAAAACTAATTCAAGGGATTCAAACATGATTTTTAAACAATTCTGTCTGTGAATAAAAACAAGACTTCTGCTGTAAAATATATAAAAATCTTAAAAGTATCAGAAGAAACAATTCAGAAAAAAAAGTTGAGGTTCTCGCATCCATGATTATCTCCATTAATGCTCAAGTGTAAGCACTGAGCTTTAACAGCTTAGGAGTTTAAATGCTACTGTTTTTCTGTATTATGACTTAACACTTGTAACAAGGAACTATCTAGCACTGTTCAGCAGTTCTCTGTGAACAAGTCTGACAACACTTGCCCAAAAAGACATGCCCTCAGCAGAATCTGTTTCAACCTGTTTTCTGTGTCGTGGAGTTTTATATAACTGCAACAGGCCAACCACTATTATTAAAGACCTGTATTTTGACTATTTATAATGCATAGTAGGGAGATTGTTGCTTCTGAATAAAACCAGCAGCTTGTTCTAAGCAATTAAGTAAATACAGTTCATTCAAATATCAGCTGATGTAGTAATGACTGATGCAAAGTGAGCACTAACAGACAATGTTGAAATGACAGTAATTGTGGGCTCATTAAGAACTTGGTTACAATAAGTTTCACATATAGGATACCTTACTGTTTGTTATGAGTCTCACTGACTTGCTTCTACCATAATGAGCAGCATAAAGAAATGTATTTTAAATGGGAGGGAAAAAATCATTATTACTACTGACCTTAGTAAAAACTGGCATTATATTTTAGTAGCAGTTGCTGAAGTCACTATACAAACATAGTGAAAATTCAGTAATCCACCTTCCCATTTTCACTATCTTTATTTGAAGTTTTTAAATATTTTCTATACAGATAAAGGTGAGATTCTTCTGTTTTTCAAACAGTACAAGAAAGGGAAGAATAATGTGTATGAGTCTACCTGAGATAAAAGGAAATCCTGCAGTTCTTGCTCTTGATGGGACAATGTAATAACTCTTCCGTCTCTATGCACAACTCTGATTTGTTCAACTCCAATGTTCAGCTGTAGCTGAATGGATCTTTGAAGATAAGAGGCATATTTATTCAAAATGCACTACAACACTAAAGAAAACAGGAAACTAAGAACACAGAATCCCCCCAGTCATTGACAAGAACTCTTAAGATGGATGGTGCAAAGCCTACGGAATGTGACAGCAACTCCAACCATTTCAGTTTCATCACTCATCACAACAGCTCCCTCTATACTGCAGGGGACATACTCTGTGGCGTGTTCCCAGACCTGTCCCACTGCTTGTTCAGGTCAAGGAAGCCTCACAGTTCCCTGCCTGCCACTGTTGCCCAAGTTTCCTTCCAGAGGTGCAGGGAAAATGGTGTGTTCTATACTAAGCCAAGACTTGGGCAGCATATGCATTCTGGAACCAAGACCGGCAATTGCACCAGTGACAGCAGTTTGCCCCACACTGTGCACACAGAACACTGCTCCAAATGTAAAAAACCACTGTCAATGCATTAGTTAATTTACTGCTGGTCAGCATCCAGACATTTGTTTCTGGAATACGACATTACTTATTTTGATACCAATGTGCATAACTAATTGCATGAATTACATGAATTCCACATTTCAGTACCTATACCACCAAGCTAGGACTGAGGACTGATTAGCTTTCCATAAGGAGCCTGGAAGTTTAGAATCCAGCATATCAAATGATACTTTGTATTCAGTCATCTCTACCAAAAGTAAATCCCCCCCTTAAATGGCCACTCTCATTTCTATTTTCTTCTTTGAAAGGAAAGTGTGCTAATTAAAGATGTAATACATTTCTTCATTAAAGTACAAAGTGGGTGAAGAGTTTTCTTAGGGTGGCTGCTCACCCCACAACTCAGACAAACAGACACACACAAATAACGGACTCCTACTTGTCTGTCTGAGAAGAATCTAAACCTTTAAAGCACAACTTGGATACACATTCTCTGCTGCATGCTTCTACCAGTAAAAAGAGACATGCATTCTCATACTTACTTGCAGATCTGCTCATATCCTTGAGAAGTTATTAGAACTTTAACACTGGATTCATAAACATCATTTATATTGGACCAGTGAGCCTGAATCTGAGGATCCTCGATACGACTCGCCAGACTGTCAATGGTTCGAGCAGTTCTAGAAGATAAAGCCATATCCCACACACAATGATCTAGACAGTTTGTGCTGTTCTCTTGTTTAAAGGAACTGAGTAGGTTATTCCATTTAAGGGAACCATGTGGATCAGAGCTCTATTTCAGCACCATTCTGGTGCTAATGAAGGCCACTTGTTTATTATGTACATTTCTCAAGCATTCAGCAGCCATATTAAAGCGGTATTACTCAGTATCAACTATTGCATTGCAAAGAATATGGAAAAAGATATTTTATGCAGTTTAAGATAAGTAGGGACAATTATCAGCAGCGTATGTCCTAACTGTCACAGCAATCTCAAAAAAATCTGACTTTTTTTTTTTACTAGCTGAGTGTTGTTTGCTTGTATTTTATCGTTTATTATTGTTTCTTAGTACTTGCAAATAAAGACTATTTTAACTGTGAAGGAAACAGTGCCTAATTTTAAGAACACTTAAAAAAGATCAATTGCATTCTACTTAATGGTACGTTTTATTGTAACTTTAAACAAGAAGAGCATGTGACCTACCTGCGTCTCAGAAAGATATGTTTTGCCTGTTTTATTATCTTTTCTAGAAGTCCTTCATTCGACTGTAGACAACTGATATCATTTTTATCAAAAGCCTGGGGTCCTGCAAGTCTCATTCTCTTATGGCCAAAAGGTGCACTAGCTGGATGTGGCATTACTGTCGAGCTCAGGGTTTGCTTGTGACACTGAAACAAACAGATGTTATAAAATGAAGTGACCAAATAACGTATCTGCAAGAAATACTACATATACAATATGCTGCTTCACATCAGGTTTTTTAAGTTTACATACTTTTAACAGTGCAACATTTTAACTTTAGAAACTTGACAGCATTTTAAAGCCAACTTTATGTGTGTCTTTCAAAACTTCTGGAAAGTGATTTTTTTTTCTTTTTGAAAAGTGCTAGCTAACCAAAATTTGGAACCATGCCTTTAATACATCTCTGGAGACAGAAAGAATGGTCAAGTAAAAACAAAGGAAGCATTGTAGAGGAAAAAAAACTGAGGTACAAAAAGTTTTAGCAACCTGTCCAAAGTAAAGAAAGGAAATTCACAGCAGAGCTGGGCACTGAGTCAAAGGTCCATGAAACCTAAATCAGCATTTAAAACACTGGACTATTCCACATGGCTGCATGACTTGCAGAGCCATGCTCTAAGAGATGAACACTCACTGGAATATGGTTTCAACTCTGCTCAGACATGCAAAATTGCGCTCCTTTCCTGAACAGACGCAACCTCAACCTTCTACCCTTGGTCATTTTGCTAGATTATACAAGAATATTAAACACTGAAGCAGAGAAGTGGATCTTAAAAGAAGCAAAGCTATTACAATAATTGATTGTTCTTCCTTCATGGGGATACAGTCTGACTAGATGCTCCCTCACAGTGCTTGCCAAGCATTAATCAGACACAATACAAAAAGGGAGACTGATGAGCTCTAGTGGAAAAGCTTTGCATGACTATTCTGAAGTGAGCAGCCAAGCCTGAGGTTAAGTAAAGAACTAGCATTCCATGAAAGCATGAAGTGGAACTACTGAACCACCCACACCCATTGAAACCGAGCATAGGTTGCCTTATACAAATGGATGGGAAGAGACTGGCCTCTAGCGGCACTCGGCTGTTACATCAGTGCCGCACACCAGGCAAAAGACTGAACAAATGCCCAGAAACTGTTCAGTGTTTGACCATAAATGCATTTATTACCTCTCTGATAAGTTGATGCAAATTATGTTCCAGAACATAGAGATGATCCTCTGGATTCTGTTTCTCAGAAGCAGCCTTTTGTGACTTTTTGTCATTGGAAGAGTGGCACAGAGAGATAGACAACTGCAAACCTGTACAAAACAGATGGGAAGAAAAAACCAAAAGAGAGCACTGACAATTGTCAAGGTTGCTACTGAGAACTACTTTTCTTCACACTTTATAGGAGTAGTTTAACAATGAGATTTCACCGTATCACAGAAAAATCAAAGAATGATGGTGGAGAGCACAGCACCAAAGGCAAGTAAGACTTGCTACTCACTGAAGTGTTGACAGGCCAGCTATGAGCTCACTAGCTGCATTTCTCACCAATTTCTATGACTCAATCCCACACAAAAAGAAAAGTCCTCAGGACCCCATTCCTTCCCCAAAGAAGGAATGATTTACCATCATGCACATTTTAAGCAATCCAGAAATATATTCTTCACATGATACAATCAGTTGTGTACCCCCTGTAAGAACAGAGGATACAGCAGCTGACTCAGAGCCACCCTCATGCTGTTTAATTATCCTCATTGAAGAGCTTTAGCCTTTGTTCTTCTGAAGACCCATTAATTCAAGCCTTAAATTTCACTTGTGTGCAATCCAGGAGCAATGACCTATGCACGGCTCCAAACTGGCATGTGCACATGGCATTACAGTGGACAGTTTTAAGTGCTGCTGACAAAAAACATAACCACAAAGGAAAACAGAGTAAATTAGAAACTAAAGCACATAAGTTGAATTTTTCTATAATTAGTAAGCAAAATTCTAACTCTGTGAAATTCTGTTTTTCAAAACCTCTGAAAACCAAGGAGTCTGTTTTTTTAAGAACAGAGCATTAAAAAAGGTCACGTCAATCAGGAATTTCAATTCACGTTTAAGCAAATAATTGCTAAAAAGTCTTGGAAAGTTTCCTACCTGGGAAAGGCTGGGAGATTATCTGATTTTTCACAACAATGTGAGGAATCTGTGATTTAATTTGAACAGCTTCTCGTGACAGCTGGGCAAAAATTTCTTTACACAAAAGAACATTCTGTGCAGTCTCCAACTTTGTCTGCCAGTGTGGAGAACCTGAAAAATACAAATCAATGTTTCCAGAAGAAAAGAGTGAAGAGAAGCCACCTTTCTTTTCAGATACCAGACACTGTGCAGTAGGCTAGGCACAATTGCTAAGATAAAGCAGTCAGTACCTTATAGCCAAACTGAGTATTATCAGAATTTTATCTCAATTAAGCAAGCACTTTAAGGTAACACTAATGCATTTTCATTCAATTTAACATATATGTATGTGGCAAAGTGAAAGGCCCTTCTGGAACCACGTATTACGCTGCCAGGCCTTTTGTGAACTCTGCTTAGGAACCTCTGCTTCCTAAGTTGCAATTTACTTTCAATGATACTTCCAGCTTTATTAAAGTAACTCTATAATGAACTATCAAATAATATTCAGTTCGTGTATGTGCTTTCACAGGATTTATAGGCCTAAAATTCTTGGGAGATTCTGGTGTAAGTACACAAGCTCTATAATGTATCCTGAGTACCATATGGAACACTTCCATAGTACAGCACTCTGTCTATGTTCCGGACAGCATGAGCATCTGTGTCACAGACCACTGTGAAATGAAATCCTGCCACTTTATTTTTAACCCCAAAGAGTAAAGGATGAATTTTTAATCCTAACAGTTTACAACTTCAAATACCAGCACATATCAAATGAATCAATTTACTCTCTGCCAGGGGGGCTGTCAGTAATTAACGCACAGACTGCCATCACAGTTTCAGATCCAGATAAAACATATGAGCCATAGACACAAGTAATGCATTTTGGGCAAAGTTAAGAGTGAACAGTCATACAGTTCAGCTGAACTATGGGATGTAACTGGCTGAAACACAATACCTTGGATTGATTTTGGTGATGTGCTCAAACTTTTAATGACTAACAGAAGGTGCTGCAGAATACTTGAAATACAACTCCCATACTTTTGTTTCAGAACTGAATAAACATCTGAAAAACTGAAGAAGCGTGCTTTGAAAGTATCACGTTTTCAAAGCCCAAGCAGCACCTAAACAGAAAATTTCAGTTTAAATGAGGATATTCTTGTTCACTCTTCTCCTAAGATATATGCTGTGATTTTCAAACAAGCATCATACTCAAACCCAGTTCTTGAGAACATGCTCACAAAACAACATACCTGGTTTTGATTTTGGCAAGGGTCTTTTAAAGAGATTGACTGTCCCGAGGTCACCAATGTCTGGAGCTTGTTTCTGAATAGAAACCTAGGCAAGAGAGAACATTATTTGGTGTTTGTTCTGTTGCAAGCATACACATACTGAAACAAAACTCATGCTACGTTATTACAGTTTCTCTGACAAACCTTGATATACGCTGATCCCTCTAAATCACTTGGAATTTGAACATCCAAAGGACAGTAATCCTCAGGTATCTTTTTATCCAGGTCAATGTCAGTGTTCTTTATCACCTCAAATGTGCCATGATGAAGAAAAAGAGAGCCTGAGAAAAGAAGGGCAAATACATACATACTAAACATAAAGCACCTTCTGCAAATAAAAAAAACCTCGTTCCTTTATTTTGGAAGAATATGTATTTCCAAGTCTCCAAACCTCCGAGGTGCACTTGACTCATATTTCTCAATGACTTCTTAAAAAAACCGAGATAAATTAGAAAGCTAATTTCAGCACATCAGTATCTCAGTCCTCCAGTATGCGACATGTAATGTTTTACAGTAAATTAGCATGGAGTATTTAATAATTACGAGGGAAAACCAACTGTTTCAAAATGGTGTCAACAGATGCAAGGAAAGAGGAAAAATAAAAGAAACATGAACGACCCCAAATTTGTCCTTCCCCTCCTTCACTGATGACAACAGAAACCCAACACACCCAGTTCTGATGCCTGCTTTGTAGCTATATCTTAAATTCCATGGGATTCTGTATTCACTTTGTCACTCCATCATGGCCTTTAAAACCCTGGTCTCTCTGGTCACCCTCTCTTACTGTCTTATCCATGAAATAAGGCATATTCTCAGTATCATGTCTCTCAAGTGTAGGAATAATAGGTATAATAAATCTATCTTTGATGACAACCTTTAGTCACATGGTTTAGTTTTATTTAGTCTGAATTCTGAGGAGCAGGGAGTTAGACTTGATAATCCCTTCCAACTCGAGATATTCTATGATCTTCACTCAGAAGAAAATGTAACACACTTCTCATCTTTTTTTAAATGCTTTAGAGACCAAATGTAGATAAAAGCCAAAAACTTAACAAGGTCTCCCTGTCAACTGATCAACTACCTTGTCAATGCCAAATTGTTTCCGTAAAGAAATCCTTACTAAAATCCTACACAGTGAGCCTTTAAAAGTACTTTCTAGGTTGAGGATGGTAATATATTTTTCCTGATAATAAAACAGGACCTTTATAATCCTCTCTCAAAATTATAATAAACTTATATTGAAATAATCTATTATTAGATATTCTATCTGTTTTTTCCAGTTACAAAAAGCAAATTTCATAATATATACATTCTTGTGAAAAAGACCCTACTGTTTACCTGCACTTCTGTAGCTCAGATCACCAAGAATTTTGTCTCCCACTTTTCTCAGCTTCCAGTGTTGTCTCAGTCTCAGCAGTTCAGAGTTGAAGTCTCTTTGTCGCTTGTTTTCCTGGTTTTCTGCAACCGATTTGGATAATCTTTCTGCACCTTTCAATAGGATTTGAGCTGCTCCAGCTAATGACTTCTTTTTTGAAATCAACTGTAAAAACTGAGGATTCTGGTAACAACACCAAAAAAAAAGATACAGAGATACTTGCACCTGAATTCTCAAAAAAATCATTCTTTATTATTATTAATGGAAACTAACTGACAGCAATTGATAAGTTGTTACTGCTGGATATCCACTGATTTGGAATTACTTTCATATCAGCATTATACAGTCACAGGTAGCATTTTGATTTAGAACTTCAGCAAAGAGGCCTCTGAAATTGGCCTCACCTCCCATTCCCAGCCTTACCCTGACCCACAAAGCACTGTCCTAGCACAAGGAAAGTTTTACAAAGTCTTGTACACATCACACATGAAAAAAATCCACCAAAATAAAATCTTTAGCATCAAGCTACACGAAGTGCATAACTTAGGTACAACATACCTGCTTTGGGGGAAGGGGATCCTGCACGACTGGATCTAGAGTCATGAACTTTTTATCCTTCACAATGCTAAGAACGTCATACAACACGCACATCTCAGTCAAGGCACTTCTTAAGTTGTTCCTCACTGAATCCCAAGGCCAGAGGGATGGCTGAAACTTTACCAACCCTAAAAATAAAGAAAGGGAAAACAAAGGACTTTAAAAAGATATGGTTTAAGACTCATTCTTAAACCACGAAGAGACCATAACGGCATGAAATATAACACGACGTATCTCGAGCCATCCTTTTCCACTACAACTTGCAGGGACTTGGTCATGACTATCCTAACCTGATCCACAGCCAACCGTGGGAATCCCAGGGGGAAGGCAGGCCAGGCCCAAGCACCGACGGGGCTGCAGGCCCGGCACCGCCACACCTGGGCGAGCCTACACTAGCTCCATCCCGGCGGGAGAGCCCGGGCCGTGGGCCCCGCCGCCCCTCCTCACCTTCTTCATCCTCCGCCTCGCCCGGTTCAGTCCAGGCGCGGCCCGCCGAGCCCGGCTCGTCCTCCTCGGAGCCAGAGCCCTGGCTGAAGTCGATGCGCTGCGCCAGGCGCGCCAGGTTCTGGGACATGGAAAGCGGCTGGAGGTAGGTTTCGCTGCCATCCAGCCCCACCTCCTGCACTTGCTTCTCGCACGCCGACTCGATGCTGATGCGCACGGCCGGCACTCCCGCCATCTTGGATCGACCCCCGCCCTCCCGCCCGCAGGGGCGGGGCCGGCGCCGCGTGGGAGCGAAGGGGTGGGGCCAGCGCCGGGAGGGTTCGGCCCTTTCCGGAGATGCTCGGGAAGGGGCGGTGCCAGCGCCCTGAGGGGGCGGTATGGACTATTGCTGCTCTGAGCTGCTGAAGGTTTTCTTTCACAGCGTTATTTTTGACCAGAAGTTGGTTTAATGACCCGTTCTAAACATAATTTCACCTCTGGTTCCCCCTCGTTAGCTATGACCACGCAGGAAGCTCAACCAAACATCAGGAAAATATACAATAACATTGCAATGAAATTACAGTTTGAATTGGGTCATAATTCCAATAACACGTACACTCCCGAGTTCCTCCCTTTAACACACTTAAGAAGTCGGCAGTTTACTGCTCTCATATTTATTCTTAAATCTGATAAGTGCGCATAATTAAAAGCGTTACAAAAATCAGCATTTGTACTTCGGGAAGATTAAACTGCCCAGCAGGAGGCTCAATCTCTCCCGACCAGGTGCGTCTCCTGGGGCCTGTCAATGCGGAAGAGCAGCTCGGCAGGCTGGAAGTACCCCAGGTACTGCACACTGTCCGGGCTGGTGTCCTGGTGGTAGTGCCCTCCTTCTCCGTGGTGGCTGAAACAGTGGGTGTGCTCCACACGCAGATCAAAGCCCTGTCACCAGAGAAAGAAAGGTCGATCAACAAGGCATTCATGTGAACAGCATTTAAAAGTCTTTCAATTTTAAATTCTTGCCCCTTCTCCTGTCAGAAGATGCCCTGCTAAAAAGTTTTCCTCCATCTTTCCTAAAAGTCTCCTTCTAGGTACTGGAAGGCTGCAATAAGGTCTTCCTGGAGCCTTCTCTTCTCCACGGTAAACCCCAGCTCTCTCAATCTGTCTTCATAGGAGAGGTGCTCCAGCCCTTTGATCATTTTCATGACCCTCCTCTGGACCCACGCCAACAGGTCCACATCTTTCTTGGGGCCTCTGGGCTGGGTGCAGTGGTCCAGGTGGGGTCTCATAAGGGAGAGAATCACATCCCTTGACCTGGCCATGCTTTGTTTGATGCGGTCCAGGAATTTTCTGGGCTACAAGAAAACACTGATGAACAGCACACATCAGTTTATTCTGGGAAGATGCACACAATTTATCCGTAAGCCAAAGACTGTCCCGTAATGACACAATAAACTCACACCCTTGAATGTATTTAAGCCTACAGTATGTCTCATTTAACTCTGGAAAAATGTTTTTATATTACTTATGACTGCATTGTTATTTATAAAATGGTCATTTTCATCTATGGTTTTCTGCTTACCTTTAAATAAATAGATTTCCTAATGATGAGTATCTTCATGGTTTTTGAAACCAGATTAGTTTTAATTACTGAATTATTTGCTGTTGAATTTAGTGCTTGGGAAAGATGCTAGATATCTTTCCAGCATAAGGTTTTGCAGACTTGAATTTCCATCAGCAACAAGACACATGCTTTCATGTATTTCAACACAGCATTAGCAGAGAGAGTTCTTATGAAAGTGAACTACGTAAACACACACAGCTGAACCAGCTTCCATGCTCTTGGCATTTCTTCCAGCATGGCCAGCAGTGAATGCAAACTGTGCTGTTGGATTTGGAATGCAAACACTTGCACACTTGCAATTGGAACTGAACCATTATGTTCAATCCACTATGAACAACAACTAGGTTTCAGAACAGATTGACCTAGATTCAACTCAAACAAGTCACAGAAACGAGAAACTTCTATTTCATTACACCGCCTCTGGAAGAGTCTAACACAATACTTACACACTGCTGTTCTTAAAAGGAAGATTACAGCCAAGACAAAATTCATTACAAGTCTCGGTTTACACTTAGAAATGAACAAGGAGACTCACCGGATCTCTGGAAACTATTACCGGCTGACAAATCAGTGGAGCCTTCATTTCAAAGAATTTGAGCCAGTTATTCACATCCTCATCAGTATTCAGGGGACAGGTAGAAAATTCTGGAGGCTAGAGCAAAAAAGAAAGCTTTATAAGTAAAGGAAGACACTTGCATCAAGATACATTTTCCTTTAGCAATTTTCTTTCACTTTTCCCCTTTCCACTGTTCTGTTCATTTTACTTCTCAATGAAAAGAAGCTCACCAGTGCCCATCACTGTGTTTCTGCCAGAAATAGAAGTGAACAGAATATTGCTTCTTTCATAGCACAGGTAGTGGAAGAACTACTGAAGTGAAGATTCTCCTGCTCCTGGTACATTTTAGAAGCTCAGTTATTTTCAAAAGAGTCTAATGCTTCTTGTAAACATCATCTCAGTTCACATATTTCATTTCAATTCATTTTACAGTAGCTCTCCAATTCTTTAGCTGCCCAAGGATTTCAAGAGATGATGGTATTAAGGCCAAGTAAAACAGCATCACTAGTTTTGTAACACCAATTTTGTAATGTCAGCTCCTTGCTTTAATACAGTGCTTATCCTAATAGTTTATGCATACCTTTAACAATACTAAACAAAGTCAAGGCACTAAGGTGTTACACCCCAATTTATACTTCTGTTTTCAGGAGGACAAAGAAAGTTACATGAATTGAGAGCAACGTACCATAATGTGAATCTTTGCTTTCCCCTTCTGAATGATAAATGTACCACCCATCCCAACTGGCTTTTCTCCATAGTGTTTCTCTAAAGTTTGTCTCAGGCAGGAAACAAAGTTAAGTTCCCCGGTTCTTCCATTGGCTTTCACTTCAATGACCTGGAAAATAAAGTTAATTGGTCACTGCTGTCTCCTGCTGCGACAGTCTGCAAAGGTCTGTAAAAGCTGTTCTGAAATTCTCTCAAGCTGATAACCCAAAATTACCTTCTGAAAATGCAATTCCCTGCGAGTGCTGCTCTTTCTAGTACCTGACCAACTCTCTTTTCCTGACTTCTGTTCAGTGCTAGCTTTGCCTGTGAAGGGTGCTGGGCAGCAAGAGATTTACTCAATACATGAGACAGTGATATGAGCAACCCCTTTCTGTCTATCAACTGGCTTCCACTCTGTTACCAAGAAACTCCTGGTACCAGAGAAGACTTTTCAGTTTCCATGCAATAGTCAGTTTTTGACTGCTCTGCCAACACGTCTTTGTGCTGGCTTGTGTCAGGGGCAGCACTTCTACAAAAAGCTAGACAAGTGCCCACATCTGATTTACACAAGTACATTGCACAACCATTACCTTAAATCACTGCTAGTTTGGACTGTATTTGGGTGAATGATTTATGATGATGGAAAGGTTTTATTAAGCTAATACTTATGCCTCAAAAATTCAAATGCCTCTTGGTCTCCACCAATTCTTCCCCTTGTTCATTGGCATCAGTTCCTTATGGTTGCATGTTTCTCTCATGGAATTACAACTTTACTATTACCACAGAAAACACATAGTAGAACATTAAATCATGAGTTTCCCTTCAGTCACAAAGCTCTACAAACAAGTCACCTTTGATCCAAGTACACACCTTACCAGGTTGGCCCTCACTGGCATAAAGATTGGCCAACAGTCCAAACTCACAGTCAGTATATTTACTGCTGTACTTCTCAAGCAGGCACCCTTTGTCTGCAGGATTTATCTGAGCAACATAGCTCCCATTTACAGCAGGCTTTTTTTCACTCTTAGTTTGAACAATAGGGATAAGCTGAGAAAAAGAACATATAAGAGTTAAGTGAGTCAATTAGAACACATAAGAGTGAGTTAAATGAACTGAATTCACTTAAACACTGTTTATTGGACCATGAACCCAAGAAATAATCCTCTTCATCACATAGCTCTGTCTCTCAGGATTACATTTGAACTGGTAAGAAAAATGCACTAATATTGTAATGTAAATGAAAGATCCAGAAAAGAGATATTCTTTTTCTGGACAATTAAATTTAATGTCATGTGAAGATGAATGCTAGTGTTAAAAAAAATAAACAAAACAAAGAGGAAAAAAGTATCTGAGGTCCAATTCAAGTACTGGAATTCTATGTAATACTTTGTCAGTGTACAGTAACAACCACTATAATAGTGGCCCAAATTTAATGTTGAGATGGGCTATCTCACCTGCCAGTAAATCCATTAAAAGGAGATGGCAAGACCAGAGGTTTATGCCTGAAATAACTCTGATTATCCAGTCTCCATAGGCAGTAGTTTTTATCTCCTGCCTCTCTTGCAGTTCACCATTTTGTATGTGGAATTCTTAAAATTTACAGTGGTAAAGTCATCCGAGAGGGTGAAATACAGGGAGTATTTTAAAGGCATTTACCAGTAAATTTGAAAAGCTTTTCTAAATCTTGAAGTTAAAACCTCTGGTCAGGTCTTTGTCAATTAGTTTCAAAAAAATCATGTTTTGTGCATGCTCCAAGGCAACCACATGCTTCCTGAAGAATTACAAGTTAAAAATTAATCTTTATTATCTCAGTAGTGTGCACCTCAGTGGATGGCCCTCATCTGAATTCCTTCTAATGTGTTTTATGTGCTTGTGGCATGAAAAGTATTTTGTGGTAAATGGGAAATACTGTGTATGACACTGCTCTATTATTATGATACTCCCATGAATTCATGGAGAACCACTGCACTTATTTACTGACCTCAGCATTTACTCCAAGAATCTTAGATGAAACAGCTCCAGCTCCAAGAATGAATGCTCCGGGCAGCTCTATGTCTTTTGCAACTGTATTTAGATCGTAAACCTGCAAAATAGAAACAACCCTTCCATCCCTGGAAGTGTCCAAGGCTAGGCTGGATGGGGCCCTAAGCAATCTGATCTAGTGGGTGACATTCCTGCCCATAGCAGGGGAGGTTGGAATTAGATGATCTTTAAGGTTCCTTCCAACCCAAGCCTTTCTATGATTCTATGATTTTAGCGTGGTGTCCTGAGCTGGAATTGTCATTCTGTTCACTGTAACCTCTGTATGCATTTAATTCACAACACCCTCATTAATATTTTGGATGATTAGGCTGAACACAGTTTCTGAACACAACAAACCATTTGGTAATAACAAATTTGGTAGATGTCCATTTGTCTTGTGACAGGTGGATTTTGCCTGTATGTTCCCCTGTCATTATACTCAAAAACTGAATTATTGTTCTTGTTGAAATTTCCATGGAAAAAATGGAAGGAAATATCATATAGAGACAGATTGAATGAATTGTCAGCAAGAAGGCATGATATTCTTGGAAAAGGAGGGTAGTGCAAATCCAGTGTTGGCCTGAAAACACAAATACAGCCAGTTTTTACAAAGAAGCGTGGCTGTCACTTGAAATTGCAGGCATGAAACAAGCCCTACACGAATATGCAGACATGCCCCTTGTTCAGTAGTTCCTTCCATGGTTCCTGTCACAGACTGTATGTTTCTAAAACTAACTTGTATTTGAGAACAGAAGATGAACCATCAACCACGACACCCTATTTTTGCTACAATGTGTAAGATGTTGTCAGGTAGTCTATGTTTAACACACATCAGAATCAATCTCGTAAAACACTGAAAAGTTCCTTTCACAAGAGGAATCTTATAGTATCTCTTAGTTGTTAGTTTTGTTTATATTTCAGCAAGATAATGCTTTTATTTTGACATTAAACCCCATAGTTACAGGAAAAACTCACTTTTTCTTTCTGTACGAGAGGTATGAGATAAGGAACACCTCCCACATCTGCTATCCTAGGCTTCCCGCAGATTCCTGGAAGAATACAGCCAGTTAGCATGGTAAAATATTTTTTCCTACTAATGCTAAATGAGCATGCAGTCTAACCCACCAAAGAACTGGTTCCTCCAACTTCTAAATACTTAGATAAAGTGTTGCACTATTAAGAAGTCCAAGGCCTAAAATGATTCACAGTAGGATTCAGTGCTATGCAACCTGTTGTAAAATTAACATTCTCTAAGCACAAAGAAATTAGTAGAGTGGGCGACACCTTCCATTTGCCAGTTCTCCACTACACAGTGGATATCTCTGCTGGGGCTCCCCTTGCAAAATTTTAGCAAAGCTGGAAGCTGTCTGAGTTTCAGGACAATTCATCCCGCTTACTTGACCATGTATTTTAAGAAGGGATGAATCACCTTCTGGAAGTGTTTCTTTCACTACATTGATGCCAGAGGGAACTCAGATGAGTAGCACAGATGACATTCCAGAATCCCATCACAGAATCCCATTCAGAGTAAGATAGTTTCACTTCACTGACATACATGAATGGCAGGACTTTAAAAATTAATGGAAGCACAACACCTTAGGTTCAGATAGTGATTGACATGGATCTAAAAAATTTCCCCATCTGGAAGAAAACTTAATTTTAAAACCTTTTCAGTACACTAAATAAATCTTATGAAATAAGTGGGTATTGCAGTGATAGATTAAGAAAAAAAATTATGACAAGTACTTAGCAATGACTTGTCCTTGATCATACTACAAAGCAAATCCAGAGATATAAAATTTAGCTTTCCTCTCATGTATATTCTTTATCTGAAAAACAATTTAAATTCTCCCAACATCTTCAGAAGATCAAAACCAAGCAGAATCAGGTAGAAGGAATGGGAGAAGACTTAGTGGAAGAAGGGAATGCTAGATTACCTTTAGCAGGAAATTTGAAGGGTTCCTGAGTCAGATCAGGACAGTCTACAACAGAGACTTGAGCATCGGCAAAGTTCTCTTTAAGCCCTTTCTGCAAAACTGTAATAAAGAATAACAGCAAAGTTATTGACGATGAAGAATTACCAAGAGTTTGTTTGACAAGTTTCTAACAACCATAAATATGTCTGTTTAGATTTATTTCAGCAAGATACATTACTTATCCTTACTCTAAGTAACTCCATTGATTTAATTGTCTGTAGGCACTTGTTTCATGCATCAGAGCTTCAGAGAAGAGCAAAAGTTTGTTCAGATAATTGTTGTCTGCCACATCAATTAATTTAAAGTATTTTAAAAACATTTTCATTGAAATATAATAACTGACTGCTTCTAGTAGCACTAGGAGCAACACAATGTGAAGTAACATGGGTAAACTTAAATCACATTCAGCAGTGGGTTTGTTTCAAAGAGCAGATAATTACGATCACAGTCAAATATGATGCAAGAGCAAAGAAGAAAGCAAGTTTTAGATGGAGTGACAATCAGTTCTTCATATACATTAACCAGACTGTTTGCAATAGCTTGATTATAAGCTCAAACCGTCTCTGCTGTCTGGAAATTTCTGCCGCCACAGCATACTGCCTACCATGTTCATGCTCTTGTGGAGATTTTGGGGCAAGTGCCACTGTCAGTACAAGACAGATAATGAATGGTGCTGGTGATAATGAACCAAATCTGAAATTTTGGTTTTGCTTCATATCAATGGTTTTTAGGCTCAGAACCTGCAAAGTCACTCAAACAACAGGGAGGATTAGGTGAGTGCACTGTTTGGAAACAACTTCCAAACCTAAATTGAGTGTGGGATTGTCTTCACATACACTGCTTCAAATATTATGTCAAATATTATGTCATGCCTGGGGATCTGCTTTGACAGATTTCTCAAACTAAAGAACACAAGATCAAGTCTGTTCTCAAATCAGGCAGTTCCTTATTTGCTCAGAAGACTTTCCTGAGCCTTTGTTTCCTCCAATTAGGATTTCAGCCATACCTTACTTCTCAAGAGCAGATTTACAAAGCTGTTGACCAAAAGGGTCAGTAGAAGTACCTGGCACATTTCTAAATACATCTCAGTACCTTCTGGTAAGTGGACAAGGACAGTAAAAGGGCATTCCTGAAATTATACCCAACAGCTGAACAGCAACAAAATTCGCAGCTTACAGGAGGTCCTCGGGGGGAAAAATGGAAAATTCTGCTTTATGATGAAATTTTTCTGCTACTCTTTCAAGCTGTTCTACTGCAAGTACATGGTGTTTTCTCCAGAGCTCACAGGTCTACAGCAGCTGTGTCCTACTGCCCTAGTCTGACTGAGTGAGAAAAGCATTGAGAACCACCCAGGGTAATCCTGGGATCACACTTTCTCAATGTATGGAAACGTCAAACTGACACAGATTTGGGGAAGTGGCAAACAACTTGAGGGTCAATCTGAAAGATAAAAACCTTTAGTAGACCTGCTGCAGGGGAGAGACTACCTTTCTACTAGTGCAAGGAAAGAAGCTCATGAGCAACTGGGTTGGACCCTTCCAACTTCAACCATTGTGTTACTCTGAGCACATTTTGGGAAGACTTTGGAAAGAAACAAACTAAAGAAGATATTTCCTGCAGCCCTGTTCTAAGGCAATCACCAAAAGAGGAGCCAACTATGTTCAAGCGAGAGGATCTGCCATGCTACACTGCATCTTGCCAGCTGTGTTTTGAGTAGTTCTGAAAAACAAAGAAATACTGGAGGGTAGAGGAGGGCAGATGATCCTGTATCCATAGAGAAGTTTGCTCCATAGTTGTCAAAATTTCACAACCCGTACACGAATTTGCAAACAGTTGCAGCAAACAATTTTAAAGGGTTTGAGAGCCTGTCTGTGTGCTTAAATATCATTGTTCGCGCTACGAAAAGCATAACATATAGAAAAACAATGATGTTCTTTACATCTCAGTGTGTTAAGAGCAGGAATTCTCCATGTACTGCCGGTAGAAAGGTTTTGGTATGAGCTTTAATGTAAGTTTGAAGAGTACATTATAAGTTCGTTAAAAGGTACACACTGCATAACTTACCCCCAGCAAGCTCTTCCAGACTTGGAACGTGAAAAGCAAACCTTTCGACTTTGGTCATTTCTTAACTGGTGCTGATTTCTTGAGGTAAGAAATTACAGTACAGCACACTGTAGGAGCAACTGATCTGCCAACAAGGATAATAGTTTAACAATTAAAACAGTCTCCTTTCAATACGGGAATTATTTTTCAATTTCACTCAAGAATGCAAAGACAACAGTAGAACTGTAGTTCTGCCATCAGGAAAGACTAATGGCTTCAATAGTAACATTAAACTTTTTATAGATTTTGAAAGACATGTCTGTCAGACCTATAGCTGGCTCAGAACATACACAAAGCTTGCAATTGGGTGTAGGCAACACATCCTATGCTGAATTCAGTTCAAGGGACAGGTCAGGAGATCTGTGTGTCCTTTGTAAGCCTGGAATCACAATTTGGTTTTGAAAGAAAACTGGGCTTTTCTGACACATTAGCTGCCTGCTCAGGCCTTCTCAACCTTAATATTTACTTTGCCAGCATTGGCTACAGTGGACTTTCAACCTCAGCTATGATATGGTCTCCAATTAATTCTGGGCATGCGTTTTCCCTTCCAGAGGGAAAAGGCAAGAATCAAAATAGAAAACAACAGCAGCAAGTTCTGTGGTATGAGCCTCTGAATGGGTACTGAGCTTGTAACAAAAAGTTTTGTTTGAACATAAGTTTAAGAATGCTTTCACAAATGAACTGTACTTCAGTCAGCCTTGCAACAGCAAAGTGAGTAACTAGGGCAAACCACCAGCTGAGGGCAGAAACAGCTGATTGTACACTACCTAAAAATCAGCTATAGCAATTATTAACTCCTTAGGCACATGCTTGTTGTGCACAGCAAAAAAAAACCCAAAACAACAAAATGAATCCCACTTATCCAGATGTCAGGTGTTGGAGGAAAATGCCAAAATCCTAACTACATTCCCAGACATGGCAGAACCTTTGTTAGGAAGGACTACAGTGTGAGCTAGCTGTTTAGGTATAGTTGTAGCTTCTATTTTTAAAAAATCCCACCTTTTATGACTGTCAAAAATTGTAACTGTCCTTATGCAATCAGCCTCTTAAGCCTGCATAAAGGAAAAAAAAAATAAGACAGTGTGGGGAAAAAAGAAATAAGAAGAGTGGGGAGATTATAGGAGTCACCTAACTGAAGTCTTTGAGATCAACGTTCAGCCACCCCAAATTACTGCTGTAGCAAGCAGTAGAGAAGAAAGACTGCAACCTGTAGTTGATCTTATCCATATCCACGGGTGACTCCCTCCCTCCTCAGGCTAAAAAGGAGAAAGTAACAGAGGAGAAACAAAGTAACAAAGGAGAAAGGCTGGATTTGGTGTCTGGTAAAAGCCTACTGTCAGATGGAGCGAATCACAGCCCAAGGCTTTTAGTGTGCACCAAGAAAGGGAGTAATTAGCCAGAGAAAGAAAGTGACAAGATGGCTTTGGCAGCATTGTTTTGGATGATTCTCATCCCCTCAGGAACCTCTTGCCACATCTAGAAGGAGGCTGTGCCAGCACTCAACACACTGGTTGCCCTGAGACTGAGAAGACAACCTAGGACTGTTGTTGTGCAAAAGGCAGAGGTAAGACTTGGACACAATTCAAATAAATAGGCTTGGATATAACACCTAGACCCTCACCTGCTGTGTAATGGACAGTAGTGAGCTCCCTGCAATCAAGAAAGGAGGGAAAGCCTGCGAAAAAGCTTGATGTACTGTAGTCAAACCCAATCTGATTGCTAGAAAGTAGTCCTTACCACGAAAGACACAAAAGGCTAGATCCGTGAGCCAGCACTGCAAGCATTCACAGGGGAGTGAATTGGGTGGTGTGGGACAGGGTGAACCTGAAAGGAGACAACAGCAGACAATTAGATCCATCACAGAGGGGTGCACTGTCACTGAATTGCTACAGAAGACTTTCAAAGAAAGTGCAACAAGAACGGAGAGAACAAGCATGTAAAGACTGAAAGTTTACCTTTGAATGAGGAAGAAAGCATCAGAGAGAGTAGTTAAGTGTCTGGAGACTGCGGATGGAATGTGAACCATTATATTAATGATGGGAGGTGTCTGTCATCAAAACCTGAATTAAAACTAGTTTGGAGGGTTGAAGCCAAAAGGGAGAGGCTATAGGCAGGCTAGAGAAGAGTCAGGGAAGGGGATTGGTGGGGGCAGAAAGAGAAAAAATTGAAGATGGCAGTCAGTGAGAGAGGAGAAACTCAGCATGACACCAAGAGAAGCAAAACATCTATAGATGCAGAGGCCGTATTGCTCGGCTGGAGCGATGCGAGGAGACCCCGTACGGGACAGAGGAAGGCTGCGGGACAGCAGAGGGCTGCTTGAGCGGCTGGGATTTGAGGAAGGGACGGGACACGGCGGGACAGGAACAGGCGTGGAAGGCGAGGCTGGGGTCCTTAGGAAGGAGAGCATCCCGGCAGGAAAAGGCAGCGAGGAGCTCTGGAGCGAGGAAGCACCAAAGCTGGCAGCACGCTTGGCACGGTTGCGAGAGGAAGTAAAGGGTTGCTCAGGCTGGAGCCGTCAGCTCGGAGAAGCCTGGAGAGAAACCTGACAGCAGTAACGACAGCCTCTCACCGAGCGGGAATCCGGGACGTCCCGGGCGAGGCGGGTGAAGGGACCCGGGAACTGCCCGATCCCTGCTCCGCAGAGACCGCACGTACCTGCCCCAGCGTCCGGGCTCGGCTGGCTCACTCGGCTCGGCTCGGCTCGCCCCGCCCCGGTCCGGGGACCGCCCACCCTGCCGCCACCCCTGGCATCCCTCCCTTCGCCCCTCCTTCGCTTCCCTTCGCCCCTCCTTCGCTTCCCTTCCCGTCCCTCCTTCTCTCCCGTCGGCCCGCGCGCCTCTCGCGAGCTCCCGGCGCTATTTAAGCCGCGGGGCGGCCATTTTGCGCCCTTTGCGGTGGGGCAGCGGCGGAGCTGGAGGTGGGTTGGGGTGCGGCGCATCCGCCGCCATCCGCGGTGCGGGGACCCGGGCACTGAGGGAACCGGGGGCGGGGTCACAGTCCCGGCGGTGTTGAGCCGTCCCCCGAGAACTGGGGCGTGTGGCGGCAGTGTGCGAGGGGCCGCGGGGTGTCCTCGGCCGTGGCGACCTGGTGGGGGCCCGCATTCAAAATGCTTTCCCGCAGCCCCGGCCCTGGCGCGATGCCGGCGGCCGAACCTGGCGAGGGGCCGAGCGGTGTGCCTAGCGCCTTTCAGCCTGAGGTTCTTCTGGGACGAGATGCTGTGACTCTGTGAAACAGTAAGTTTAGATGTTGGTTGTTTTTCTCCCTAGGGGCTCTGCGTGCTCTTCCAGCTGTCCAGGACGGAGCTGCAGGAGAGGCCGCAAAGGATGCTGAGCTGCGATCTGTGAGTACCAGCCACAGCCTGTGTGGTTGGAGTGACATTGCTGCCTGTGTCCTGGCTCTGTTATTGGTCTGATCTGTCTCTTTATTGTGTTTGTCAGGCCTTGGTTGAACCCCTGTTAGCAGTGTGCCCTCGTAAGGCATAGTGTGGCTGGGGCATAGGTGCAGGCTGCTGTCCAAAATTACCTTTTATAGTATTAAAGAGTCGTTTAGGTTTGAAGAGGTGTTTAAAATCATCTAAGCATTAACCTAGTATTGATGAGTCCAGCACAAAACCATAGTTTCAAAGCACTGGATTTACACATGTATATTTACACCATTCCACTTCGGGGATGGTGACTCAGCCACTTCCCTGGGTAGCCTTTTCCAATGATATAAACGTCCCCAGTGCAACCTGATGCCATTTTCTCTTGTCCTGTCATTTGTAACTGCTTAAGAGACCAACCCCCACCTGGCTGCAGCCTCCTTTCAGGCAGTTGTAGAGAGTGAGAAGGTCCCCCCCGAGCCTCCTTTTCTCCAGGCTAACATCCCCAGCTCCTTCAGCTGCTCCTCCTAAGACTTGTGCTTCAGATCCTTCAGCTCTGTTGCCCTTCTCTGGACACACACAGCATCTCAGTGTCTGTCTTGCAGTGAGGGGCACAGAACTAGACACAGGATTCAAGGTGCAGCTTCAACAGTGCCAAATACTGTGAGGCAATCACTGCCCTGGTCCTGCTGGCTACGCTGTTGCTGATACAGGCCAGGATGCCTTTGGCCACCTGGGCACACTGCTGGCTCATGTTCAGCTGCTGTTGACCAGCACCCCCAGGTCCTTTTCTGTGGGGCAGTTTTCCAGCACTTCCTGGGGTGATTGTGACCCAAAATAAGGACCCAGCACTTAGCCTTGTTAAATCTCATACAGTTGGCCTCAGCCCATAGATGGCAGCCTGTCTAAATCCTTTGGAAATCCTTCTTGCCCAACTTGGTGTCATCTCCAAACTGACTGAGGGTGCACTTGATCCCCAGTCTTGAGCCTTGGGAAACTCCACTGGTGACCAAAAGAGCTGTAAAAATTCTTTCTGAGCTAAATGCTGTGCATATCCTGAAATAAGTGGCTGTGACTTAACTGTTACTCTTTAAGTTTAATCTATTTGCTCCTGGTTCATAGGAAAATCTGTGTTGAAGTTTGCTCAGCATTGGTCTTTTAAGTTTATCATGTGAGACTGGAGTAGTGGAAAGCTTGTTACCTCATTAACATATAATTTTCTTTATTTTCTTTAACTCTCATTGATTTTTAGGGCAAATTGAAACATGACTGATCGAACTGAGCCTCAGGCTTCTGGCTCTGATTACCATGGTGCCCAAGATCTGATACATGGTCATCAGGAGCCATGCAAGGATTATGCATGGCAGACAAATACAAGAAAGGAGTGTTCACAGTCAAGGCAGAAGAATACTGCTCCTGGGGAGTCTTCCAATCATCTTAACAGTATATGTGAATCATCAGCTGCTTCAACTGAGGTTTTATTTATCAGCAGCGATTCAGAAATGTGAGTTTTTACCTCTAGTTTAGAATTTTTTACTGTGAAGAACCTGTGTCAGATATCATAGAAGTAATCATTCTTCTGAAAGTAAATACTCTTTTCTTCTTCAGTGATGTCTCTCTTGCTCGTGGCAGTGAGTGCCGTCCTGGGTGCTCCATTGCACCGTCGAAGCAAAAAAGGAGGTGTCAATCTTCAAGGCAACAAGCTGAATGTGTTGCAGAAGTGCCTGACAATGAAAGCTCGTCAGATTCTTCTCTGTCTCCCCAAAGTCCAATGAAATCATCGGAAGTTTCCAAGCAGCAGAAGTCAAAACTCAATTTGAAAGCCATTTTTGCCTATCACTTCAGGGGAAAGAAGTTTAAAGCCGCCGCACACCGAAAATACAAAGCTGGCTCAGGGAAGAAAAGGAAGAAAAAGAAAAAATGTGAGGGCACAAGGATGCCCACAGGGAGGCCACCACTGACAGCCTCACCTCAGGAGCAAAAGAGGAGGCTGCTGGACAGAGGTTTTCAGTTCCCTTTTGTCGAAAAACATTATGGGGAGAAACATATTCCCTTAAAGATGGTTCTTGGCTATGAGGTAAGTCTTCTGATTTGTGAGATAAGTATTACTATTTTAGTAAGTTGGCTGTGTTGTGCTTCTACCTGATGTGCTTGAATAGAACAATTAAATAAACAGATTTTATTTCTATTAAACAGGACATCTCATGTTGTCTAATACCCTTTAAGGCAAACAGAGAAAGAACATATATCAGTGTCAATGTAATATTAAAAATTCAGTTCATAATATAAATGCTTTTAGTGGTGTTTATAAGATCTTACCTGATAAATTTTTGTTTTCAGCAAGCAGCTGCAAAGGGATATTTCAAGTACATTGAAGTGCTTAAATATGAAGAACATCTTAAAAAAGCTTTAAAAGCCCTTCAGGCTGGTGAAGACTTAGAAAAAGAATGTGTGGTGTTACGGAAACACAAATACCTAGATGATGAAGGCCCCATTTCTCCTATTCAGGAGACAAAGTAAGTTGATCTTTATATTTTTAGATGTTATAAGACTTATTTTTAACTAAAATATAAATGTGTGTGTACAGGTAGGTGCATGACACCCCACACTGCCCTCAGCCAGTTTGCTGGTATGGGTGGGGTTTCAACACTTAGTCACAAATCCAAAAAACAGCATGGCACAGGGTGCTGTGAAGAGAGCTGACTGGCTCCAGACCAGTACAGTCTGCCACTCTTCACAGTTCAGGAATTCAGGAGGTAGTACAGTTGCTTGTAGTAGTAGCATGTGATTTTTGTGTGATTTTACGGAGTCCTTTCTATCTTCAGAGAAAATCTGTGGATGAGAGTGGAATTAAGTTCATAACTGGTGTTTCATGGCTCTATGGAGAAACTTCAGTTACAATATTGGGAAGAAAGCTGTGTACCCTTATTAGCTGAGGCTTATCCTCTTATGTTCTTGTGATTATATTCTACTTCTTTTCCAACTTGCTGGCTTTCTAGCCTGTTTGACAGTGTAATCCAAATTATCTTAATACTGCTGTTGATATCTGCTACTAAATCTTTGTTCTGCTCCTAAGCACTCCTTCTGTCCTGCTAGTGTTACTAGTTAGGATGTCATTCTGCTGTCAAAAACTATCATTTGAGAATGACCTTATGTAGAAGTATCTTTAACCTACAAGCTGTAGCACTTTAGAAGACACTAAGAGAAAACAGGGCTTGTAGTAGGAAAATAGTTTACACATTTTGAGCTGCTATAAAAGTACGGAGTTTGATTTGAATTTTTTATATTTCAGTGATGATGAGGACAGCTTGAATTCTGATAATAAAGAGCAATATGATGCCAGAGTAGTGGTAAGTAATACTTAACTTCAGAAACTCTCTAACCTTTTTCTGCTAAACATAAGGAATTAGTAGATAATAATGTTTTCAGTACTTAGTTCTTGAGCTTAGATCCAGAGTTAACAGTGTGATACCCGTGAATCTCGATCTGTAATGGAGAAGGAGGTTATTTTGAGAGTCCACACTCTCTTAAATAACATGCTGAAATGTGTAGGAATTCTGCAGTTCTCTCAAGAGTTACTGAAGTTTGCAAATTTACTATTTACTTGTATTTTAAGAATCTCAAAACCCAACTCGTCTTCCATTTTCTTAGGAGAACAGCTCTTTCATTATAAGCAGCACAATTCCCAGTAAGAAAAAATCAAAGCCAGAAACAAAACGTGCAAAATCAACTGAAGTGATTGAAATAGAGGATGACGAAGACAGTGCTGAGAACTCCTTGCCTGTGCAATGTTCACCTCTGTGAACAGCAGATGGGACAAATGAGGTGTCAGTGGTCGTTTTTCATGACCTGCTTCGTTTAAAGCATTGGTCTGAAGTCAATGTTGAGATATCCACCAAGCTACCCAGTCACATCTGGTGTAATGTGAGTATATTGGGCTTGTGTCTGATGCAGTTACAAAGCAAGTATAATCTGTTGTTTTGTTAAGCTTTTAAGTGTGTTCTGTGCTATTCTCTATCAGGAATATAATATCCTTGGTTCAATGGCTGATAATCTTGCTGAAGTTCTGGCTTCTGCAACTTGACCTCTGTTAACCAGTGGATCATAGAATTTATGTAATTAAACAGGCAAACAAGGTCCAAATACCGTAACATAGCAGCAGCACAGTATAGAATAGTATGCAGTTGCATGCATACACCTGTATGCTCAAGTTAAAAGGGCAGTTTAAATGCCTTTCTTCAGTTTTCATAGCTGACTTCTTTGTGAATGGCCTGTGGCTTAGAGGTGCAGATTTAAAATACTTAGAGTTGAGAGGCTGAAGACAGAATTGAAGCTTAATGCAAATAAGTACCAACAACAAAAATGCAGAAGTGGTTGGTCAGCTTCAACAGAAGTCTATTGCAAAGTATGGTTAATGCATTCAAATAATCATAAAATCGATTTTGTATGATTGAGGTTGTCTATTCCATGTGGAATAACTTTTCAGAAAACTAATTCTCCTGAATCTAATACAATAATCTGAATTTGTAAGTTATCTTAAAAATAACTGTAGCAGTATAGTGAATCTTGGGTTAAAAATTCTTTTTCCCCTCTTGCCCTCTGCTATCCAGAATGGGTTCTGATGTGAACATGACTTAGCAGAAGATAAAAGCTCTTCATAATGACAGTTCTTAAGAGGCATTGCCCCAGCAGAAAATAACTTTCTCTAAGGTGTTTTAGTCAGTAGGAAAACTGACCAGTAAGTGTTTAGAAATGGTCTGAGTACAGCCAAGTCCTTCTGTGTGTCATGGTAGCTGAAAATATAAAAAAAAAAAGTTTAAAAAGTTTCCTTGTCAATAAGTAAGATTTAGAGACCAAACAGTCATCTGCCTGCCTCAGATGCTCTTAACCAAATTGCTGTCAGCAACTAGCAGCTGTTCAGCAGGTAGAAGTAGTCTGTGCTGAACAAGAATGTTGTCCAGGACAGGTTTTATCTACTGGTTTAATGGCAGTCTGAGGTGATTGGCAGTAGGTGCTCAGTATTGAGAGCAAGTCAAGCTGCATTATTTACATGCTTGAACTAAGGTACCAGACCTTTGTGAAGGAAGTTTCCCAATTACAACTTGGTGGTTCTAGGACTGAAAAATTACTCTTCAGTATTTGAAGATCACATTTAATAATAGTCCATAATTAATGGCCAGGTGTAACTCCTTTAGGCGTCTACCTGAGAAATACTCAATGGCTTGAAAGACTCAATCCTGGCTCTAGGAGTGAGGTTCTTGCTTGGTAAGGCACAGTGAAGGGGGTATGTGGAGTCCTGCTCATTCTGCAGTTCATGTGATGAATTTTGTTGTTCAACTGCTGAGTGACTCAGAAATGAACTAAATTTTAATTCTGATTAGAACTGGATAAGTACATGTGCAAATCAACTTATTACAACTGTTACATTGATTGCTGAAACCTAGCTTTGATTTGACTTGACCGTATATGACAGTTCTTATTACTTTGCTTTTTCTTCTAGTTTATATTGCTTTTGGAGGATGAAATACCACTCAGTTTTCTTGCTGCACGAGGTAAGCTGTTGGTTTCAGTTTTGTTTCCTTCAGGTAGCTTTTTTTGCTGTACTTCACAAGAGGTTTTGAAAAAACAGTGCTCTGTACTTGAAGTGGATGTATTACAGTGCTTCACAGCTGCGCAGCTTTTGTGTGTGAAGGTTCCAAGGTCTAGAGTTCAGTCCCACATCTCTTTCACCAGTCTGACCATAATTAGCCTCTTTGAATGAAAACAAAAACTTGAGTTCTTGAATATCTGTTAAGTGCAGTTTTTGTTAGAAGTTTTGTATTGAAATACTTTGTTTTTACCTGATGTTGCATGCTGCAGGGCAACTTTGTCTGGTTTGGACAATACTACCGGGGATTTTCTCTGCTGAAGATGTTGAGGAACTACTGTACACTTAGTCTCATCGTGGTGCCTCACGCACACTTTCTGTACCAGGGTGTATCATACAGTTGCAGCTTCTGATGGCTTCCCTGTGGTAAAATTCCATCTTAAATCATGTCCCATGCAAGAACAGGAGGGACAGCAGAGAGGAGCTTGTAGTCTTGCATGTACATAGCTGTGAAAGCTTCTTACTGTAGGATGTTATCAAGTTTGTGTGGCTTCAGGACAGTGTAGGAAGTAGCATGGAAGAAAGCACCAGATAAGGTTACTGCATAGGAAAACACCTGGAACGTGGGAAGCACTGAGCTAAAGGTGATCAAGTAATGAAACCTTACAAGAACATTCTTTAGTAAGAGGATAAAGAGGATAGGAACAGGGCATCTTACTTGGCCAGTGATGTAGTTAGGAGTACTGCGCTGTTTAACACAGCGTAGGTTGTTCTAGGATGGCATGTCTGATGCTGAACTCCTTGCCACAGTTGCTTTTTGGTTCAACCTACCTGTCTCTAGAATAAGAAGACACAATAGTAGTGGAAGGTGACAGTTTTTAACAGTAACTACAGTGAATTGCGAAATAGCTTCAAATGCTGTTTCAAAGATAGTAAAAGATAAATGCATTCAGTCTGTTCTAGCACTTGATCAGGTTTTGTCTGTGTCTGTAGACAAAAACCTGGAACCTAGTGCTTAGAAAAAACCCTTCTTTTGCAACCCACAGCTGATGAACATATTAGTTGTGTTACTTATATGAAGGGACAATATTTGCATGAACTCCACTGATCAATCTCAGGCATGAGTTTAATGTACCAGATTTGTAGAAGTGTAGGTAGCTCAGTTGTATCTCTTTCTTTGCAGATGAGAACACTAATGCTGCAGCAGTGGGCAGATTTAATTTTTTGGGGAGCATTTGATTTATTATGGCTGTTTGCTGGCCTGCTGATTCACAAATCTGTCAGTTCAGTGAATTTCTGTTCAACGTGGGAGTGAAAGAGGTAAGCTTTGAATTTCATTTGAGCTTCAGAGTATGAGTATTGGACTTCTTCAGACATGCTGTTTCCACAGCAAGTTAATCACACTAATTTGTGCACTGTATGGTATCTGCACCCAGCAGTGTCTTCCTGATGGAGTGTTCAAAAAGCAGTGCTACAGTATTTCAACAGCTGGCATCGTTGGTTTTCATGCAGATGTGCTTGTTAAACTTGGTATTTCTGTTGAAACAAGTAGGTTTAGTGTTTCCAAACTGGGAGGCTTGTCAAATACATTCAAAAACTGTTAAACTGTTACGGGATTAATGTATAGTTAAATAAGTGACCTTTTTTCCAAACTGTTTCTTCTTTAAGGGGCATTCTTGTGATGTCTGGAATGCAGTAGAAGGCCTCTACTTAAGTGTAAGTATTAAGGAAATAGTTGGCTTTTTCCTTGGTGGAGGTAGTTGGAGGAGGATCATAAAAGCTCAAGTCTTAGGTTTTTGGCTGCCTTTTTCTGAAGAAAAAAAAAAGAGGCATTTTATTTTGAGACATAAATCCAAGTAGCAGGTGACCACTAAACAGCTTTCTTTCTAAGTTAACTGGCTAGGCTTAAGAAACAGTCTATTCCACAGCCATTGTGGAATTATGCCTCGTTCTTCAGCAAATAGGCACAACCTGCTGTGTGTCTGAATTGAAAAACGTGGCTAGAAGAGTGACAGGTTATGCTTTCCTCACTGTAAAGTTAATTGCAGTGGTGACAATGAGACCTGTAACAGTTTACTTTGTGGGACAGTTCTGCAAACATACTTAATGCAACTACTGTCAAATCTAACAATTCGCTTGTTCCGATGTGCTTGAATTCTGCATCCTACCTACTAAAGGAAGTAGAATTAGCAGGTAGAGGAAAAATACTTGCAGTGAAGAATTCTTGTACGTGGTTTATTAGAACGTATTTTTAAGATGTCTTAAAATGGTGTCCGTGTTTTCTTTGTGAGGTAACTCCCTTAGTTGTACCTTCTGTGCCATAGTGCTCCAGTTTCTTAAATTGCAGATAGACCTTGTTGGCAGTTGTGTGGTATACTGGACCATGGCTTTGATTTCAACTGAAATGCTTTGTTTTGTCATTAGCATTCAGGCAGTGTAACAAGACCACGGTCTACCTGCTTCATATTGAGTATAAGAGTACTCAAGTCCTAATAAATTACTGAAATACTGAAGAATCTTGGCCATATTGATCAGATGCAACAATTTACTTTGTTTTAGGAAGCCCACGTGGTAGTCCAGTCTGAACTACCGTCTTGGTAAGTGTGTGTGACTGGTTTTTAACACTTGCCTGTTGCAGGTCAGCTGCCTGTCTTTCACTTGGTAAGCTGGTTGTAGTGCTGTTCTTTTCTTACTGAGAAAATGCAGTGTTTTAGAAAATATGAGCTTATCTAACCCCAAACTTGAGAATGTTGTGAGAAAATTGTTGTGATGATTGGCAAAATGTTCAACTGCTCTGAAGAGAGTGAGTGAGAATGGCCTTTCTGAACAAATTACTACATAAATGTACTCTTCACGTCACTTTATTTTTACATGAAAATGTCTCAGTGAGGAAAGATCATGACTGTGACTTTGTTTTAAAAATAAACAGGAAATTAAAAGGAGCTGTAAAATAGCATAATATTCAGACACTATATTTGCTTGAAATGTGATTCCAAATAGAGACTCTCAGTAATGCTTGTGGTAGTTAGAACCACTTAAGTACTAAATGCTGTTGTAGGTTCTGCCGATTTGTAGGAACATCATGCTGGTTTGTAACATTACTTTGCTTTTTCAGGAGGCATGTATTTAGAGAAGATAACAGAAGAAATGCAGGATGCCATTTCACAGCAATCCGAAGCTCTGTCTAGGGTTAGTATGACATTTGAAGTTTTGCATATACCTTAATGACTGAAGGACTCTGGTGACTGGAAGTCCTATCAAACCTAGTTTACTGTTATGTGAGGGTTCCATGAACTGGTTTCAACACTGCATTACTGTAGCATTCACTCTGTTAGGGGAACAATTTATTGTAACTTTGATTTGCCTAAAAAGCATTCATACAAATTTCTCATTCAGAAAGGAGGTGATCAGGTTAACTGCTTAAACTGACAGTTTTGCTTGGACAAGTGAGTTGCACTTTACAGTGAATTTATAGGGAGGATTCTGTACATATTTGTAGTTAACTGCCTTTGATGTTTGCTTTTCAGGTAACTAACTATTACTGTTAAAACTGTTGCTACTATGAAGGAGTTACTTCATCTTCTCCAGGTGCCAGCTGTTGAAATCATTTACTCTCCTTCTTCCCCAAAATATCTTGAAAAGACTTAAAAAAGACACTTAGCGGGATATATAGCAGATATATTTCCAATCTGCTTGATTTTTATCTGTCACGTTAATATATAGTACAAGGAATGCTGAGGTCTATCCCGATAGGATCTTCTCTGTAGGTTCGTGTCGTTGGAAACGCCTCACAGAATAAACTTGTGGTTTCGCTTTACCCATTGAACTACCTGTTAGCTCTGTGGGATAAAACTGCAAGACATCTTCATGTAGCATCCTAGGAACTGTAATAATGCACCGTGTTCTCCTTTAGGTGTACTGTGACATTCTTTGATAGAAATGAAAAAAATTATTCAAGTGGAAAAGCTTGGTAAGAGTCAAAATACAGAGTGTTCTGGGACTTCAGGTGCAACTAACGTACTAAATTACACAGGCTGAACTTATTCTTCACCTAGGTTTTAGTGTAGATACCTGACTTTTAACACTATTTTTTGCTGCTTGAGTGTTCTGGATGGCTTGAAACAGTCAATTCCCCCTTCAATCATGGAGTAATTATTCTTGTGGTGGCTGTAGGCAAGAAGAGACAGCACTGTGGTGTCTGTCTTGAAGTAACTTACTGCGTTTGTTTTGTGTCAAGAGATGCTCCACAGTTTCACACTGAGCAGCTGCTGTTCAGGTGAAAGGAGCATTAGGTAAAATTCATGGAGTCTGTTTTCCCTCTCCAGTTGCATGGCAGCTTTTGTGAAATGACAAGTACCTCTTATTCGCAGACACTAACTGGTGCATGGAAGAAGGCTGAATGTTAAAATGAGCTGTTCATGGATGGAGAACTGCAGCTGTTTCTCTGTATGGCACTTCCACCCAGCTGCATTCTCCTGATGAGGTGTGCAAAAAGCTGTGCTACAGCAGTGCAGTGTTTGGCATCACTGTTTTTCGTTCAGCTGTGTCTGTTAAACCTGGTATTTTTTCTGAAACAGTCTTTGACCTCTTCAGTGATTTGAGTGTACTTGCTTTCTATTTTCATGTTCCAGTGTGAGAGCTGAGTATTGGCTTCTGGAACTCAGCAAGTGCATTCAGTTTCTTCTTTCTAACAGGTGCTTTAGGATACTGAACAAAGTGAACCTCCCTGTATTAAAAAGATGAGCTGTGGAAGATAAAAGCAACCTGTTTTATAGGTAAGCAGTGAGTTACTACTCTCACACTACACAGTTTGTGTGCTAAATTAGTATGATTCTAGGACATTTAAACTTAAGTAAACTGTTTTAGAAAGAAGTATAAAAATGGTTGTCTAGTAGCAGAGATTACTGGGTGGTGATCACTCCAGATTTGGCAGTATCTGAGCAGGTCACTCATCTGTGAGTCATTCTTGTGTGTGTATATAATGGCTGTCACAGTTGTGCAGTGGTTTGTAGTACTAGTGTCTTAGATTGCTGTTGGTTGTGAGGAATCAAGTACATCTCCTCTGTACTTTAAGATTTTAAAAGATTTTAGGCTTGTTGGTACACAAATTGGCTTTAATGTTGGCAGGATTAATTGGTCCATCACTGGAAAGGATGGGCAGAGTGAAGTCCTGGTACGGGCAGTGAGAGGAGTGTCTGGTCATTACCAAGGCTGCTGGGATGTTACTGTTTCTGGTGAGCTGTGGACATGACCATAAAGCAAGTCCATCAGACTCTTGTATTGCCATACAATGTGGCACCAAGGCTGCTGGGAATAAAGCTTCAATGTAGGTCACAGACACAGTGTTCCCTTGGCTGTTAGGAGGAAGTTGCTGCTGAGGTGTAGGTATGTGGTTGGTATCCTTGGGTGCCTCCAAAGTTCTAGCTGGAACCTTTGTAGATTGGACTCCACAGCTGCTCTTGAGAAGGTAGTGCTTTTGAACAGAAGCAAAAAAGAGAGACTAACGCTGCTCCATGCAATTTATATCCAACTTGTGTGTTGTTAACTCTTCCCTTACACTAACCAAACCTGACTCTTTAACTTCCAGTGTCTGCTACCAAGTTACTGCATGTCAGAGGGATGAGAAACTCCACCTGAGTGCTACCAAAGTGAGTGTGAAGGTAAGAGCACTTAACCAAAATGGTTGGTACTATAAAGAGATTCAAGGTCACTTCAAAGAGGGTTTGCATGGCTGAAAAACCAGCAGCTCTTAACGCGGTGACCGCAAATTGAAATCCTCTGCAGGATGCCGTGGACACGTAGTGTGTGCTATGGTCTATTTATGAGGAGATACACCTTATGTCCTTAAGCCTTTTGAGGGGAAAAAGGATGTTAATCTTCTGCCCTTGGGTTTTTGTGATGCTGATGTAGAGGAAAGGCTGCTCAGTTTCATTCTGAAACCAGCTGACATTTGTAGCATGGAAAGTTAAAGCTAGAGAACAAAAGGGTTGTGGTATGAGCAGTCTTGTAGCCCAGTTGCTGCTTGTGTGTCAAGAAGAGGGCAACTGAGCTGGTGAAGGGTCTAGAGCACGAGTTCATTTTGGAGCAGCTGAGGGAGCTGGAGATATTGAGGCTGGAGAAGAAGTGGTTCAGGGAGGACCTTCTTGCTCTTACCTGTAGTGTGGTGGGGGTCAGTGCCATTTAAGAAACTGTGGGATAAGAAGAAAGGGCCTCAAGTTGTGCTGGGGACATTTAGATTGGATAGTGGGAAAATGGCTTTTTTTTGGAGTAAAAGTGCTAATAGATTTTTTTTTTTCTCTCTCAGGCTCTGGTGATACTGCTGAAAGTCTGCTGCAGTGAGCTACACAGCTGTTCCAAATGGAGAAAGATCTTACCTAAAGTGTTAATTGCAGTTATTTGGCATTAAAAGTAGTGCATATTGTGACTTGCCTCTTGCCCTCCTGTGAGATACGAAGGTGCCTTTGTGTGATGTTAGAAAAGACCCTGCTGAGTATATTGTGTTGTAATTTGACTGAAAATAACTTGATCGGGTGTTTTCCCTAACTTCCCTGTCACTGAATTCTCACTGTACTGAAGCCCTGGATAGGTATTTATTCTGTACAGAATGTCACAGCATTTAAATAAAATTGTCTCTGAGCTGCAGCCTGGGATTATTTCCTGTTGCTATACTGTGGCTTTCAAAGAAGGGTGAGAAAATCCTCACAGCTGATCTCCCGAGCCTTGGTCTCTTCCCTTCTGATCATATTCTCAGAAAGGAGCTAGAATATTGCAGAACTGCCCAGGTGAAGCTGAGACCATATACCTGCTGTACTGCTCATTATTTGCACTGCAAACAGCCTCCACTGGCCTCCGTGGCATAACAAACTGATTCTGGCTTAGGCTTTTTACTTATGCAGGAGATAACAATTGTTTTGCTACTCCAGTACATGCAACTGCACCAGACTTAAAGAAATCAGTGAAAGGACCTGTACAGTGTAGTTAATTGTACATCTAAACTAAGCTAAGCTTTCTGGTGGAACAGGTCCAGAGGAGTCCATGAAAGTCACTGGATGGGAGCATCTTTCCTGTTAAAACAGGCTGAGAGAACTGGGGTTCAGCCTGGAGAACAGAAGTCTCCAGGGAGACCTTTATAGTACCTACATCATTGCCAGGGGCTTGGACATTAGATGACCTTTAAAGGTCCGCACCCCACCTATTCTGTGATTTACTGGTATGTTTTAACCCTGATCAGATTGAATGAAACATCTCTGCTACTGCACCTGCTGATAACCAAGTTCAAATTTTAAAGCACAATTTTTGCTATAATTTGCCCTGGTGCTTTAACTACTTAGCTATGAATTGGAGTTCATCAAACACGGACATAAAAATATGGAAGTAGCAACAGTAAGATTTTTATTCTCTTCAAGTGCTTGAAAGACGTACTGCATGTGTACAGGAACCCACACTTTTTAAATCATAGTGCAAAGAACTGATAAAAACTCCAGCTTTACAGAAATGTCTTGCCTCAAAATGATTCAAGTCATCTTTAAAACGCAACTTTATTTGAAAATGTTTTATACATGTATATTACAAAAGTTAGTATCTCCCTTTAAAACATAAATGCATATCTAGAAAGGCCTTTCATTCCTGTCTACTCTGAGACAAACCATGTTGAAAGCAGCAGGCCATCTGCTTCTGTAGTGATTTCCCTAAACAGGAGGGTAGTACAGGGGGTTTGGGTTAATCACTGTTTTCCTACAGCTTAAAGCTGAGGATTCTTAACGGCTTTGCAATTAAACATTGTCTGGGTTGTACCAATACCATAGCGAGGCTTCTGTTCAAAGTCTGCTGCCTGTCACAGTGCTTTCCAAGACTTCTTGGCTCGTAGTTTTTCCAGCATTTTCTGCAAATAAAAAACACCATGAGACTAGTGTAGCTTAAGCAACTACACTAAAAACCAGCATAGCTAGAGGGGCACAACTGCCCCATCTGTTTGACCTGAAGATCAGTAATAGACAGTGATGAGTTCAGTGACTGTCCGGGCTTCAAAAAGGCCACAGATTGCAGGGTGGGAGAGAAGGTGTGCTTATTTATTTTATGTTAATTATGGAATCTGTAAAGCAATGCAATGAGAGCACCAATTTATTCCACCAAAAAGAAGTTGGGGTGGTCAGTGCTAAAGGCAGGATTTTGGCCTGGAGCCCCCTGGAGTAGTCACAGCCTCTCAAGATCATCAAGCATTTCCTTCCTTCCAGTTGTCCAAGGCCCAGCAAGAGAACAGGGAATTAATGACTCCAGTCCTCTAGTTCAACCCCTCTTCTACAGCAACTGGAGGAAAACCCAGACAAGATTCTTGCGACCTGAAGTTCAGGCATGCTCAGAATGTTACCCTAACCTCAAGCAGCCAAAGCAGCCCAAAACCCACCAAACCTAGAAGTTGCCTTATAATGGAAATTCAGTCTAGTTTGAACTACTGAAAACCCTGCCATTCTTTTGCCATATAGATTTTCTAACAGCTGGAGCCTTTTTGCTCAAGCTCAAATCACCAGAAAAATTCAGCCTGAGGCAGCCATGCATTTTAGATGAAGTTTCACTCAGTCATAGTGTTGACAAGGAAATTCTTATGTGGGATGTACCAATGCCATCACTTAAAATCCAGACTGGTTGGATGGTCTCCATTTCAACTGCACTCAAACTATGCTTCAGTGACTAATTAGAAGCTCAGTGAAGTCATAAGACTCACCAGCCAGGAGGACAGTGTAACAAACTATTACCTTTTGAAACTCTTTAGCTTTTTCTCTGTTTTTAGCATAAGTTTCTTGCCTTGTTTTTTCTTCCTTTCTGATTTTTACTTCTTCGAGTTGATTATAAAGTCTGTGGGAACAGTAGGAAGAAAACTGAGTCCTGGCAGAAAGGAAGTGGCAAAGCTGGAGTAAGTTAACAAGCTTAAGGGTTTACACTGGCTCACTTGCTAGCAATTAGGAAAATTTGACACATCTCTCCAGTAATCTAGAATCACTTCAAATTCTTCAGCTGTATCAAACAAACCCCCTCCACGTTCAGAAGCTGCACTTGGTTCATGTTACTGCTCATAAGTGCCCAAGTGCAACTGTGAACTTTGCTTCAAATTTTATCTAGTGTCAGGCATTAAGTGGCACAGCAGCCTCAGCCTGGTGAAACCAGCAGGCTGACCTTGTGTTCCTCACTGCCACCCATGCAAGGGCCTTTCCCAGCAGGTACCTGGATCAAACACTCTTGGCTCCTCTCTCCCAACTGTTCTGTGTTAAGCAGCACTGGGTTCAACTGGAAGATCACAAACTGTTTTGTCTGACCAACAGCTTTCATAAAACACAGATTAACTACTTCTGTTGGTTTTAATTGAAACTTCTCCCACTTGTGTTCATGCATTACCTGGATGTACGCTGGTGCATTTCAATTTCTCCGGCCTTCCTGTCCTCTGGAGAAGATACTCTCACTTCTCCTACTTTTTTCAACTGACTGGCAACTGCACCATTTTTTCCTAGGGAGAAAAAAAGAAAAAAGCCAAACATATCTTAAATTTAACTCTCTAGTTTAGCTAACTCAAAAGCATGACAGGTTTTCAAAGATTTTTAAATGACATGACAAAAAAAGAAACAAGCTAGCAGAATGGACACAATGGAGATGATGTCTTGTGTTAAAATAAATCCTCACAGTCTCACTCGTTAGGCTCCTGCCTGTGCTTTAAGCCAGCCACGGCTCTCAACAGCTGACCTCCAAGTCCCCAGTAACAGGCATTAGAGATGCACCAGTTCAAGTAATGTGGTTGTTCTTTGATAAACAGCCATTGTTTGCAAAGATACCTATAACAACAAACATGGGCTGATTGTGAAAGAGCACCCATAAAAGCCTTTACAACACTGAACTGAAGAGGCAGCAGGGCAGTGGAGGGGGGGAAGCTCCCTGCATTCCCAAGAAAACAAAGAATATCCCAGTTTGCAATAGCAAACACATAACAAATATAAACTCTGTTCTTGGATACACAACAGCAATTAAAAGGGTACCTAATGGTGTGTCTTGTCCCCAGATAAACCTACCAGAGAGAAGACAAAACTCCTTTTGTCTGCTTCTTAACTCCTTAGACTTTCCTCCTCGAAGCTTTCTGGCCTCCTGCTTTTCATTTTCTCTCTCTCTATTTTTTATTTCTTCTACTCTTTTCAGAGATTCCTGGATGAAGTTCTGCTTTCTTTTTAAAAAGGATTTTTGCAAACTTCCAGATGTAGCTGGAAACTCCAGCAGCATCACTGTGAAGGAAAGTCTCAACATTTCTCACTGTTAACAACGAGCAGTAAGTCATGCATTTCAATGTACTTCTCCCAATATACTGAAGTTGACCACTTTTGTAAATGGCACTAGGAGAATGGCATTGTGAGTGATGAGGCATCTTGCAAAACAGGCAGCAATTCAGACCTATGAAATCCAGTCATGGTCAGCAGGTCTGCTGAGACAAATACTGCCTCAAAAGCATCTTGATGCCTCAAAACATATCAAAGACCTAATAAGTCCCTAACACAGTTAAGTTCTGTCAACTTCTGTCTTTCATGTTACTGTGGTTCATTTTAGACAAAAAATATTTCAGCATTTTACTGCTGTTCCACACTATTATCAGAATAGGGAAAAAACCAAAAAACAACATTCTTTTGCTACAGGGCTTTGGAGACTAACAGGAAATGAGAAATAAATGAATGTGCAACTGTGAAAACAAATCACAAAACAACACAGAATTTTTCAAAGTTAAGCTGTCACAATACAAAAACAAGTGTAGTGTAGAACTTTCATAACTTGGGACAGGACGAGACAAGCAATACGAGACACACTAAACCTGGGTCAAACATACAACAAACCAAGCATGAACAGCAAGATGCATTTGCCTAAGTAAAAGCAGCTCTAAAAAATTTTCCAGATGAGAGGTGTATTTTACTGATTATTTTAATAATAAAAAAATTTACTATCTCTATCTCAGCTTCAGTATATTTAAGTTACACGTAATTACCTGCAGTCCGATGTGACGGACGGTGACTGTTGTTGGGACTCTGGGCTTTGGGAGAGCTGTCAGGCCTTGTGAATGCCGAATAATCTGCATCTGGAGCTAGTGGTAAAAGTTCTCTCTCCTGTTTCAAAAGGAATCAGTGACTGGACATGCTTAAAATACACCGCCAATTTGAGTGGAGCGGTACTACTGTTCCACTAGCTTAGACCCAATGCAAATAAAATACATTCTTTTGCCTTTATAGCAGATGCAAAGAAAAATCAGAAATGTATCTTTGTAATAATTATGAAAAATCTACTTTCTAAAAACATTTTAAAACTTAAAAAAAAAATCCATTGAAGACTTTTTTGCCCACCAGATTCAATTGGTTGTTCTTAATACAGGGCAGCATAATTCCATCTGCTTTCATTTCCTACTGTTCTCTCTAGTTCTCCCCCATTACTCTCATCCCACTTGACTCTTTCTCTCTTTCTCAGTGGTGGGTGACACCCACTGCAGCAGTACAGCCTCCAGCTGTCAACCTTCACTTCTCCCTCGTATCAATTACTTTATAAAGACCCATCCTTGGACACTTTTAGGATCTTCTGTAGATGCCTCCTGCAATTAAAGCATGATTTCATCTAACTGACACAGATTACTTGGTTCTACATTATTGCTTCAGCACCCAAATTATTGTCTCGTTAAAACCCAGCCCCTCTGCAATTTACAGCCTTTGCTTTATATAAGCAAACAGCAAAAAGCACACCATGGGCTAACTAAGCATGGCAGAATGACAAGCTGGTTATTTTTTCCCCATAAACCTCAAACTGCTGTGTGAGCCTGCTATGGTTCCATCTGCTAGGTAGGGGATTTTTCCTTTTTCTTTTGTCCTACATTCTCATTTCGTTCAAGTTTTCAACTAGTGGGATACAATTTAATCTTGCGAACACCAGCAAGACGGTTTGTTTCTTGCAGCAAGTCTTCCAAGCTCTGTCTACACCAATATGACAAGGTAGTAATTTTAAAGAATAGCTCAAATTTAAGATCTATTAGATCTCTCCAGAAAACCTAATGTCAAACTAGGATGATCCAAGCAATTACTAAGCTTGGATAACCCAACATTCTCTTGTTTTGCAACAGTGGATTAACTGCTCCAGTGGGGCCTCTCCTTTATTATGATTAATACTAAGTTAGAATTACATTAGATAATGCTCACCTCAGTAAAAACATTACATTCAGACTGACCCACACAGTTTGGGTTATCGATTTTATCCTCAATTTTCTGTTGGTTAATATGTTCAATGTCCGATTCTGCAGTACTGATGTCATTTGAGCTTATCAGAGTGAGTTCTGGTTCTTCCATAATACCACGCCCTGACTCAGTCTCCTAGAAAAGAAAATATACAAGTCACCAATGTAAAAATAGAAAAACTAAAAAAATAAATAAATATTTCCAGCAATAGCAACAGCTGTTGTTAGAAAGAAGAGGCTCATTCAAGAGGAAGAAGAAAACCTGCCCCAAGCAATACATGAAATACAGAAAGAGAACATGTCTATCAGAGTTCAAAAAACTGAAACAAATAATGCAAAGCAGGCAAACAAAAAAACCTCCACCTCTCCTTCACTCTTCTCAAGTTTAAGTTACTTAGTTCTAGGGCAAATTTCTTTTAATGCTACATCAAAGCTATTTCCTGAAGTTTGCTTATGCTTTGGTTAATTTATTTACCTCCTTCAGGCTTCTAAATGGGGACAGTGAGGTAACAATGACATGAAAGCCAGCTGCATGTGCTCTACCAACCGATAGTAAGAGAGGGAGACGAAACAGCTCCTCAAACCATTGTGGGAACTCAGCTCATTTTAGCTACTGCTAATTATTTCAGTGCTATGATCTGAAAGTAGTAGGGCAGAAGTCCAGAAAACAGAAACCAGAACTGTAAAATCAACATTTGCCAAGCTTTCAGATATTAAAGGTCTAAAATAACTTGGTGCAACAACAAAAACCCCTGCTTTTGGAAATCTGTTTTACTCACCCAGACTGGAATACAACATGAGCTTCTGGGCACAGAACGAGAATGTTTCTCATGTCTTTCCAGGAAAAAACTGTTTTGTTGTACAACAGCATGCAAATGGATGTCTGAGTCTTCCAAGCTGGTTTCTCTGAGAACCCTCAAACATTCCTGTCCTTCTGGAAAGCTTTGCTCTGGCTCCTTTATATTCATATTGCACTGAGAATTCAGCTCCACGGCATTATTTACTTCATATACAGGAACTGATTTTTCAGGAAGCTTCACATGCTTCTTATCAAATTCCTCCAAAGGTAATTTTTCTGAAGACACAGTCTCTTTTAATAAGTGTGGAGAACAAGTTTCATCCATTGTAACTGGTGTGGTATCTACTTGATAAAATGATTTTTGCTCTTCCAGTGGAATCAGACTTTCATTTTGCAGACCTTCCACTGAACACTGGAGGCTAATACGTTCCATACTTCTTGACAGTTCTTCATATTCTCTTGCAGGCGAAACACAGTTCTCATGGCCCCCATCTTCAGTTCCAGGGGCTTGCTCAAAAGATCTCTGTAACACAGCCCTACAATCCACTGGCTGATCAGCATTCTGAGAGATATCACTCAGCGCAGATTCTAATTGAAGGGGGTGAAAAGATTCTTCAGATCCTGTTTCAAAAATTGTCAGAAGTCAAACTGCTTGCTAACAAAACAGAATTTTCACTTTAAAAGTCTCCCCATAATAAGACTTTTCAGTAATGTACAACAAGTCTATTAAATAGGAAAAACCATTATGTTTAAGAAAGTCTGCTTAAGTTTCCTCAAGCATAGTACCATTAACATTAGAGAAAATGATTCCATCACTGTACACAAAATTTTGAGAAACAATACTTTTTGTTGCTTCTTAGAATATGTTTAGGGATGGACTTTGTGATGTTGGTGACATAATGACATCCATACATTTTACAACTTATACTCTGTAAGTGGAAGTCCTCTGAGTCCCTTTTGCACTTCCAACAAAGTCTCTAAACCACAAAGAAAACAATCCAAAACACCATTACGGAAACTTTCAAAGTAGAAGACAACACTGAAATTGGAGTAAGGACTGCTGTTCCTACAAGATACAGCAGTGCACCCTAAATTACCTTCCTTGAACTGACAACCCAAAATGTTTTTTACTTGCTTAGCCTGTTGCTTATGTTATTTTTTTCCATACTTCTTAAGCACAACAGTAATTAGTTTGGGATTATAAAAACACATAAGAGATGGGGAGATATTGCAGTTAAGACTCAAAGCACAAAGATTCTTTCTATAAGCAATTTAGAAATAGTGTTTTGAAGTTAGAAGGGAGCTTCCTAAATCCTAGTTGCTGTGACCACAGTCACAAAGTCTTTAAGTGTAAACCTCTTTTAGCATCTTTTATTACTTTCCTTTTTTCTTGTACCAGCAACAGCCAGCTAGAGAGAAAGAAAAGCATAATAGCAACTGAGTACTTGCTTGCAGCTTTACACATGAATAATGTGTGTCCAAAAATTTTAAGTGTATATATATATATGCAAATCACAAACATAATTGAGCAGGAATGTTTACATTGTAAATACATCTATTTATTACTTAAGATATTGTGCTGCATTTGCTGTTACTTTAAGGTGCTCCAACAGAAAGGTGAAAAACACTGAAAATACCTGATTCTTGGCAAATAATGTTTTATGAAATATTTAGTTTGCTACTAGTTGCCTTTGGAAATTCAGATTGGTCCTTTTCTTTAGAATACATGAAATACCAAGTTAAATTCAACTGCAAAACATTAAAAAAATATTTTTCCTGCTATGAGCTACAGTTAATGTAATGCTGCTCTGCAATCATAAACTTTTAATCTACTAAGTTAATTACAACATTATCACTTAAAAGTTCCTTTCTTCTTTTCTTGTCCCTCCCTCTTACTTTGTAGAGAGATAAAGCAATTCTATAATCAGAGCAAGAATCAGTGCATAGAACATTGCTGTGACTCAACAGTGGGAAAAGAAAATTAAGTTGTTCCTTGAAGAACGTAATGTATATAAAAGACAAATGATTAAGTTCAGAGACTCTAGCACATGCACCTCATAAAATTTTTATCAATTTTTGGAACTTCCTTAACTTCCTCAAACTTAAAAAGTAATGGATATGCATGAACAAATATCTGGAAAAGGACTTAAACTGACAGTTTCAGCCAGAGTTGATACTTCTTCACTAACATAATTACTGCAGAAGGAATAAGTAACATAATATCCATTACAGGGACTTGAATAAGCAGGTCTGCTTTTGTACCAAAGTCAACTGCTGAGGAAATAAACTTCACAGAATTTAGGAGTTCTACCCATTAAAGGTAGTGGAAGAGACTGTGTGAGAGAGCAGCAGCAGAATTAAGACATTTCAAAGCAGGACTGAGAACAGCAAAGAGATCTGTCCCCATTTCAACATGGCAAACCCACCCTAAGGGTTGGTATTTACACATTACCAACAGGCTGAATCTGAAAGCACTGATCTGACTACACTGTACATACCTGGAGTAAGATTTTCTGTAATGGACTCTTCTGATGGAATGTTGTTTTGCCTGTTTGTTTCAAGATAAGAAGGCAGACTGCTTCTTTGCACATTCAGACCAGCATCTCCCACTTCTAGAAATGTAAGCATGTCTGGACTTTCTGTTGAAAATTTTGAAGTCTAGTGGCATTAAAAAAAAAAAAAATTCTCAGAAATGTGAAGAATAAAAAGCTGAAGGTAGTATTTGATTTTTGGATCACATTTCTGCTACAACCAGCAAAACCACTTCCAAGCTCTACGTATATCAAAAAACACTCCTGTGTTTCTTCTAGATAAAACACAGTGTAGGGATTATATATTTAAATCTTACAAAAACCTTATGCTAAAGTATTTCCTCCACTAGTTTTTGTGTAGTACCTTGCTAAATTCTCTGCTGTCTTGTGAAATTCCATATTGAGAACACGATGATGATGTATCAAAGTCAACACTTGGTTCCAAAGGCTGAAAGAGATGGTGATGGAAGTTTGGAAAATGTTTCTCTCTTTCTGGAAAACAAAGCTCAGCTGCTAGAGCTGTAAGAAAAAAGGTTATTTTAAAAACAAATACACATCACCCACACCCCCAAAACAACCCCCCTCAAAAAAAAAAGAAAAAAACCCCAAACAACAGTCGTATCTTTATGCAGTAAATAAAGCATATTCTGCAGGTATACAAATAGTAGCTTGTAAAACCAAAACCTTTACAGCATTCAATTCTTCCACTCTGACACAATGCACGTATAAAAAGCAGTAAGAAAGTGATACACTGATTAATTTTTTTTTTTTTTAATGAAAAGATTAAGTCCTTAAGTTCTCTGTTCAGCACTTGTGAGACTGCATCAGAAGTAGTGTGGGCTTTTCAGTACAAAAATCAGTGACACAGCAGAGCGAGACCAATGAAGAGCCACAAGGATGATCAAAGGGTGGATGTACCACACGATGTTCAAAGAAAAGCTGAATAACTGAGTTTGTTCAATCTTAAGAGAAGAATTGGGGGAAATGGCACAAAAATATCTGCTGAAAACTACCTCCTAAGAGACAGTACAGAGAATCGTTTGGGCTGTATCACCTAGTTCCAATTCCCCTGCCATGGGCAAGGACACCTTCCACTACACAGGTTGCTCAGGGTCCCATCCAACCTGGCCCTGAACACTTCCAGGGATGGGGCATCCACAACTTCTCTGGGCAACCAGCTCCAGTGCCTCATCACCCTCAGAGTGATGAATTTCGTCCTAATATCTAACTAAACTTAACCTCCTTCAGTTTAAGGAGAATGCAGTTAGTGTGCTTGAACATGTTCAGTGAAAGAAAAAGAGACAGACACAGGAAATTTTGGTTGGATACAACAAAAAAATTAAAAAAAAAGAGGAAAAGAACAGTTATTAAAATGTTGCCCAGGGAGGTGTAGAATCTCTGTCCTTGGCAATGTTCAGAACTTGCCTGGACAATGCCTTAAGCAACCTAAGCTGGCTCTGCTATGAGCAGGAAGGAGAAGTTGGGCCACATAAACATAAGTCCTTCTGGTCTAGATTAATCTATAATTCTATGATTCCAGGTTTTCAAACATTCCAGGAGGAAGCAATTTGAATTAAAACACTAACATTATCATCATGATAGCTAACAATGATGTTCTTAATTTTGTTACATTTTTCTAGAGAGCACAGAACCCCCACCAATTTGTTAATCAGTGAGTGTTTCATCAACTTTGTGACCCCATGTGAATAATGAAGTATTATATATTATTTTTCTATCTTCCTGAAGTAAAAGTTTTGCATAAACAAGTAATAAAAATGGCACAGGTAGCAAAAAGCCAAGCCATGGTGGCAGGAAGCTGCACAGAACTGAGAGACACCTGATCAGACTATCTTGCTTTTCTGCACCAGATAATGCTTCATTAACATATATCTAACAAAGGATGAAGAACATCAGAGTATTAAATTCTTGCACATAGAATCCTTATTAACTTTAAAATGTAAGTCAAACATAAATAACAGAGACCAACATGTAACATTGAGTTAACTCCTCATTCTGTATGATGAGAGCACAGCACATAAATGCTATAAAATAGGAAATACCTTGGAAACATGTATTGTCCTCTGAGTTCAAGTTCCCAGTATGTTTTCCCAAGACCTGCTGTGTCTGACTGTCTTTATAAAGGTGCATGTCTTCTTCAGACAGCCGAGTTTCAGATGCTCCAGACAAATTCTCTTGCCTCTGTTGCAAGGTAAAAGACAGCAAGGAGTTCCAAGAACGGCTTGTTCTTTCTCTCAAAATTCCACCTTCTGTACCATCAGAAGACAATCCTGAAATAACAACTTAGACGTTCACAATTTTGCATATAAATCACTTACATGACATCATCTGAAAAGACACTGCTTAATATCCTGAAATATTCATAAAGAGTTCTAGGGTTTTGTTTTTTTAATTGTCTCCTGTCAATGCTCCTATAAATCTTACCACGCACTTTCACAAATACGAGTTGATCTAATTCGGTAGCAGCCAGTACAGCTTAGCGCTTTTACAGAATGTAGACTTAGGAAATACTGAAATTATAAAATCAGAAAAGATTTAATACTGTTATTTTATGCTAGCTAGCATAAAACAACCTGCTACTGAATATAAACATGTCAATCCTTCAATGTGATCTTGAATATCTTTATGACACCGTGCAAGAGTTTTATTCATGATTAAAGAGAAATTGCTTAATACCAACACAAGAAATCTGAGGGATCAAGGCAACCAAAATCATGTTCCTAGTTACCGCACCGACCCTTCTTTGTTGCACAAAGCTATCAGAAAAGGTCATCACTAAGCACTGAGTGTACAATGAAGACACAGCTAGACTTAAAAAATTTATTCATGCAGCCGAATACCCAAAACTTCTGGTATTTTTCTTCCACAACTAAGAAACAATAGACAAGAAAAGCTACAAGAAAATGATCTTAGAATTTGCTTTCTTACATCAATAAAACACAGATTTGTCAAGTGACTTATGAAGTTTATGTAATATCATTAGGGTTAAAATAAGACACCGAAATCTCAGGCTGTAAAAACTGTAGTCTTCAAATCTGATTTATAAACATAGAATAACTCATATATACACAGGTTGCTTAAGAAATCAGATGTCAGACTAACACAATATTAAGCCTTAAAGTAAATAAATCTACAGGTCACTATCTAATCACTTTCAAGCTCACTTCCATGTCCACAACTAATAATGTCAGGAGCAACTATATATTTATTATAAAGGAATTATTTTTGATCTTACAACAAGCTAACAAGATCAAGAGGCAGACTGCAGAAAAAAAAAAAAGGGATAAGATCATGTATTTTTCAGAAAACTATTAAAGGTCAATATGGCATTCAAATGACATTTTCACAAGTAAGTGCTTAAGAATTACTATAGTGACAAGCAGATACTGGAATAATTTTCTTAACAGCAAGATAGAAGTCATAGCTCTGTAAGAATCCATGATATGTATTGATTAGTAAACTTCTATCAGTGTATCATTTGAAGATCATTTTAAAATAAAAACTGCCACTAGAAAACTGTTAGCTTTACAGTTGCTTAATAAAATTCAAAATATCCTTTGCTAAAGCAGATGTATTATCATATTAAATTATAATAAAAGTAAAAAATCATAAGCACTTAACAAAACATTCTGGTTATGCTCAACTCTGTAGGATGCATTAATAAACCTTAAATGAAGTTTGACACTAGCCTATTTCAGAAGAACTTGCAGTGAGTTAGACCCATTCTGCCATAAAATAAATAGAAAACACAATTTTCCTTTTACAAGAACAACAACAAAGCCCAAACACTTACCAGGGCCAACAGGGCTTGCATCCAATGTTTCACTAGTTGAAAAGCTCCCAGTGGAAATTGTTGAAGTTAAATCACAGGGTATTCCTTGCATGAAAGCCTCTGAAACTAGTACTTCCTAGGATGACATAACACACCTATTACGAAGTACTCAGATGTCCAGAATTAAAGCTTTAAACCCACACATTTTATTCTGAGCTCAGTTCAAGTGTAGAAGCCTTCATGTTTTGCACAGTCAGGCAAATAAAGATTCATCCTTGCTCAGTACAACACATTCACACCCCATGTCCCAGACACATCACTCCCAACAGCCCCCTCCCCTCAACACACACCCAGCCACTCACACACACACAGTTATAAAGCCTCTCAGGACGGCATACAAATCATGACACCTGGAAGATTGTTTTATCTTCTGGTGATCAGATTTGGCTATTTCTCATCACAGACCCACTTCAGTAGAATTGTAGATCTCAGAGGAACATATAAGCAAAACATCAAAAACTCAGGAATTTTACAAGTACTTGCAACACTGAGTCTTTTGCATACAAGTTACTGACTTGAAATTTAATTCTATGAAATTACTCCAAAAATATACAAAATATCCTAAAACATCATCTTCCTTAATTTTAAGGCAAGCTCTACAAAGTCACAAAGCAGAGAATGAGAGCTCTTGTATTTAAAAATTTTGAAGAATTAGATATGAACAGTTCTTCTGAAATTCTGACTTCAAATGTGCGCTAAAAAAATAAAAAAAATCTAAGAAACCCTTTTCCTACATTTGTCATTATATACTACCTTATACAAAATATATTACATTTAAAACATCTACATTTTAACGTACTTCTATATACACATGTAAAACATAACATTTTTTAAATACTGTTTTTATTTCCTGACAAAATGACAAGATCTTTGGGTGAGGAAACAGAAGGAGATTGGTGTTGATTTTGGCAAGGCTTTTAACACACAATATTCTTTGGTCCCAGTTTGGATGTGGCAACCTGAATGGATAGACAATAACAACTGGATGGATAATCAGGCTCAGAGGTCAGCGATTAAAGGGTTACATTCTATGTGGAGGTGGGGAACAAGTGGAGTACATAAGGCTCTGTCCTAGGACCTGTCCCCTGTAACACCCTTGGCAGTGACCCAGAGGAGATGACACCATACTTTAATCAGGTCTCCAGATGCGCTAAGGTGGGAGGACCAAGTCATACACTGAACAGCAGGGTTGGCATCTAGAACCACCTTGTGAGGCTGGACCTACAGGAATAGTGTGAAACTCAGCAAGGGCAAATGCAAAGTCCAGCACCTGGAAGAAAGAAGCTCACGCACCAGTCCCAGCTGGGGTCTATCTAAGGAGCAGCCTTGTGAAAAAGGGCCCAGGAGCCTCATCAGACAGCAAGCTGAGTGTAAGCCCACGGTGTGCCGACAGCAGAGGGGCAACAGACAGCATCTTGTGCTGTATGAGCAGGAACAGAGCCAGCAGATCCATCCCAGTAGCTACCCTTCTTTACTTGGTGTTTGTTATGCTGCTGCACCTAGAACACTGCACCTAATCTTATCCCCCCAGTATGAGAAAGAAAGATTAAATCACAAAATAAAGAGTGGGTTATGTTATATGATTACATTGATATGACCAACCGTATTATCAAGTGTGATTGATGGTCCAGAATATGTTTTAACTCCCTCTCCAACTTCAGCAGCAAGCACTGGTGAATCTTGAGACACTTGAGAATCCTGGGACTGGGCTGAACACAAACATAACAGAAGCAATAAGGAACAAAAAGAGCTTTTGAGTTCATAGTGAGCAATGTTTTGTGGCACACCAGAGGGCAGTAACACTCCACTGCTGCTTGTCTCACCCTTTGGGCCATCATAAACCACTTTCTTCTCACCTACAACACATTTTTTGCTCCACTGTACCACCAATTTCAGCAGAAATCTGTGGTTCTCCTTGACGAGCCTTCCTAAAATTTCTAACTACTCAGACTGCTCTCTGAAGAGCAGGCAAGAAGAGCTCAAAATTTATGCTCTGGCTTTGCAGAATGAAACGTGGCTTTGCTACTGTTACTGCAATCATTTCATTAGGGTGGGGGGAATCTTTACAATACACTATTACAGTGATTACAAAGAAAAGCAGACATTCCAAGTAGATCAATGAAATCAGAAACACTGAATTACTGAAGTACAGCATGACTATTACCACGGAACTGAACCACCTTTGCCATAATACTCTTACACATAAAAATAAGTAATATGAGTATCTGTGCAAAAAAAGCACCAGAGCAGCACCCAAAAAATGCAATTTCTGCATTCAGTGCTGACAAGCACCTTTAAAGTCTGATAACTCTGTGATTGTAGATGAATTGTCACAAACAACTCTAAAATATGTATTCTTATTTCCAGAAATAATTTTCAAGAAAGAAGTGCTAAGTGTGAAACTGAAATGAAACTGAAGTGTTTTCTCCCAACTCCAAGAGGGCTGCCAGCAACAGAGACATGAAGATAATCACATCTGGAACATCGCTCACAGGAACCACTAAGGATGAATAATGAGAGACCAGCATATTGATATGTAATGAAGGAGAACTGTGAAAGAGATGTATGTATTAAATCTAGTCACTAGTTTCAGGCTCACTTACTAAGGAAATTAGGCTTATGCCATCAAACTGTCCATTTCATCTGCTGGGTTACTCTGTAATTCCCAATTACAATTTGGATTCTATTAGCCAGTTCTAACCAAACTGGATTGGAAAGAATATCAAATGTCCAAAGTTCCAAAAACTCATTTTATCATGCATTAGGGGCACAGTACAAGAGAGCAGTTTGGATCTTAGTCTCACTGATGTCACTTATGACAAAATCACTTTAGCAGTTTCCTGCCCTCTCTGGCTGCAACCAGCTGATCATTTTGTGGAGCACTTGTAACCACTCAGTACTGAGCACAGGGATTCATCCTTCCCTAACCACAGAAGTACAGAACCACAGAATGCTAAGGGGCTGGAAGGGACCTTGAAGAGCATCTAGTTTCAAATCCCCCTGCCATGAGCAGGGACACCTCCCACTAGACCAGGCTGCTCAAAGCCCCATCCAACCTGGTCTTGAACACTTCCAGGGATGGGGCATCCACAACTCTTCTGGAAAACCTGTTCTAATGTCTCACTATTCTCATAGTAAAGTCCTTAAGACATTTTACATTCAAACATATCTGCATCTAAATTTTAGAGGGTTGAAGTTATCTTCCCTCCTGGAAGACAGAAATACAGGTAATTATAAAAGTTTCTTTAAAAAATGCCTGTTATTCAAGGACAATCTCATATCAAAGAAAAGTCACCTGTGCTGATAAAGCATCCAAGAAGATTTACCAAGTTTACCTTTTTATCTTCAATGTTTACTTTGAAAAAACATGTGAGCAGTGATAGGATTTGTGCACATCTATTGGTTCTGTAATCATGAAAGCAGTGCAACTCCTAAGTTGTAGAGCCTTACATTATGTGGTCAAAGGTAGAAACCACCAAGAATACAACTTCAAAGAATAAGGTCAAAGATCACACACACAAAGCACTCATTTGCTCTCACTTTTAGAGACACAATTACACCTTGAAAACATGGGAAAACTGCAAACATGTCCTGGTTAGAATCAAGTAGCAAAAAAATGTTCAAAAAACCAAATAAAAAAATAATCAAAGTTACTATCATAAACAACAACCTAAAATGCACCTTAAATTCTTCCTTCAGAAACTTTATATTTAAAGCACAAGGGACTGTAGATTTTCTTGCTGAAATACCACAACAGTTATTGAGAGTATCACAGGGAGCCTCACAGCCTACAAATTATAAAGATATTACTGGTAGTTTGGTTGTTGAACTGCTCAAGAGAACAATCCTCTTACACAAAATCACAGAAAGCTTTGGGGGTTTTCTCTTTAAATATAGATGTTCAAATAAACTTTCCTTATCCTTTTACATAAACTATTGCACTGGTCATATAATACTCTCTAACATAAAAAGACACTACACCAAGATATTTTATATTAATTCAAAAACAGCGGCTCTAGCAATACTTCTACAACTTACTCAGAAAAATACAAGCCTTTTCTTCAAATATTGTTAAAGGACAAAATTCTTCAGTGATAATTTAAGTTTAAATATAGATATACGTCAAAAGGACTATTCTGAGAAACAAAAAAAGCAGCTGAAAGAAAATGAGCTTGGATGGAATTGGAAATGATGTCTCAACACAAACTAAATGAACAGTTAAAGATTAGGGGCAGTGGTGAAATTTCTAGCAAAACCAGACGTACTACACAGCTGTACTGCTTGTAACACTGTGCATATAAATGCTGCCAAGTTTCTGAAAGCTCCTCTGCAGCTCTAGTAATACATTAATTCATTTTAAATGGATACTGAAAACTGTCCTGGACCATGCAACACTGTCACCTTTTACTCAGTTTCAAATTCCTTTAGTCAGGGTTTTACAAATTTTGTCTAACAGTTCCCAGCAAGTCGGGCATAGTATTTTTCAATTACAGTGACAATAAACTGCATTTCAATATGCAGTAAACTTGAAGAGAAGCAAGTTGCATTTGAAGAAGCATTGCAATTGAAAGTACTGGAGCCTTTGAGTTAAAAGACCAGAGAGACAAGCTAGATTTGTATAGACAGGGAAAAAACAGTAGGAAATAAAAACCTTGACATCTACTTGTTAGTCCAATCTCTTGACAAACTTAGTAGCCTGTTTTCTTTGTTTACCTAAGACTAGCCATCTTTGTCCCTTCATAAAGCCAATCAAGTTACCTGTAACATGTTTAGTAGGTTTAAACATCCCTATAACAAAACTATTTTGAACATTCCCAAACCACTTTAACAAAAGCTTTCTTGATAACTGAACAAACTGTTTTATTTCATGGAATCAGACTTTGTCACAGCTGGACACAGCCTATCCTCAAAGGTGTGATGTCCAATAAGAGCTCTTAATGAACAAATGGACAAGAACAGAGTTGAAGTAATCCTTACATTATTGCAGTATTTTTCCTTTTGACATACTCAGTGGAACATGTAAAAAGTGTATAGTGACTACTAGAAAAGCCAAGGCAGAATTGATTTGTCTGGAATTCAGGCAGATCAGACCCTTGAAAATTCCAAGTGTCTGGCTCAACTCCAGCACTGTGCTACTTTCACAAGCTGACAGTCAACACTAATGCATTGTAAGTTGGTAGACAGAACTTCCTAATAAAACAAGAATTGCATATATAAAACAATTACCTCTCACTAAGCAGGGTGATAGGACACGAGGAAATGGAATGAAGCTGCATCAGGGCATTCAGACTGGACATTAGGAACAGGTTTTTCATTCAGAGGGTAGCTAGTCACCAGCACAGGTTCCCCAGGGAACTGATCCCAGCACTAAGCCCAACAGAGTTCAAGGAGCAGTGGGACAATACTCTTAATCACATGGTTTAGTTTTAGGTAATCCTGTGAGGAGCAGGGAATTGGACTCAATGATCCTTATGGGTCCCTCTCAACTTGAGATATTCTACAATTCTCAATTTTCATGTCTGTCACACCTAATAGATTATTCTTTCAAAGTTGTTTTTTGAGCTTGATGATGACCTCAGTCTTCTATTTTTTGTCTCAACTGTATTTTTAAGTAATTTCTTATATGCACTAATCTTTCAGTGGACATCTACACCATCACGTTAGCACTCCAGAGTTCTTTTTAAGCTTTAATTTCCTTTTTGTCAATACAGGGAATCACTGGGTACTGAATCAGGAACACCAGTGGTCTGTGTGGTCTGCTCCCACCTGCTAACCTTTATAGACAATTCTACAAGTTGAAGATAAAAAGCACATGCCTTGGATAAGAAACTGTTGACAGTACTGCAGTGCAGACTTGTTACTAGAATGGTAAAAAGTAAATAGTAAAAAAGATAAAAAACTCATTCGTTCTGAGACGTGCTTATTGAAACATCCTTTTTTACACTTAAAATTCAACAGCATTTAAATAGCACTGCATGTCATTTAAGTCAGGTCATATTCTACAAATAAACAGCAATAAAATCAGTACTGCTGAAAGGAATTCATGTAATCCCTTGAAGGAAGAGGATTTCCTCACCTGAATCATATGAAGTTTCAGCTGCCATCATCAGCAACTCTTGTAATAATCTCCCTGATGGTTTAGTTTGCCTTGGACTTCCATTAGAGGTTTGTTCCTCATAGTTTGTTATGCTCAAGGGTAACCTGCCCTCACAAAAAGTGGGACTGTAGCACTTCACATAAGCAAATTCCCCAATGGCTGAAACACGGGAAGGTTCTCCACCAGCATAATCTGCTTTATCTGGATTTAAAATATTTGTAATCAGTTTAGGTACAGAAAGGAAGTGTTTTGCACTTAATGAGGAACATTAAGATGCACATTCTACACTACAGAAACAACCAGCTGAATTTGTACGGTCTCCATTTTAACTAAATTAGCCCCATCAGGTCAGTAAACACTTTTGCATCACAGTCTAAGAATTATACAGGCTGAAAGATTATACAGGTCATACACTTATCAAAAAATAATTTCTAGCTCTTCCAAATTATTTCTTCCAAAAAAATTCAAACAAATTTTTCCACACAGCAAATCCACCAAAACTTTCAGTAACTTCTCCAAATCTAGAGGTATTAGAACTTCTCTGCTCTGGTTTAAAGATTTCTTTTCTCCCCAGCCCAGACCACACAACAGCCCTTTTCTGGCCACCCAACCCAATAAAAATCCCAACTTTTTACTACCTATCATGACTAATGGTTTGATAATATAGGAATTCATCACCTGTGGATTGTGATAATGGGATTATACTGCTAAGTGTAAGTTACTAAACCAAGAGCTTTTAAGAAAATAAATATATTCTCCAATCAAAACCTTCACCAACAAAGCTTGCTGTCTAATCAAGATACCAAATTGGTCCAACAAGAAATAAATGTTTACATTTAGAAAACATCAGTTCGTTAATTAATGTTCTTTATGAAGAATTACAAAGACTGCATACAGACTGTAACAAATATATTTATAAAATGATAATTGCTTGTGTAGTTGCTCTCCAAATTTTTTAGTTTTTTGTAATAAAAAAAACCCCAAACACACGCACACACAAAAAACCCCCAAAACAACCAACCAACTAACCAAAAAAACCCCAAAACAACAATAACAACAACAAAAAACACAACAACAACAACAACAACAAACAAAACCAAAAAAGATGGTCTAAAAATTTCTGTAGAAACTTGATACTAAACTCCTTATTTGAAAAACTTCACAGTCACTTTCTTGGTATGCTCAAAAGCTAAACCTTTAAACACTATCCACCAACTTCAGCTATTATTTCATAATCAATCATTTCACAGATTCTTCAGGAAAGATTAAATTCCTCCAATCTACTTCTTGTAGATTATTACATATTTTATATATTACCTGCAAAAGAAAGGTTGCAACTCTTCGGTGTGTCTATCTCTGGTATAATACTAAGTTCGTGTTGTTCCAAACCAAGCCCTAACTTGACTCTTGTCACAGGTGGTTTGGAAGATCTCCATTTCTGTTCTCTACAGAGAATTTTCTCAGATTGTTCTGTAAAACAAAGTTTTGTATGTTGCAATTAGATAGATAGAGATAGATAGATAGATAGATATAAAATTAACTTGGGGAAATTGAAGAAAACTCCATCTGAGCTGTAAAGCGATAAAAATTGTAATAGAATATAACATACAGCCTTACCAGTTTGCTCAACTGGACCAATGCACTGCGAAATCATTTCACTTCCATGAAATTTACTCCTGCTGCAGTTTTCTTGCTGGTAGTTTTCTGAGACTTCGAAAAAGTCAGTTCTACTAATCCAGTCAGGTTTTTGTGCCTCTGTGATTTCTTCATTTGAGCATATATGTCTCACCTTAGAAGGGCAGGAGGCAAATGTATGTAAGATTATATTTATATTCATTTATCAAACAAGAATTTTCTTGTGTGTGTATTCCATGCAGAATAATATTGAACATGTTGAGAAAGTAGCTCAAGTATGCAAGATACCAGACAGATTTGCTTAGCTCACAGAAACATTTGGATGTATAGGTATTTTACTTAGCTCTACAAACCTAATGTGCTAAAGCACAATTATTTTCATTTTCAAGACCTTTGTTAGGTTAGATCAGAATACTCAGCATTTTTAATAGGAACAATTTCTGAAAAGTCTGCTTTTAGTTTTTCAGCTCCTAAATTCATGAATTTTAGCTGCCTGGAGACTGAAAAATCAAAAGACAGGAAGTACAGGGAACAATTATTTTCCTAAAATACCTTCTGCTTAAAAAAAAAACAACACAGGGGGAGGCAAAAGGAGGCTTTCTAGAAACTCAAAAATAAACTTCGACTTTTCTTCAGTTACTGAGAAAAAGCAAAGTCAAGACTGCAGCTGCCAAACCAATTTCCTAGCAAGTACACACAAAGACAAGCTTTAAAAATAATTTATTCAAGATGCTTATGATATCCTTTCAGGTATTGCTTAAGTATTTTTAATACAAGAGCTGCTTTTCACACAGAGCTGCATTTATAGAGATGAAGACTGTACCTGCAGATATTTCGGACAATCTAACAATTTCAACAGGCGTTATGTTCAGAGACCAAGCACAGGCATTCATAGTATTTGTCAGACTGAACAAAACTGTGCTCTTGGGGCTTACAGAGAAGAACTACTGATTACAAATCACAAGTCCTAATTAAAATTTTGATTATGGTAAATCACCTAGAACTATCAAGACTCCATGGGATACTTTGCTAATTGCTAGCATTCACTCCTAAGCTTGATCACCTACTGGATGATTCCCCATGTAAAGCATTTATAAAGTTTACCTGCTTGTTCAAAAATTCTTTCAAAGCCTCTTGCTGTCTCTGCATCTGTTCCTTCAATTTATCTTGCTTCTGTAAAAGTACTTGTTCTTGCATTTTCTGTCTAGAAAGAAGAGCTTCTCTTTGTGCATCTAGCTTCTCTTGCAAGTCTTTCAAATACTTTTGCTGAGCTTGGATGCTTTCTGATGAGGCCAACACTCTGTCCCTTAAATTCAATATACTAGAGTAATTTAACAAAGATGCATCTCCCGATTTTGATATCAAGAATTCCTCAACACTCTGGGCTTTAGATTCGTCATGTGCTAAAGTCATGGGTTGAGAAAGACTGAAGGGTTGTTCAGGGCTTGTTTTGCTGGTGCTCTCTACAGATCCCTGCTGATAGGCCAAAGAATCAACTGAGGCTGTCTGAACTACACAAGATCCCTTTGCTGCTGGTATGAGGGGTATCTTAAGTGGAGGCTCTTTTCCAGCTTCTATCTCTGTTTGATGATAAGGTATCTTTTGAGAAGACTCTTTTAAGTGTACTGTTTCTGGAGACTCCAAGGAACCTTCTGCAGGCAACAAAAATCTAACGTGTTGTTGTCGGTGTGCTTCTAGTTGTGTTCTGATTGCACTGACATCTTTTGTGACTGACTCTGGAGGCAACTGGAACTGAGATGGTTCTGTGATGTGATTACTGGAGGTTTTGAACATTCCCACTTGTTCCTGCGAAGGACAGTAACACGGCAAGTGAAACTCTCTGTGCTTCAATTTTGATGCTTCTGGAAACTGCACAGGTTTGCCAGGACAAATATTATGTGTTTGCTCTTCTTGTTTCCGTGAAGATGGTTTTTCCAACACATGCAATGTTCCTGAAAGTGCTGGTAATGACCGCGCATATTCTTGGGCATTAACTTGTTCCAATGCCTGGTACTGTGTTGGCGGCACTCTTTGCCTCTGTAGGAGTGGTTCTGAGACAGGCTTTAAATTAATTGATTTTGTTTCCATTGAGCTCGAAGGTGTTGCAGAAGGAGACAAGTATCTGTGCTTCAGTGTATTCTGATACTCCTGTAGCTGCTTTCTAGCTGCTTCAATAGTCTGTTTGTGCAGCCTCAATAGAAAGACAACATGAATCTTTTCAGAGTGATGTAAAAAGAAACATCAATTTCAATAATTAAAGAAATTCAAATTACTTTGAAACAGGCTTACATTTCATAATGGCATTTATTTACCTATTTTGCTGTAGGAGACGTTGTTGAAAGTTACGAACCATCTGTAAATGGCTGTCTTCTCTAGGACTCCTAATTTCTGATACAGTAGTATTTCCAGTCTAATCAAAATAAAGTAATTATAATTTTAATTTAATTTTGCACATACACAACTAACTCACAGAAGTCTATTACAGGAACAACCTTAAGCTGTATGTTCTTTCTCCTAAGTTTACAGAAGCCACTCTGTATCACCACTTGAAATCAGTGAGATTTCAGCCTGAGGCAATGAAACTAAAGGAGTTCCTGGAACAGATGGCCTACAGCTACAGTCTCTCTTGGCAAGTCGAGCATACACCATCAAAGCCAATGGTGCTCGCAGCAACTTAGCTCAGAGATAAATGTATCCAGCAAACTCAGGGAGCAACAATCCAATAGAGCTGCACTGCCAAGGCAATCAGGTTCTCAGAGGAGTACAGGTTGTGCAAATGATTCAAGCTTTTCTATTAAAAAAATTACCTACCTTCAACATCCTCCATAAATTCCTCTCCTATAAGTATCTGCTTGAGATTTAGACAGACAAAAACATACAGATAGACTTTTTTTAGTCCTTTTCTTTCATTACGATTTCTTTTTTCCTTCTTGAAAATGATTATGACTACATGCATAATTATTATGTGACTCTGTTTATATTGTACTAATAGGTATTTTAAACACACACTGTATTACTATGCATAGGTAATACAGTAGTCAAAGAATCATAAAATATCCTGAGTGGAAGGGACCCACAAGGTCAGCAAAGTCCAGCTTCTGGCCCTGCACAGGATAGACAGCCCCAAGAGTCACACCATGTACCTGAGAGCATTGTCCAAACGCTTCTTAACTGTCAGGCTTGGTGCTCTGACCACTTGTCTGGGGAGCCTGTTCCAGCCCAACCACCCTCTGGGTGAAGAACATTTTTCATACTATATAACCTAAACCTCCCCTGACACAGATTCATGCCATTCCCTCAGATCCAGTGATACTATGTGAAATACAAGCCTCTAGGTTAGAAAAAGAAGCTTTAATATATACAAATTTCTGTTACAGCCTAAGAAATAAAAACTCTCTTAGCTGATACAATTTAAAATTGGCAAATAGCATTCTTAATTTTTATTACAATAATAATTAAAAACCTACAAACAATTTTCTACAACTCTTCACCTTATGTTCCACTTGGTTTTGCTGATCTGTAGAAGGGAGACTGTGGCTTTGTACCAGCTGACCTTGCTCTTCCTCTTCTTTTTTTTTCCTAGCCTCCTCCAAGCAGGATTGCATTTGGATCTTCAGAAAATCAGCCTCCAGGCGTGCTTTCTCTTCTTCTATTTGTTTAAGCAAGGCCAGCTGCTCCTGTTTCTGTTGCTCTATTTTCTCATGCTATTGAAAAGAAAAACGAGGGTGAATCTCTAGAACAGAATGACAAAGAAATCAGACCCCTCATACACATCATCACGCACAACTTTGTTCCAAATTACAACAGAAATCCTATTGCTTGTGAAAGGCATTTCCAAATTGCAAGAGGCCTTTAAAAGTAGTTCCAAAGTTTACAAGAATTATTTTATTTTACTGGCTCAATATTTTTAACGGTCCCTGAATCCTCAAATTAACAGAATGGATAAAATCAGAATCTAACCATTCAAGATACATTATGATTTTCAGAGACTACAAAAGAAGTCCTTTTCTTAAATTGACTTCAGAAATTTATTTTGCATTGTACAGAGCTTTTCATCACATTTAAGTGTGTTAACTCAAGCCTTACAAAACTTCTGAAATAGCTTTGAGAGCACTCCATAAACCTCTGAAGTAGTTTGTTTATTTTGAATATTATTTATTCTCTCTCCATGTACCTATCAGCTACAATTCACTTAGATCCACGCAGAGCAACAGCATATATGCTTTTAGAGTGGAAGCAAAGAAAAATTTCAAAGCACTGGCAAAGATGAAACGGACAACAGCCTTTAACGAGCCAGTCTGAACAGGGACATCAGGAAGAGGAATGCGGGAAAAAGCTGGACCTGAGAACAGTTAATGTGGACACATTAAGATACCTGATCAGGTGCAAAGGGGGAGCAAATGAATGTTAAAGAAAGTAGCCAGTTTCATAGAGGATTTGCGGTTGTGTTTTTTTTCCAAAATATTACTATTTTGTCAAATTTTCATTTCCTTTACTTCTGAACTTAAAACTCTACAATTTAACTCTGCACTAAGACCTAAATTTCAACTTTTAATTGATAAACAACCATATAGTGGCTGGCAGGTCTCTACGGGTACAACAAAAATGAAAATATGATACATATAATGAAATAGTACCCTAAGTTATTATTTTCTAAATATAATACATGTATCGTTTCCAGAGACACAAAAAGCTTTCTGCATTTGTCTCCTAGTTAATTTTTAAAAAAATGACTCAAGGTTTGTATGTTTTTCCTGCTAGTATAAACACAATCCCTTAGACTTTCCTGCAGTATTACACAGAGTTAGTAAAGTTTTGAGTTGTGTATTGTTGACTATATCCTCCCTTTATAAAGCAAAGGTATTAATGTACAATTGGGATTCTCAATTAACCACAAGGTTACATATCTTGCCTATAGGACTTGCTAGATTTTAAGAAACTGGGGTTTTCCACTCTATTCTAAATTCCAGCTACAGCTTCGTAATTTTTAAAAAGTATAGCAAAAGTTACAGTAAAATTTTAACTGTTAAAAGCAGCTATCACTGCTGTATAACCTGAAGCATTTGAAAGTCTCCTGTAAATCATGTTTTTTACACTATAGCTGAGATAGTAATAGGTACAGACACACTTACCCACTTCTGTCTCTCCTCTTCCATTCTAATTTTAGCTTCCTCTTCCATTCTGATTTTAGCTGCTTGTTCTTGAGGATGGGTTAGAACCGAATTTTCATCTGCAACTATATTTTCCAACATAGAGTCTAAAATACACGTTATTTAACTGTAATGGCAGTCAGAAAGAGCCTTGGATCTTCTTTACATCTTGCTTCACAGTTATCCAATATCTCTAAACAAAATGCTTAAGCTGCTCTTAAAAATATCTCCATCCCACTACTCTGCCTGTCTCCATAAGTTCGAAAATCAGGTTTTTATATTATTTAAGTCTTTAATGGCTCTTTATCACGTGTCTTTCTTGAATATACAGTAATGGCCCACCTACAGTGGGACTGGAGATGACTTCTAACAGATTACTTGGGAGCCCAGGTAGCAAGATCATCCTGAAGAATCAAAAGCACACATTAACCTCTTAGATCAGAGAGGGTCTAAAACTGGCACTCTCAGGGCAAATTATCTAACACTTGGTTATCGCACAAAAAGCAAGTCTTAATCCTGTATTATTCGCTTCAAATAGCAGCACACTTTCCCCTAAGGCATGTTTTCACTCATGCTGCACCCTCCAATCCCCAAGTGTTATGCTGGCATATCCATGTACATGATTGAACTAAATTTCTCTAGAGTGTTTTACAAAACAAGCACCCTACAAGAGCAAAAAGACAAAAAAAACTTGCCACAACTTGATCACTTCAGAAATCCCACATGGCATACAAGATCACCAATCTCTGCACTAGCCTAACCAGAAGAGCACAAAGGATAAAAATGGGAAGTAACTCCAAGATGATTTGGCTGCCAAACAAATTGGAATGTCTAATTGCTATAAATTCCAATTTTACAAAAAGCCATTTCAGAATGGTGCCTAGAAGCAGAAAAAACCCACACACATCAGCTCATGCTTATCTAGTGCATTTCTAGCTGTGACTCTCTCCAAAGAATCTGGCTTTTTTAGTTCAACAGGTATAGAGCTTCAATGCCCAGTTTTGCACTTAGAATCCTATTCCTGGAGGCAAGCACCTATTAAAGCAGGGCAACACCAAGTATGACAACAATTTGGGTGAGACTTAAAAGACAGAAAGGTATTTTGGACATTTGTTCTCCACAAGGTCTTAAAGGGCAAGTTGGACATAAGACCAAAAACCAAAACCTCTCCTATTTGTGGTTTCAACAAATCCACAATGCTTTGTGGGCACAGATAAGAAAACTGTACTTTCAGTCAACATGCCAAAACACTAACACTGAAAGTGCATTAAACAGTTTTGTCACAGTCCCCCCTTAAGTATGTACTACGTACCTTTGGCTTTACATACTGTATTTTTCTGTTGCTCACTGTCAAGTTCTAAATCACATAGTGGTCTCTCTTCGCTAGCAATTGTGCCTGATTCAATAGTCTCAAATTCACTTTGACTCTCTTTCTCACATTTTGATGTCCACTCTTCTTTTTGGCTTCTAATCTTGTTCAGCAATTTCTTTAAAGCACGTTTTGACCGAGGTTGGCAAGTTTTTGCCTCTTCTTGATCTATAAAGAAAATATACTATTAAGAGTTTTAGGTCATGAATATTTTCATAAAAAACCAAACGTTTTTCTATCGCTTACACAGTGGGACAAATAGTTCAGGTATATTTTTAAAAGCTTAACAATGTTTTCTCTTACCTGCAAGAGGGAAGCAGTAATTTGTCTTTGCAAGCTATAAAAAGAAAGGCTAAGCCAGTTGCAGTGTTTCACAGTCAGACTATTGCAGAAACAAGCAGTAGTATTTCCCCACCTGCCTTCATGTTCCTGCCTTCTCCTTTGTAGTAGCACTGGCAACACAATGCACCACAGACCATAAACCATAAACCAGACTGTGCCAACAAAGGGATATGGCAAAAACGCTTGGCCAAGCAGCAAAGTTCAGTAACACACTTCTTGTTCACATCACATTACTCTGCACATGCCACAAGCAAACAGTACACACACGTGCATCTCTTGCAGCCTACTCACAATATGGAGCAACTCAATCACAAACCTGAACATAAAGGACATACAATAAGTAGACTTTCAAACAAAGTCAAGCTTAAACTCTGAAATATTTCAAAACACAAAATGGAAAATAGTTATTTAAATTCATACACCAGAATCATTCCATAATTTATACTAACTATATCAGAATAATTATGGCTACTAACAGTGTAGTTCTTAAAACAATTAAAAATTATTGTTAGTATACTAACAAATTGACATATATTAGAAAAAGAAGTCACATTTTCATTTTTAAATTCATAATCATTAGGGTATTATCATCCATGATAAACATCATAAACCACTTGATACTGAAGTATTTCAGACACAGTAAGAAATTTTACTACTTAAGACATTTTAGTTAATACTCTTATTTATTTGATATATTGAACTAAATCTCTTCTAATATAAGAAGTTTAATTTAAATATGAAGTTTAGAAGTTTTACTTTCTGATTCACTAGGGACCTCCTCTTCTATTACATGTTCTGATTCTAGTTGAATATCACAAGCAGGCTCTGGTTGACTGTGACAAGCAGATTCTTGCTCCAAAGAGATATCAAGATCATTATCTTGAACTCTGTCAGAAGGGACTGGCAAAGGTTGTGGTTCAAAATGCAAAATCAGGTCTCCTTTCATGTCTAATTAAAAGAACACAAAGACACAGAATGATCAACTGGAATACAAAGCAAACAAGACTGCAACACTACACTCACATACAAATCCCCAAGAAGTTCAAATATCATTATCTTGTTTCGCAACAGATTTAATCCACCTTTTTTTTGTTCCCAAAAGTAGAAGATTCAAAACTGTATAGATCATTAGCCATCTATTCATTCAGAAACTCCATAGGGGTTTCCACTGGAATATGCAGTCTTTCAAAATAAAAGTTGATGTGATAAAGGCTCATCTTTACACAAAAAACAGCTCACAGGAACAATTACACAGGATCCCAGTATCTTTATCAAGGAAAAGACACATCCTGACCTATCTGCTCACAAAGCTGCCACTGGAGAGTTATCAGATGGCCCAGGTGTGAAATCCCAGAAGAATACACAACAGAAATTCTGCCATGATCACCTTACCAATTAAAGGTGCTACTGCCTACAAGGGATGTGGGATACATGGGAAGATCACCTCAGGATTGTATGCTTATACATACTTAGAGGAGGAACTAAAGGCAGGGAAAAGAAAGGATCAAGTTAGTCTGGGGAAGAAGAAATGTGTGAAAAATACAAGAATAAGGAGACAAAATGGGACAGTCAGTGCACCTGTCTGGTCATGCACCATGCCTGACAGTCTGTCCTGTCTTCTCCATAAATTCCACTTCTGGCTGTTATCCTGGGTGAGGAACCCTGTATTTTGTATGCATGTGTGTGCACAGAAGTGTAAAGGCCAGCAACTGGAGTGGGGACCGAAAGTCACAGGCACACCTGCATCTAGAGCACTGCTAAATGCAGAGGCCATAATGAGGGAATGTTATGTAGGTATGAGTATCAGCATGTAGTGACTAGCAAATCACTAGCCAGACTAGCCAGCAAGAATCCTAAGAGGCTTACGAGCTACGTATGGAGCACCCGTAAGACTGGGCTGGATATTGGAGAGGCCAGGAGATCTAGGAGTTGGCAAATGGAAGGATCAGGAGATCCAAGCATTCAAGCCAGCAACCAGGGAGACTGTGGGATCCTAAGAAACCTGTCAGCAGGTTTGTGTGCATCTCCGAGACAAGATGATCCAGGGTCAGCTACTGGGTAGACCGAGTTTTCACTGTCAGTTCCCACAGGGATTCATAGCATGTGCATGTCTGTGCATATGTTCACATGCTCAGCTGGGCCTGTGCAGCAACAACTGGAGTGGAGCAGCAGACCCTGCGGATTCACATCCCCAGGAGCTGGCAACTTGGGAGAGTAAGGATCAAGGGCCAGCTGCTAGGTAGAGCGAGTGTCCAAAGCTACTCACTGAGTGATCCACAGCACGTATTTGAGCATGTGTGCATTTGAGTGCGTACATGGATATGAGAGGTAACTGGAAGGCTACAGGGTCCAGGATGAAGTACTGGATAGACTGGGTGTCTATCCAGTTACTGTTACTGGAGTATCCGTAGTGTGGTAGACAGAGATCTGGGATGCAGAGGACAATTACTAGATATACTGAATGTTTAAGACTAAGTGCTAGAGGGATCCATATCACATACATCCCACTAACAGTCTTTCATCCTGATCAACCAGAGCAGTAAACAGAAAGAGGGCATTCGTGCTGTTCGTGTTTAATGTGAATGCTGTGTTATCTATGCCGGCCTGCGTGTACTGAAAGCCTGTTTGTGTGTGTACCTACTGTAACGCACACGCTGCCTTGCTACCAGCTGGACCTTGGAACAGGTAGCTGCAGCAGTCTCTCCTCTACTGGGTTACCAGACTCAGCAATCTTCAACAAATTACTTACTCCTGTCTTCACTGTACATTTCTTCAAATGCAGACTCCAGTTCTCTCTGCCATTCTGCTTTTACTTCCAGGCGTTTGTATGCTGGCACTAAAAGCTGAGGTGGCATCTGTGCAACAACCTGCCTTCTGCGCATCCGATCCATACTCTGCATTTGCTCCAGTTCTTCCAGTAGCCTTTCCCTGTCCTTCAAGTATAAAGAAGGGATAACATAAACCTTTAGTGTTCACATTCAGACAGTCATATATCAGGACTGACAAAATGCATCCCTTTGGTTACCATGATGTCTGTTTAATCCTTAATGTTCAAAGTTAATCTTATTCTAGGGAGAAAATGCTTCCTCAGGAAAAGGCTGTATCTGACCTTTAGACACAGGAGTCATCAATACCTAGAATATCTAATGTTAAATAAAGGATCAGACTGTATGCTTGTAGGCCAACTTTCCTCAACAAAATTAAATCTTCTACTTTACAAAGTAAACAAATACTTCTCTTGGCAAGTTACTTTTGTTAGTATATACTTCAGCAATTCCTACTTTTTAAGATGTGAACTAAGTACTCTTTGGCATGCTATGATTATATATGAGACCTTTTAAAAAAAAAAGTTGAAGTTTGGTGGGTTTTTGTTTTGGCTTTTTTTTTTTTTAACTTCAGGAGCATCATTAATATTTCCATAGTTCCCCATTTTAGTTTGGTTACTCATTCAAGGCCAATCATATTTCAGCTGATAAAACAGGAAGCTTTTGCTATTTCTAGCCACCAAAAACACATGTGAAGGTAACAGACAACTTTTGAGTGTAGTTTTCAGTACAAAGACCTTTACCAATAGTTCAGGTTTTCCTTCTTAAAGGAAACAATTTCAACATTTCTAGACTTGCATGTTAACTGAACTTCAGTCTTTAACTAAAAACTTTGAAAAGTTTTTAAAAAATAAAAAAGCCTGTTACTGCCTTAATAATAAACTATTTCCCCCCTGAAGTACAGAATAACTAACTCCAACTAAAGTTGATGTAGAAAAGTAGAACTCATCACCTATTAAGAAAGTTTAGCTTGATTATTACCTATTGGTTAATAGCTGGTCAAACATTCAGATAACAAAAATTACAGTTCTTTCATTCTCACTCCTTCCAGATGCCAAAAGAAGCAAACAGTATTTGCTTTTTTTTTCTAAGACATTCTGCGAACTTCATTTAGTCCTTTAATTTTCCTCCTGTAAATGTATTCCTTTATTACACCTACATACAACGTAACAGTGGTCATTTTGACATTAAAAACAGGCATAACTACTTTGCCTACCTTGGCCAAGTGGACCTTCTTCAAGGCATGACTTCCTCTGAGATGTGCCTTTTCAAGCTGCTCTCTTCTCTCCCTCTCTGCTTCCCTATGTAGTTCCTCCAAACGTTTCCCTTCTTCTTCAGCAGCTAAATGAGCATCTGGCTGGCAGTCAATCAATAGTTTAGTCCACGAAGTTCTTTGATAGTTTAAAGCATATGTAACAATAAATAAATGAATAATTCCGCAGCAAAAGCACTTTATAAAAGACATACAATGCCATATAAACACCCTTGAATGTTTATAACCCTCAGTTGAAAGCAGGACCAAATCAATTTTTTACCTTTGGAAAAGAAATGTGTATTTCTATATTTCATAAGTTTAGGTGTCCAACTGTTCCAGTTTCAAGCTATACTGGGGACGACCATTTGCACAATTTACTTGTTATAGTAGAGTGGTTATTTTTCCTACATGGTAAATATAAATAATACATGGTAAAATGAATAATACAGTCGATAACACAGACTGAGTACTTCTACCCTCACGGTTTTATTTTAAAAAAGGGGAAAAAAAATCCAGAAGCATTTTCAAACTCTTTTAGGAAACCAGAAACAATCTGCAATTTTGAAAGGAGGAAAATCTTACCAACATGAAAATTAAAAAATACTTAAGGAAAAAAAGATCATACCATGTAAGCAAGGCTAAAAAATTACCACTTTGGAATTTTTCATGACAAAGCTGAGCAATATACAGTATCCCCTGCTATTGTTTAGATCTACTCCTTCAAATATCAAGAAAACCTAAAAGTTTATGAATTAAAAATTCACGAATGCACTGAAAAATAAAAAAAAAAATTTGAGACCTTTTCTAGTCTAAAACAGGCTGATCCAGAACAGGAACTTAGAATATGGTCTCGCATTGCTAATAAAACAAATTGTTATTTGGTTTACTTTTCAAAAATCACCTCTAAAAGCTAAGCTCTTGCTCCATCTCTCATTCTTCCAGGTCCTCCCCTTCATCTGATCAGACTTTGGCCTTTGTCTTTCCTATTTGGCAAAAATCTATTCATTGCTCCTTTTCTCCAGATTAGACTTCTACCTTTTAGGCAAGCTGAAACTGTTGACTGCATGAACAGATGAACACAAATACAAGGTAAAACCTGGGAGGACATTGCTAAGAAGAAGGGAAGAAAGAAGAGCAGGGTAATCGCAACTATTAATTCAGCGTAAGCCAAAAATCTTCCAATTTGGATGTTCAAATGTCATGCCAGTCTTGTGAACTCACCTTCTTACAGAGGTCTGTTTATGAGGGAGTGTCAGGTGTGATCCCCCAAGTGACTGAGCACATAACAGGCTTTACAAGTTTGCCCTAAGATTCTGTTTAGTGAATTGCGTAGCGGCTGCTTTATATAACTTCATACCTTTAAACAAGTTCTAGAAAACCAAATAGCTGATATCCAGACATTATGCAATGTAGAGCAACGTATAAGGAAGCCTGTAGCACAAACACTTGGAGTTAATCACCTGCTCTTCGTCCACTTCTCTGTCCACATAAGCTCCAGTAATATGGTAACGTGTAACAGAAAAGTTGCCAGAACCATAGGGCTTCACCAGAGGAACCTTTTTCACTGTCTAGGAAGAAAAGTACAACTACAGCTGTATCACAGAACAGTATCTCTAGCAAAGCAATTAAACAGAAAATACATGATCTGTAAAGTTATATTATTATTAAAAGAAATTCACACCCCCGAATTCTCTCCTGAAAATATTTTTGTTTAAAACTTATACATGTAATAATTAATAAACCACATCAGCACAAGGTAGATATAGAGGGCTTTAACAACTGAGAGCATTTAAAAGTCTTAGGCAAACTCCTCCACACAAACAGACATTCATCAGTGTCACGTTCCAACAGCACTAACTTAAAAGCATTTGAGTTTAATGCACTAAAATCCCACTTACAACACCTGTCACACTCACCTAAGAGCAGGGCAACCACTGATCCACAATATAATTACACCTAACAGCAAAGTAACAGTTCCCAAGTACAGACTTGCTCTAGGAAACACAGAACCATTATGTCCAATTATCAGCTGACCAAAGAGCATTTTCTGTAACTTCACTGCAAAGTGTCAATTGATACAATGCTAAGTTGCTGGTTTTTTTTTAATATTTTGGGTACACATTTCAACTCTTTTCTGAAAGTCTGAACGATGTGTGAGACACTCCCTCTTCTTTGGCTTCAGCCTGATGTTCTCAGTACTTAGGTAGCTAGGTTAGGTATTCTTAGTATTCTGTAGGACCTGTGTTCCAGGGAGAGTTCTGAAGGATGCCGAGATTGAAACCAAAGACCATTGAAAGGTCAACAAAAAACAATATTTATCATCAAGAGGTGGCCAACAAAACGAAAAAACCCAGGAGAGAGGAAGAAGGAGAAAAATAAGCCCTCATTACGACTCCCTCAGTCACCCAGAAGTTGCTTATGAAGTTATCTTACTGACCCCAGAATGCCTAAAACTATCCATACCAGAAGTTGCATCCTTGGAGTGTCGGCAGGCTCATGAGATGGCGGGTGTCCCCACAAAAGGTAACATTGTCCTTTGATGTGAAGCTTACTTCTCCCTCCCAGCATGAGCTATCTGCTTTTTATACAATTAATTGGTGACGTCTACCTGGGCAGGTGTGGCCAGCACCGCCCAACTAGAGGCCTTCAGTCCCTCCCAATATTATGTCAGTGGTACCTCTACTGCGCATGCGTGTGTACTTTGGAATTCCCCCGTGCTTTTGTGCTATACCTCAGGGGGTCTTTTCTAAATGAGTCTAGGGGCTTACTTCATCCTCCTCCTCCTCTTCACTTTCTCCTTCAAATGCCCCTGGAAGGCGGTCAGCCAATAATAAGACACCAATTAACTGTAGCTTGTACCAAACTCTTCCTTCAAGGAGGAAGTTCCCATTTATCAGTGCTTGTTTTCTCATAACTTGGCAGGAAAAAGATAAACTCTCACAGGTGGCTTGGCCAAACACAGACCAAAAGTATCAACATCTAATTAAGCCCTGATACAGACCTGCCATTGTACTTCTTTAACATCCCCTCCATTAATTTTCTCTCAGCTTCCTCTTCCTCAGATTTTTCCCTAAAAGAGATTCTGGTCCACATTAACTAAAACAGCAAGTTTCATAGCCTGAGTGTTTTAAAACTAACATGACTGTAAACAAATGCACATACACAAAGAGCAGCATTAAGTCTCAGGAATATCTTAAACTTATCTCTGCATAAGATTAGGCATACAAATTTTAATATTGATTATCACTTACTATTTTAAAAAGACTATAGAAAGTGAAGTCTTTAAATTAAAATCAAAGAATCACAGAATCATTGAGGTTGGAATGAACCTTGAAGATCATAAAGTCCAACTAGCACTGCCAAGTCCACCAAACCATGTCCCTGAGCACCACAGCTTTTAAGTATCTCCAGGAACTCTACCACTTGCCTGAGCAGCCTCTTACAGTGGTTGACAACTTTTTCTGTAAAGGAATTTTTCCTAATATTCAGTCTAAACTTCCCCTGGTGCAACTTGAGGCTATTTTCTCTTGTCCTGTCACTTGCTACCTGGGGGAAAAACCCAACTCCCACCTGGCTACAACCTCCCTTGAGGTAGTTGTAGAGAGCAAGAAGGTCCCCCTGCGACTCCTTTTCTCTAGGCTAAACACCCCCAGCTCCCTCAGCTGCTCCTCATCAGACTTGTGCTCCAGACCATTCACCAGCTCTGTTGCCCTTCTCTGAACATGCTCCACCACCTCAATGTCTTTCATGGAGTGAGGGGCCCTCAACTGCTGAAACTAGTTTTAGCCTTGACAGCAGAACTTCAGTAACTTATTTTATGGTCCTTAAGTAAATGCATGTTATTCTAGCAGGAAAAAAAATAGTTGCTAACTTTCTTAATCAATAAAAGACATAGAATTTTAGCAGTTCTACATTAAGCAAAACACTTGTAGATACTGATTATAGCTCTGAAAACAGAGAAGTCCCATGCCTAAACCTCATTAGCCAGATCACCACCTGCTCGCCCTGCACTGTGTTACTTTCAGAACGTACAATTAAACCGGTCTTCTGAATTATTTTAAAAATGTAAAATTAACAAATCAATAATTAATAATTACATGTAATCAATCAAATCTTCAGAATTTTATTCAAAAGCTAAGAAGACATGAGAATTATGTTGGAGGCTACAGTTTTCTAGTTAATGTCAAAAGCAACTGAGGCTGAATAAAATACCATACTCTGCATCAAGGTTTTGTAACTCCTCCCTCCTTTCCCCTATCCCCCTACTGCCCCCAAAAAGCAAGGAATCTCATACTTAAATCTGGCAAAACTGGAGCAGCAATGTATCATGAAATGGGGGGGAAAAAAACCAAAATAAAAGCCACAACCCCAACTCTACAAATGCTATGAATACTCCATAAGAGTATAGTGACACTTTTTAGGGTTTATTTTCATTACATAAAAATCTAGTAGATCATATTAAAGAAAAAAGTTTACAAGAACTCTGTGACACTTGTTAATAAAGTGGTATTTACAGTTTAACTTCAGTTAAGTAACTCCTCATTTGGTCTAAATAAATATGGCCTCAATTCCTGAAATCCATCTTTCTGAGAACTAAAATTGTTTATGGCAATAGAGTAAAAATACTTCTTTTGTAACTGGGCAAAGTAACAATAATAGGAGTATCTTCAGTAAGTGTTTCTTATATTCCAAGTAATCATCCAATGAACAGCACGGCCCTAGCTCCATTTTATAAAATTTTAGTCAATTTTCTTGCAACAAAGCATCAGATTATGATTATAGTTATATTCAATAAGCTCCTTATGCAAATTGATTCAAGAAAACAAGTGTGGTTATGCAGATGACCCTGTAATTTGCTGCAATTCACAAAATTTTAGAGTAAAGTTAAGCAATTCAAATTCACTGCCTTTTCAGTAATGCATCTACAAGATAAAGCCCCAGATTTACCTCCCCCAAACTAACAGTCAATATCTTTTGTTTTCTCTCTCTCAAAAGAGAAACAGGAATAAAATTTCTCATCTTTCAATTACTTAACATTTTACCCCATGAAGTACATGGCACCCAACAACTCTTTGAAGAAAACAACTTTATTCTTCACCCTGTGCCCTCCCAGCAACACAAGCCTACCACAAAAGGATTAAAATCCATACAGATACAATAACTAGGAAAAAGGCTCACAGTCAGCCAGTCTTTAAATGAAACAAATTGACACACTGTGATATATTGAAACAGAGCAGCCTCTTTCCTCAACAAAAACTCAAGATGTCTGCAGAATTACTGATTCAATTTGCCCTTATCAGAGCATGAACTTCATAAAAGAAACAAAACCCACACATTGTAGAAAATCCAGATGTTTGCAAACTCTGCTAAAACCAGTTAAAAATCACATTTGTTGAAAAGGCAAGTAAATGACATTTGCTCATAGGTGGAAATGCATTAATTTTTTCACATTGATTTTAGGAAAGGCAGTTATGATTTTGCAATACTTAAACAGAGTACTGACCCAGACCTGTCATCCAACACAATCACAAATTCAATTGTACCAGAACCTGGGGAAACCCTAAAACAAAGTCTAATGCTACCCTTGTGAAAAAAGACTAAAGAACAAGGAGAAAATTCTGTGTTTATAAAACAGAAGCAGAGATGCATTACTGATGTTGCTAGATAAAAAGTATTAAATAGTAACTACCATATCATTTTAGCTGTTACATCATCTACAAATATGGAGGTTATCTGCAGTGACTACCTGTGGGGTTTTTTAAAATAGAATGCAACATAAAACACATCCTAAACTGCAAAAGTTTCTAGAAAGCAATGCTGCAGCACCTCATGCTTTTCCAACAATGCCAAACTGAGCAACAGAAACATCTGAAATGCAGGAAATAAAGACTCAAAGTTTGGATTGATACAGACTTCATCTGCACTACAGCAGATACAACAGGAACAACGCAGAGGAGAACGTTCCTCTACACCTGGAACAATGTAGAGGAAAACAGCAGCATGAAGGAGTGTGTGAATTTACCTGAACTGTATTATACAGGTTCTTATTCCAAATGTTCTAAATTTCAATATTGCATGTACTTAATTCACCAGAAATAACCCCAAACTTTACCACTCCAACACTTGCTTTAATCCTCATTCATATCCAACTTCCATAATATGAAAATCCTTGGACAGACAGTGAGGAGACCTACGGAAAGCAAGTACTGAGGGATGCAAATGAAAGTATACAGATACTCCTTCTAAACATTCTGCAAACTGTGAGTATCAAACCTTAATTGGTTTTTCCAGATACAATACCAACCTCCATCATCCCGCACCCTAACCTGTACATAGTGCTGGATGTTGCTGGGAAAAGTTTTGATAACTTCACTGGCTGTGAGAGGCATAAGTATACTTCAATCCTTTCCTTTCCTTTTCAGTGGTCTGAATATCCCTGAATCCAATGGTCTGAATATCCCTGAACCCAATGGTCTGAAAATCCCTGAACCCAATGGTCTGAAAATCCCTGAACCCAATGGTCTGAAAATCCCTGAACCCAATGGTCTGAAAGGGCACAGCAGCAGACAAGGCAACTTAAACTCTGCATTAATGAAGTTCTGTTATATTAAACTTACTAAAAGTTAACTCCAAAGAAAAATGTATATAATGTTCCTTCTGCAGCACAGATCTGCAGTCCTACAGGAGCTTCTACACCTATGCAGAATCTCTGTAAAATCAAAGCAGTATGATGGAGGTACAAAGTTACCCCTAAAAAGGTTACAGCCTCCTCAATAGCCTTGAGTGCTGGTTTCCTATCAAAATTAAACAGCTTACCCTATATTTAGCATTCCCTACAAGAACCAAAGAAATTGGAGACGAAAAAAACCAACAAAAACCCCGCAGCTAAAAAGGTAGTAATGTCTTTATTACAGAACTAAACCAAAAGCTATTACTGCATCATTGTGACAGAAAGCTGAGGAGGTGTGTACATGCTGAGAAAGATCATTGTAGAGTTAATACCACTGTGGCTACTAAGTGAAAATGAGATAATGAAAAAAGTTTAAAAAGACACGTTAACCACAAAAATAAGATCTCAGATGACAAGAAATAAAAATCACACCTAACAAGAGATCAGAAGTAAAATACCAAAGTCTAGTAGTATGAAGTCTGTTAATACATAATTCATTAGTTCTCTTGTTTTTTGCTGAACCATTCTCCTTACAGTATGCAAATACCAATTTTAGATATCCTGCTGTGAGGAGTCAGACCAGTAAACAAATCATTACATTACATGGTAGCCTGAAATTGTGATCACTATTGCATCACGGATACATACCTCAAAAGGACGTGGTGGAGGGGGTGGTAGGCTTGCAACTTTGGCTGCTCTTTGCCTTTCCACTTCCAGAGCATGTTTCCGCGCATCTGTTCGTCTTCGGGGAAAAAAAACAAACATCCCACCAAAACAAAACAAAACAAACAAACCAAAAAAAAAAAGAAGCAAAATTATTCAAATATTCAAGCAACAGTGAGAGCACTGTACAAAATAAAAAGCAAACCTAAAACCAAACAGATTTCGATGTACCTGCACTGAATGTTTGAGACATAAGGAAAAGCACACTGAAAAGTCAAGAGAACTTACGCTGGAAGGCACCACTAAAAATTAATTTCAAGTAATGCAAAAATGTTAATACACGCAACCTTCTAAAGAACAGTGCAAAATCCCTGTTTTCCACTTCTGCAGGAAGCACCCATGTCACTTCACCAGATTTTAACTGCTCAAATGTAGACAAAATTAACTATTTAATCAACAGGTCTCAACAAAATTAACTATTTAATCAACAGGTCTCAGATCGACTCAAGCACAACTATCCCCAAGAGGACACAGATAATTTTTCATGCCAGCTCAATTTTGGTCCAATCTGCTTAATAAAAAAATCCTAACAAGGAAGACCACGACTAATGCAATAAGTCTTTTTCTTCAAGTGGGTAATTCTTCATCAGGAACTGGCCTGAGAACATTTCACTTCATGTCACTGAACAGCTGTCAGCCAACAAGCTTGACTGAAAATAGCAACACGGGGATGAAAGCTCCCCCACTCATGGAGAGTCTATAAGGCCAGCTTGTATACCAGACATTTTTGTCTTGGTTTTATAGCTACAGTTCTTATCAAAATCCACAAGCATTGTCCATGACCATTAATTCTCTAACCCATAAAATTTCAAGTATGAAAAAGCTCCAAGCATCAAAATTTTTGCCTTTCACCTTGTGACACTGTAAAACGCATTCTTAATAAAACTAAACATCTATTGCATACCGGGCTTGCTCATGAAGAACTTTTTCTTTCTGGCACTTCTGCTCTTTCAGAGCTTTTCTATGTCTCGTCTCTGCTCTTTGTTTCCTTTCTTCTGCTTGCTTTGCCAGAGCTTCTAAGTCAGGTTCCTTAACAATAAAATATTGTAAGCACTTAATACAAGATTTTACTCACTTCCCATACTGTCAGTGTGATATTTCAAATTACGTATTGCTGGTAAGAAGCACAACCTAGAAACGACTTTCTAACTGTATTAGGGTAAAAATAATAACTTTTCTTTTTCTGCCATCTTTATTCTCTTCCTCTCTACCACCAACAGCAGCAAACCTGCCACATTCCTCAGCCAATTTAACCAAATATTGATGTAGAAACCACAGCTTCTCTCTGCATCAGTTTGATAAAGAGGATAATATAGATATAGTTACATACATACACAGCTTAGCAAATGCGGACTGTGTAGAAAAAGTGTGTTACTACCTTTCAGTCATTAACTGCAACAGTCATGTATCAACAGAAACATTTCTTTATCATTAGTTCTCCGTTTTTATGACACTGCTTCCACAGTCTTTCAAAAACTCACCCATCCTAGCATTGGAAAGGACTTTACAAAGAAGTTGATTTAAAGACACAGATATGGAAAGGCATAATGCTATTTTACTCGTGTTAAAGATCCTGACCAATTCAGGAAGTAAGCTACTTTGCAAAATTCATGTAAGAAATCCGTGGGACCACTGGCTGACTTCTATAAACCCAGTTCAGAGCCAAATCTATACAAAATTTCTACCCAACAGCCACAATGATCTCTCAAACAGAGCCTACACAAGTTACAGGATTTTAAAGAAAGTGAAACCACTTTATAGGTACAGAATAAAAAGTGACATCATTTTGCAGTCTAGTCAAAGACCTCTGAAGCTCTTACCAAGGCTTTCCATGTCACTTGAGCATTGAAGGGAAAAAATGTTAAGTGTATTATCTTAACCATAGACAAGATATAGGTTAGAGAAAAAGCTAGTATATTACTGCCATAATTGAGACAAGGAGTCACCATATGCAATTTAGTCAAGCACAAACATACACTATAATATATGTATACAACCTAATGCAAAAAAAACAACCTTTAAAGTCTGCATAGCAAAAGCCTTAGCAGATAGGCCTGTAGAGCAGTCTTGTGAAAAGGCATCTGCAAAAAACTACATAACCATTTCTAAAAAGTTTTCATTCTTAAAAAAGTTGTCTGTTTAGGTATTAGGATTCTAAAACTAAGACTATTAAAAAAACAAAACTAAACAGCAATCTTGCAATTTTAAGAACATAAAAAATTCCTCTGACAACATGTGCTGGTTTTGGCAGAGGTATGGGGCTGTGTTTTGGATTTGTTATGAATATAGGGTTGATAACAGTGATGTTTTTGTCATTGCTGAGCAGTGCTTGCACAGAGCCAAGACCTTTTCTGCTTTTTGTACTGCCACACTGGCAAGGAATTTGAGAAGAAACGGAGCTGGGACAGGTTGACACAAACAGACAAAAGGGATATTCCACACTACAGGACATCATTTCAGTATATAAAGTTCGGGGAAGGAGAAGGAAGATGAGGAGAGTTGGAGTGATGGTGTTTGTCTTCCCAAGTCACTGTTACATGTAATGGGGCCCTGCTCTCCTGAAGGTGGCAGAACACCTGCCTGCCCATGGGAAGCAGTGAATTAATTTGTTTTGTTTTACTTTGCCCGCGTGCACAGCTTTTGCTTTCCCAGTTAAACTGTCTTTATCTCAACCTGCAAGTTTTCAACCTTTTTCCCCTTCCAGTTCTCTCCTGTGCCCCACTGGTGGGGGAGTGAGCTATGTGATGCTTGGTTACTGGCTGGGGTTAAACCATAACACAATAATTTAATACTGTATTTACTTACATTCTCCTTGGCCTGTCGGTGACCCTCACCAATTGCTCTTAAGTTTGATAAATACAGTTCTTCCAGGGCTTTCATCTTTTGATCCTGTGCTTTCTGCCATTGAGCTCTCAGTGCCTCCTCTAACTGATGCAATTGTTCTTCTCTCCTCTGCTTTACCTTCTGCCTTATCTGCAAGGCAATATACTTCTGCTGCTCTCTAACCTGTAGAAATAGCATTTATGTTTTGTTAGCAACTCAAAAAACCCCAATACTTTTTGCAGCAAGACTTTCCACAACATAAGTCCACCCTCCTTCCAGTTTTCCATCTCATCTACTGTTCCATTAACCATCTGGCCAGAAAATATTTTACTGACACGTTTTAGTGGTGGACTTGGCAGTGCTGGGTTAATGGTTGGCTTGATGATCTGGAAGGTCTTTCTCAACCTAAGCAATTCCATGATTCTACAATACTACTACCCTGAAATTTAGCTTACATTAAATTATTTTTCAGTTGATTTTTTCTAAATTATTTGTTATAGCATCACATGAAATACAAACCATGGAAAAATACAGACATACTTGTTGTAGCCTCAGTTTTCTTCTTCTTTCATATTCTTCTTTCAGAAGCATGGCTTCTTCATTAGGACTATGCCTCAATTTCCCAGCTGTTGTAACTTTCCTCTTCATCTTTGGATATCATGAATAATCAACTTCTATGAGAACAACACAAAGAAAAACAGAAATTGTGCATAAATTACATAGGTAAACCAGCTATAAAAAACTGGCATTACCATAACGTTGCCAAATCTATCGTGGTATCCAAGTGTGTGAGCTACAACTGTTCACATCTGTTCCAACTCGCAGCTGGACTTGATGATCTTGGAGGTCTTTTCCAACTTTAACAATTCTATGATTCTAATTATAATCAACAACACTGGCACTGTCTTTGTCACAGTCACAAAACGTACTGTTTCTGAGCTATTCTGAGCTATGTACCAAACTCTGCAATAGTATCACATTCTACTTTGTGGACCAGCCATGCACATTTGCAAAGTGAACAGAGAACACCATACCCATTCCTGGGAAGATTTAAAAAACAAACCCACAAACTACTGAAAAGCACACCACACAATAAAGCAGACTGGTCACCTAGGTGATTTGTACTGAAATATTCTCATAGCCCTTGTACAGAGCTTGTTAATGTTTTTGGCTGCAGTCCAAGGTTTTCTGCTTTGAAGACTGTGAAACTCTAACAGTTTGCATGCCAAGCATTTCACTGGAAAGCTGAAATTGTTTACTGACAATTTTTTTATTCAAGCTGTCTTACACAGCCATTTCAAATTCTGTTTCCCTGTAGATTTCACTGTGAAATCAGAATCTGCTGGTTCTGCGGATTGCTTCCATTTTCCCTGCTATTATAATTTTCATCTCCACAAAAATAAAAAAAAAAAGGACTTCTTCATCAGATATGCAGCCTACTCCAAAATTTCACACCCCCTCCCCAATACTTTATTGTATCTTTAAATATTTATAACCCTGAAAATACTCTCACAAAACAAATCAAAGACTTTTGAAAGTCTTTGGTTGTGACAATGACTTTCAAAAGCCACTGTTTAATTCTAAAAAACCAGAAGGTTTTTACTAATGAACAATTCACACCGCTCTAACGATTTAACCAACATGTGACACCTGGAAAAATTTATTTTCAGTATCATGTACCATATTGTATCTATGTCTAAATACACTAAGATAAGTATATATATTTAGATATATATACTAAGATAAGTATATATACTTAGTATATTTAGACATAGATACAATATCACAGATAAAAGAGCAAAACTCTAAAGAAATCAGGTGAGGTGTAAAGCCGAAGTAATTATCCATAAGATACTCTCGGTACAAGGTTATTAAAGCAATGAATCCCAAGCTTGTTACAGCATCAACAGGGACAGAAGTACCATGGCTCCTGCCAGCCCCCCCTCACTCAGCGCCTGAGCCACAAAGCAGAAGTTTATCAATGTAACTAAGGAGCAAGCTAGGTTCTCACACACACACTCCCAAAGAGAGGAAAAACGTAGAGGATGACCAACACGAAGCCGAGATCTAAAACCGAAAGGACAAGAGCCAAAGCAGAGTGCAAACGCCGCGCTCGCCCCGGCTCAGCCGCAGTACAACGCGGGGGACGGAGCATGCGAGAGGCTCGGAGCCTGCTCGGTCACTGGGAGCCTCCGCCGGGGCCGCAGCAGGGTCCACCAGAGCTGAGGGGGCACAGCGCGAAAGGAGGAAAAAGGAGAGCGGCCGCGAGAAGGCGGGAGCGGGCGAGGAGAGTGAGGGAGGGAGCGGAGCCGCGCGCACGTACCCGCCGCCGCCGCCTGGGCCCTCCCGGCCGCCGTGGCACCAACGGCCGCCGCTCCCGCCGCGTGACCCCGAGCCCGCCGCCAGGAGTAAAGGGCGCATGCGCACCTGCCTGCCCCGCCCGCCCCCAGCTACCCGAGCCCCGCCCCCTCCCCCCCGTGGCCAATGGGGTCTCGTGGCGGCGGCGGGGCCGCGCGCGCCGAATATAAAATGGGCGTTATGGGCAAGGGGGCACTTGACCCTTGTCACCTCCCGCTGGTGCAGTTTGTTTCCTGTCAGCCCCTTCCCTGGACAGATGTAAGTCAGGGCAATGCCTCGCTCCCCTAATCGTGCAATCTCAATACGTACGTGAAAGGGTTAGTCACCCCGGCTGTCTCACAGCAGTGCACCAGCAGCCCGCAGTCGGAGTTTCCAAGTGTTCGCATGGGAGGGGCACTGGCTACGCTTGAAGTGCTGAGGGAGCATAATAATACTGAATCCTGCTAGTTCTACCTCACTGATGTTACCTCCGTGTAGCTTCCCTGTTCAGCACTTTTTCGATGCATTGCATCAGTAGAAGGAGTATCATGAATTTATAGAATGGTTTGGGTTGGAAGGTTGGAAGTGGACCTTGAAGATCACCTGTTTCCGACCCTGTTTAGGTCATGGCAGTGCCCCTGGACTTGCAGTGCTGCTCTGCCCATCTTCTAGGCTTGCATATGACTTCTACAATCAGCAGATCTTTGCTGCTGTGTCAACCTCGTAACTAGTGCTGATATTTCCATTATATAACTAAGTCTGCTCCCTGTAAGTATGATGCAATACTTGCTTGCTTTTGTGCTTACTTCTTTGCTTTGGAGAGGGACTTTTTACAAGAGCATATAGTGACAGGACAAGCGGGAATGGATTCAAACTGAGAGAGTAGGTTTAGATCAGATAATAATAGGAGGAAGTTCTTTGCTGTGAGAGTGGTGAGGCACTGGAACAGACTGCCCAGAGAAGTTGTGGATGCCCCATCCCTGGAAGTGTTCAAGGCCAAGTTGGATGGGGCTTTGAGCAACCTAGTCTAGTGGGAGGTATCCCTGCCTGTGGCAGGGTGCTTGGAACTAGACAGTCTTTAAGGCCCTTTCCAGCCCAAACTATTCTATGAATCTACGATTCTTCCTCACGTTTTACTTTTCTTGCTAGAAGAGACCATTTATCATATGTGTGAGACTTGCAGCAGTTGGGATTTGAAAGTGGAGTTGTGTGATATCCTTGATTTATGAAGAATGTGAATGTTATTCACATTGAGAGAAATAATTCTGCCACACATATAGATGAAGCAAGAGAGGCTGTGCTAGACTGTTTCTTTGCATAGAGCACCTTCCCAGGCTCTGAGCTGCTGCTGCAAAAATAGAAGAAATGCTTTTAATCATAACCAACCAGGCACAAAGGAGAAAATTGGTTGTCTCATGCTGAAACTTGAGTGCAAAATGTAGCTACTTTCTATGGCAGTTTCTTACAGAAAAAGGAAAAAACAAATTTTGTATTAGGAGCTAACTCTCCTAGTAACCTACTTAATTGTGCCCTGCAGGATTGAAACCAGTAGGCTGAGATTACTTGGTAAAACGTAGTGGTTTGGTGCATGCAGATGCATGGCCACACAGGAAATAGGCTAAAAAAAATACAGAAGTATAAAAGAAAAGACATGAGCGTAGGAAGAAGAGGTAACACAGCAGCTTTATGTGCTTTCTTCTCCACCTTTTGCATTTCACTGCTAAACTGCCTTCTTGTTCACAGACTTTTACTTTCTGACAAGTGCTTGCAACTTGCTGCAACCTCCTGACTGTAATAGCTGATACCAAGTTAATACCTGATTAGACACTGAGATGTTTCACAGTATGCATATTGAATAAATTAAACTTGAGAAGTGCACTTCCAAATTGTTTTTCAGTCTCCTTATTGGATTTTTTTGTCCTTCAACATTTTCATTATGGCAGCGCTTTCCACAATAACATCTCTTCTAAATAGCTTTATCCTGCAGGTCAACGGATAATAAAAAAAACTGAAGATAGTCTATTAAGGGAGTAATTGAGATTATGGATTTTAGAATCCTCTACTTATAAAATGTGAAAGAGGTCAAATATGTGCTCCTTAATTATACTATTGGATAAAAGGGATATTATGAAACCTACATGTGCTGGCTAAGAGTTTTGTTTCAAGGGTGTTTTCTGTCATTGTCTTGCAGAATTATTTCTGCTACCACGTAATTTACATACGTATATTGAAAAACAGTGATTTTAATGCTGTAATGTTTTCTACTTTTTACTACACTCATTTGAATTACAGTATTACAGGCCTGCATTAATTCCTTCCCCTTGTGAAGTAGACGGTGTTCCTTTTATAAAAGGTGAATAGTGATGCAGCAGTATCAGTGCATCTAGTCAGGCATATATAAAACTGGAGGTACTGGCTCCCCTGAGCTTCAGTTACCGGTCACATTTCTCCTGGGGAAAAAGAATTATACTTGCAGCAGTTATCTACACAGTCCCAAGATAGCTGGTGGAAAATTTGAATTTCTTTTCAGGAACAGAATGCTTTCCATACATAAAAAATGTCTCACAGAGTGAATCTACGTGAATACACAGATTTGGAAGAAATCATTTCAGTTTCATGCATTTGAAGTTGAAGAGGGGTCGTATGACTGTGAAGCCTGCTGCTGAATTGGCCTGCAGTGTGCAGCCAGGAGCTCAAATCACAGTACAGGCCTTGTGCTATTCCAGAAAGCAGCTTTTTAGAGCAGTCCTGTCTGTACTTCCCTATCACAAGATGTTTATTCCATCAGCAGATGAACCATTGCAAGAGATTTTGGCACAGGAGCGTTGCCTTGGTGTGCTCTGTGGGACCGTTTAATCTGAATATGAGATTAGTGAGGCTGGAGTTGCTTTTGTGTGGCCTGAGAGAAAAGATTTCCTGTCTCATGGGCAGGTCTAGCATATGCAACCTGTACCTCCTACTGCCACACAGAAGCACTTGCTCCTTTCTTCATTAGAAATTCTTCACTGTCCACTCCTGTCTCTCACTTGTACAAGGGAAGGATGACCTTGTAGGCTTTTCTGCATCTTCAGCAGGGAGGCACTGGTTTTATAGGTTTTCTGAGGTCTAGTAATGGAACAGTACAAACACCTGACAGCTCACCCTTGTGCAGGACTTGGCACCCTGCATGAATTAAGTATTCTCCTTGAAAACCCCTGAAGGAAGAGCTTTAGAGAAAGTGTCATATTCAGACACTAAACCCCCCCACCCTGAGTTCTCTAACACCTCATTAGACAGTACTGCAGTTTTCTGCTTCTTGTCTCCTTCTTGCTCATAACTGAAGTATCAGAATGAAATCAGAACTTCTCTCAGTTTGAATTGGCCTTTCTCTGCATTCAGTATTCCTCAGTGTCGCATACCACACTGTCATATAGTTTTAAATGTTTCCCTGTGGTTCATTTTGTTTTGATCTGTGATTACTTTTCCCATGCTGTTCTCTCTTTTTTAGTACCTGACACCTGATGTCTAGTTATCATGACTGCCAGGAACTAACAGGATGTGGTTTTACAAATGTTTGTGATCCTCCAGCTTATACATTTTCAAAACTGCAAAGTGCTTTTGTTAAAGAGTTTGCATTAAGTGCGTTTATGTGTAAGCTTTGCAAAAATAGATGGAGTTTCCTAAGAAGGAAAAAGGGTTAATCTTTCTCTTTGAGACTGACTAATCTACTATGGTCAGCCTGTGCAAGCACAGCCTGTAATAGCCTCTGCCTGAGACTGATTTGGAGATAAATTTTCTTGACAGATGTGGAAGGCTAGCTTTTGTTATTATACTCTGTGTCATGTAATAAAAAGCTGCTAAGCTACGCTTTCCAGTACCAAAGCAACTATATTCAGAGCTGTGCCTGTATAAATTCTCAACGTGCAGATTCTATTAATAAAAAAAGATGTTATAGTTAAAAAAAAAGGGAAGTAAAATATGAAGCATAAAAATGTAGCTGGAAAAAGGATAATTATGTGTAATTAAATTTAATACAACGGACATCCTAAAATTATTGTCCTGGAAAGACAAAGAAATAGCTGTAAATTCAGATATGGTTTTAGATATAAATGGTGTTGTCTTACGGAAAAAAAACATGCTGTCCTATGACATTGGTCCAGAAGCTCTTATTAGGGAACAAACAACAACCTTAAGCAATGCCCATTCTCTCTCACGAATGCTCCTGGGACTTCTCCCAGCATCCTTAGCCCAGCTTAATGGTGTGGGTCTCTGGAAAACAACCAGCCTTGAGGTGGTAAGAGCAGCAACAAGTGATTAAGAACTTATTATTCATGCATGAACCATGGTGCTGCCTAAGGTCATTTTGATTGGGCTCCCAAAGTCTCAAAAAAATGAACTCTCCCAAAGCTTGAAGCCAACAGAACTGAGCTGGATTCAGGTTTTTACAGACAAAAAGGAGCGTTATGTAGCTGTTGTATGTCCTCAGAACTGGTCTGCCTAATTACTCAGTGATACCAGTGTATCTAGAATTCTACAACACAAACTTGGTGTGTGCACATTAATTTGGTAAAATTCTTGTAACCTGCTTTCAGCCTTCTAAAATATATGGGAACCACACATAGAATTTTCTCCAGTTGTTAAAAGATATGCATAGTAACTATGTGCACTAATAGGCCAATTATGCTCAGTCCAGTGAGTTTACAGCTGGGCTTTGCCAGCTTTTCTCAACTACTGTGCCATATCTTGTTTGGCTAACCTTCCTGTGTTTCTTCTTGTAATAACTACTTTTATTCAATTTCAGAAACTATATTGAGCATTCCTTTCTTTATTGCAGGTAGTTTCAAGCAGAAAATAGATCAGTGCTGCATTTTCTGTCATTTCCTTTAAATAACAGATTCTACTCCAGCAAGATCTCTTAATGGCTTCAAATGGCTTCAAATTTTACCTTGTAGAAAAAGGCCTCCTTATGCGATTAAAAATGCTTTTTTAGTTAAGTCCTGTATTAGTAGTAAGCATTGTATTTTCAGCACATAGTACAGACAAAAGGAGAAAACTAATTTCTTTTTAATTTTAAAATGATTGCTTTTTCTCCAGTATGATTTGGCTTGTTTTGTATTGTTTGCCTCCTCCATTTGATGGCTTATGTTTATTATGTTTAATACAAGAGGCACTGAAGTTTTCACAAGTTTCAGTTTTTCTCAGATGTGCATCCAAATACCATGCCATAAGCAATAAAATTAATGCAAAAACATCTTGAAGAATAGCTTAAGGCTTTAAGTCTACAGGTCTCCAAAGAAGAGGTTTAAGGTTCTGGATGAAATCATAAAGAAGTAAATGTTCAGGTCCTGACAACTTAATGACCAGTTCAGTCACAGAATCTCAGAATCCTTTTTGCTTCCCTAATAATCATTTATATATAAAGCAACTAAAAATGTATCTTAGATGCTCCCTTTCCTCAGTGCTGGCTTCTGCTATCTCTCTGACAACTTACCTCCACAGTGGGTGAAATACAGGATAAGATACAGGATGTGGGTCTCTTGTTGGGAAAATACATGCCATTATTCTTGGATAACTGTTATAATATCTTAATATAGTTTATGGAATACCAGCAAAAATGTTCACAGTGTAAAAGAGTGGATCCTGGTTTATCAAGACCTTCACAGTCTAAATCAAAGAGACTATATGATCAGACAGATCACATGATATACCAGATTACAATTATACTGCAAATTAACTTTGATGTTTTCTTTAGTAGAAAGAAACTGATTATACAGACGAAGTCATTAAAAGGCTTTATGGATGAAATATGTTTCAAAGAGAACCTTACAAAAGGAATGGGGGGGTGAAGAAAGATTTACAAGGAGTGAGAATGAATTTGCATCAAGAGGAGAAACTCAGAAAAGCTTTAGAGTGAACAAATGAGTTTAGAAGAAATCAGTGAGCATGGAGCAGTGATATACTGGTTCTTATTGCTCCCATTTTATCCTTTTAACAGAAACCAATCTCTCTAAAGACATGGAGGCATTTTCTGTCATGATTTTGCTAACTGTTATAGAAACCAAGGAGGAATGAAAGAACAAAGGGTCTTTAGTGATTGCAAAGAGGTAAACTTAGAGTCAAGTCTGAGCAAAACAAATGTGGAAGGGAAGATATTGATGACTTAGATGCTAGCTTGGTAAACTGGAGTCTTGCCTTTGGTTTTCTAAAAGATCATAGATTTTAGTCCCTTTGATATTGGCTTAGTCTCTTTGGGCTTGATCTGATAAATTGGGCTTAGTCCCAGAATCCTGATCCTGAACAGCCTCACTAAGCTACTGAAGTCTAGAAGTTGTTAAAATTTTTTAAATCCCAAAGATCCCTAAGCTTTTATATTTGCTGAGCTTTACATGCTCAAACTGTTCTAATGTTGACAGGACTGAAATGGTTCAGAATCTAAACCTGAACAAGATCCAGGAATTACTTTTTTTTTAATACATGTCAACATTTAGCGTACTCAAAGTATATGCAACACAGCAACTGCACAGAGTTCTGTATAAAACATGTTACTGTTTTCTTCTGTGATTGGAGAGAAGAGGCAATTGGAGATCAAGTCTCCAGTTTTTCATGCAGCCTTTTTAGCGTGGGTTGCTATATTTAGTAGAGATTTGAGGCTAAAGAAATATTTTCTGAAAATCCTATCCCTCCAGATCTGAGAGGTGGAATTTAAAATATATTTCTTTTCTCAGTATTTCCTATAAGCTAGTGCTAGGTAGCTGCAACTTTGACTTTATGTGATTCCCTTATGGTGTGCTCACATCTTCAGATCATACCTTGAGGTTCCAGTAAAGCCTAAGTGATTTACCTATTAGTATAAGCCTACGTCAGCCTTAAAATTGGAGATATCTCTTGAATCTAACCCTTTGTTTCAGATATTAAAGTAAGACTGAAGTCAGTAAAGAGGACAGCAGCAGTAGTAGAGGAAGACACAGACAGCAGTATCATTTGCCCCAGTAATGTCCTTGGTAGAGCAAAAACACTTTTTTCCCACTGGTGCAATAAAATTGCCTCAATCTGCTTCCTTGGGTGATCAATGCTCATCTGGAATTTTATCACTGTCCTTTTTAGAGGATAATTTAATTGTTTTATATTTATAGAGGCAAGGTAATAACCTTAGATTTACATAGAGCTAATTTCTTTCTTTGTGAGTGGGTTCTGCAGGATGTGAGCAATTAAGTTTCTGTGGGAGGATACAGGAAACATGATTAATGGATCAAAGAGTCACCATCTAAGGGAAATGGGTATAATACCAGGGGAGATAATACTCTGTTTCATAATAGTTATGCAAATATGCCAAATGTTGGAGAATTCAATTAATATTTGGCAAAAGAATTCTCTGTGATGCAGAGTAAACACATACTGGGGAAACAATAAAGCTCTATTGCAGATTATCTGTTAACTTTCTCTCAAACAGGGTGGATTGGCTGGTCAGGCATCTTATTCCACTGCAGATGGCAAAGAACAAATAGGCACGAATCAGTGCCAGACAGTGATATTCTTTGGATGGAAAAGATTGACCAAGGTTAAATTCTATGCACACAAGGCCAATCAGCGCTTGTCAGTATTTGTAGGTATACTACTCAGCCCTCTGCTGAAAGTTAAATTTTATTCCATGTAAATGAACACTGGTTTAAGAATGAAGGAGATAGAATCAGACAATTTTTATGTTCTTGATTTTCTTATCTGTAAAAGCAACCCTAGTAGAAAAAACAATAATGAAGTAAAACCAAAATGCCTGAGCTACTAGAAGATACTGGACTGGGACCCAAAAAATCTGAGTCTCTGTTACCTAAGTATAAAATGAGGTTAATACTAATAATATATAAAGGCAATTAATTCTTCAGGTACTCTAGTGATGGGAGATGCACAAATATCTAGATTTACTGAAAAGTTAAATTTCCTGCTTGTTTGCTAGCTTCTATACTGGATATGGTATTTTAATCTCTATTCTAACATACTCGGTTCCCTCACTAGAGATTTAATATGAGGTTTTGTTTTGAGAAATCCTGATCCAGCAAAGAAGGCATTTGGGAAGTATATTGAAGAATACTGTCCATGTCTGACCATACAGACTGGGCACTGAGCTAATGAAATATAAGAATTATGGAGCTGAAGTTGTAGTATGAAACTCAAGTTTATCCTTTATCTGCAACTGCGCTATATCTGGGTGTCGTACCTTTATGCACATCCAGAGCCCTTAAGTCATGAGTTCCTTGGGTGGTCTAGGAGCTCCACAGGTAGTCACCTGCATCAAGCATTTAGATTAATTTGAAAAAATGGTCCAACTCGAGACAAGGTAATTAATTGACTGAACTTTCAGCCACCTTCACAGTTAAAATTTTGACTTTCACAGCAGCTCTCCAGGTAGGAATTTTGGACAGTTCTAGAGATTTTCCCAGACAGCTCCTGCTGTCCCTGTATCAATTTATATGCGTGTGTTCGTTAACATTCTTAGTGGAGAATCTGGTCAAGAGACACCCTTACATGGTTCTTGCTGCAGAACTGACCACCTTTACACAGACATTTGTAAATCGGCAGTAGAAACTCTACCTACAGATATAAAAACAGTCACATAGGACCTTTGTAGATACTTATGACAGTTAGCAGATCTTTTGTCTGGAGTTTAACATAACGTGTAGAAATGGATCATATACATGCTGGAATAGTCACATAGCATCACAGGACAGTCAGATCATCTGAGAACTGAACAAAACAGTGGTTTAATAAGCTGGATTGCATGATCCAGTCATGAAGCTCTTGTAAAGACTCCTTGCAATGGCAACTCATGTTGTCATCTTGACAACAACCAACTATCCCATTTGAGAGATCTACTTCACCGTGCGTTACCCTGTGCCAAGACCTCAAGTAGCCATTTCCTTCTATCCAACACTCTGAGTGTCTGTGCAAAACAAATCCCGGACTGTTAGGACATCTCATGCCTTGCAGTTCAGAGGAATTCTAGGGACATCCCTTCGGTGCCTAGAGACAAGAAGTTGGGAAGAACATAAGAAATTAATCTTCAAAATCCTGTGTTTCTCAGAAAACCTACTCTTGGAGATGGCATGCCCTTACCTGACTTGGAAGCTCTCTCGATGCTTCAAATGAGACTTCTGTTTATTGCTCTTCTCTGTGAAAGTAGGTGCCTACTCTGTGAAAACAGAAGTCCACCATGATGCAAACAGAAATGACTAGGTGAACTATAAACTTAAATATATATCACACAAGGACTGTGTTTTTTTTCAGTGTAACACATGACAGCCAATTGCCCCATTTAAAAGTGATGCCTCTATTGCTTCTTCAGTGCTGTTGCTTAGCGGTCAAAGCAGTTGCCCAGGGCAGTGGAGATTTGAGGTGACCCTTAGCTTGCAAATGCCCTGTCTCAGGCTAGGAAGGTCTCTTAGGGTCACACCCTGTGCCAACTGGGCTGCTGTGAATCTGGGAATGAGACTGAAAAGAAAGCAGACAGGGCGGTCCCAGAAAGAAAGGTGAGGGGATCTGGAAGTCAGGCAAAGACTGAATTCTCTGCCGTGCTCTGATCTATCATTGCATTTTACATTAGGCAATCATGAGATGAACATTTAAAGTTAATGAATGAGTAGGGACTCCAAGTTAAGTTTGTCCTTCAGCCATTACATTCACCTAGAAAGAATGAGCCTGCACAGTTAGGCCACTGCAGTGGGGGGAAGGCTCGATACTGAATATTCTGAGCAGGAAGAAGCTCCAAGCTCCAGGGAAAGAGAACTGCTCAGACACCTGTTATCCTCAGTATCTCATACCAGCCAGCCACTAAGCCCATTGTGTGGCATTTTGGGCTACTCCAGAAAGCGTCTAATTATTTTCTTTGAGAATATGGACCTTACATGCATAATCTCAGTTCCTTGAGTCACTCTGCTGAGCCCAGACTTTGTGATGCATAAATAGGCACTCTGGATCTCATCCTCACATCATTTAAATGTGCATTTTCCCTTGGCCTTTGACTGTAGGGAAGGGTATGAGCCCTGTTTTCAACTTGCAAGGCATATGTTCATTCATTTTGATTCACTACAGTCAAGTTACAAGATCTTAAGAATATTCTAATCTCTTCCACTGAGCCATCAGAGATAATAAATTTTAATAAACACTGACATTTTCCCAAAGTTTGTGATTTCTATTAACAAGCAATTTTGCTGTGATCTTTGAGTTATTGCCTCTAATAGATGATTTCCCTGTTGTCAGGGCTGATTCTATCTTAAAATGTATCAATTTTAGTTAAATGTATTTTGGAAGATATCCACCACTGGAATCAGTGCTGAACACCACAGAGTATTTTCCTAATTGGACATAAAACTCATAGGTTCCTTTTTCATATGATTCTTTGCTATACAGTGTGTGCAATTAGATTTAATGAACTCGTTTTCAGGACAAGTTGGCCAAACCAATGCTATTGCTAATTTATAGAGGCTATGGAAAAAGTTACTTGATTATTTTTTTTCTTAAATTAAAATTTTATAGGAAATACTGTCTCTTCCTTTTAGCATGTGAATATACAAAAGCCTAATTTTGGAAATAAAATGTTTTCTCAGTGTATGATTTCCAATGTGGTAATGTCTTTGTTTTTTTCTTGCAAATGTTTTGGCGAGAAAGGTAAGTTTAGCATATTCTCATGTCATGTTGTTAAAACAAAGCTATGTAGCACGATGACTGAGGAACCAGTAGCAACATAGCTATCATAGCATGAATTGAACAAGCCAGCTTGAAATCTTGTGTAAATACTTGTCAGGTGGTGCCCAAGCTACTCTAGCTACACTGCCAGCTCAAGAGTTCAGTGTAAAAACATTCTTGGTTTATATAGAACTGGTTTAGCAATGTTTTTCTCTTGAAAAATTATCTCACTGGACACAGTCATGCTGGCTAGGACAGAAGGAAGCTTTAACCATTACTGTCTGATTTCACCAGTCCTTGCAAGCTGAACAGAAACCTGACCTGGTTCACAGTGGAAAGCTGTGTACTGTAATTCAAAAGATCACAGCTGAGCCCCTGGAAAGATTAGAACACGAAAGGACTTCAATTAGCCTCCTCATCATTGCAGCACTAGTAGAGGGGATAACAAAGCAGGTTGGTAAGTTGATAGTTGAAGGTGGAATGCAAAAAGTCAGTGTTAACACGCTGTTGAGAAGAGTGGCATCTGGAACAAAACAGGAGATCCAAACACTTGAGACAGTCATTCACAAGGAAGAGTTCTCTAACAAGCTGATACTATTTTATGTGGTATCTTTCTGTCTTCTACCTTTAATCTAATGTCAGTGGATAGATGATGGGAGCTGGTAGGCCAAGTTTCTCTTTCCAAACGTGAGAGCAGTATTGGGAGCAGATCCATGGGATGGCTGCTGCTGGAAATGGGACCCCCCGCTCCTGCCCTTTTCTTCTCTGCACTCAGCTGCGTGGCTTCCTCACACCTCGTTCACCAGCTGTTTTGTTTAGGCATGGCACCTGTCCTAGTGTGATCACTTTCCATATCTGCAAAATGGGAATAATGCACCCATTTTTGAAAAATGTATCAAGACTTACCAGCGTGAACTTCAGAACAGGAGTGGAAATTATTGTTATTGCAGTTTTACATGCTTCTACTTGCTTTGTGACAGTGTCCCATGATCACTTCATAAATTGCTAATTCTGAGTTACTAAGAATTATAGTTATGTTCCTGCTGGCATTGGATAGACACATACCAAAGATTTCATGCCTGGTATCCTTGCTACTTCTTACAAAGACATTTCTCATTTATATACATAAATAATGAGATAGAAACATGTTAAAAGAATTGCCTGAAAGCTGCAGATCACTTCAGGCAATAATTATTTATCTGTCCATCGTTTTGTCTTAGTATATTTTATTCTCTCTCAGTCTATATGTAACAACAAATTACTTAGCAGAATCAAAACTTCTTATTTTAAACTTATAATGCTCTCTTTTGACCTGTACATAAGCAAAGCTGCACAGTGTAGGACATATGCACATGCTACGGTTGGTAACCTTTTGGTGTTAATTTATTTACATGCATCTGGTTGCTTTCCTAATAGAATAGAGCAGTCTTCCCTCACTAATGAAAGTGATAATGGGAAAGTTGTTTGAGATGTTATAATGAAAGCCAATATATCATGATGTGTCTTTAGCAGAGTGGGTTAAGCGTGAGTACCTTGTGCGCTGTTTCTTTCACCTGTACAGTACAAATTTTGCAGTAAAAATTAATTAGCATTTTACAGAGTCAACATTAACTAAACATCCTTGACATATTCCCCAAGAGAGGATAATGTCATTAACCTCTTTTACAGATGAGGAAGCAACACTGGATTAGTATTGTAACTCCATTGACTTCTGTGGAATTTTTCCAGAATTACACTGGTAGAAATAAGACTAACTAAGTCCTCAAAAGAATAAGTCATTTGCTCACAGTTATCTAGTCACAAAGCTGCACACTCAGGATAAGAAACTGAAGATACCCATGTTTCCTTTGCTATTATAATAAGACTTTCTACTGAAACAGCATCTATAAACCTTTATCTAGGATGTTTAAAAAACCCTCACACCACCGCAGAATCTTACATTTTTCTCCTACTTCTGTCGAGAAATAATTCTTGTGTCTACAAAGGTCTGCATCCTATGGAAATAAATTAACAACAATAAATTTTTTTTTATTAACGCCTACTTGTCCAAAAGTGTGTTTTTTTCTGGTAAATTTAACAGCAGAAAACAATAATGGGCTTCCAAAGGCTGCCAATGAGCAAAGAAGGTAAGTTAGAAGTCTTTTTTATGCAAATACTTAATTATATTTGGGAGGCGTTCTTAGTTTTTCTTTCTCTCCTCTTTTTATTTTTTTTTTTAATTGAAAGCAAAAGAACAATGGGATATCAGTTACTTTGATTTACATATTGTTGCCTTAGAGTTTTTTGATTTTTAAAATTTCTATAAACTTTAGAAGTAGTTACGTAGTGAATGTAGATTTTTAAATGTAGCTGTAGTGTGTTTCTCATGATGTTGTATCTTCTATCAGTATTTTCCAGTAGAAATAACGGCAGTAGCCTAACGGTTGTACATATCAAACCCCTTCCCATATCAATTCTGTTAAATCCGTTAGTTGTTTAGTCTTCTTTCAATGTAGATTTGCAGAAAACACCCTAAAACCTGCCCAGGCATGTAAACATGGACAATGGCCTCCAAGGGCTGCATGTGCTTTGATGAAGAGGAAGGTGATGAAAGAGGGGTTCCAAACTCCCCCAGACTCAATTCCCAAAGGGGTGTGCCAAGGGGCGGAACAGGGCAGAACCGAGGGATGGACAAGCGGGGATTGGATGGACATCATTATAAAAATTGTAACACCTGAGTCGAAATGCACATGCGACGGTTTGCATTCCCGGAGCATGGAGGCTCATTAAAGCTTTCCGCTTTCTTATCTTATTTCCTACCTAATTGGGCCTGGAGTTTTTTTTCCCTCAGTCTTTTAGGCATCAGTATGCATACCAAGAATTCACTTTCAACTTACAGTTATTCCAGATCTAGTGGTACCTGTCAGCATTTGAGGTCTGGAGTAACATGGGAGTCTGCTGACTTCTCTAGACAAAATGCTCTGCAGAATTTAGGGGTCTACACTATTTCTGATAAAATAGAAAATATTTTTGCAACACATGTGTTCACTCCCAAGTAAGTGGTGGCAACAGCATTAATTCTGAAGCAGTATAACTTGAAGACACTTACAAATACAACTTTCATCTCTCCTAGTTAATTCTAATATATCCATTATAAAAATTTTTAGCTCCCATTTATAATAGATTTGCTGAAAATCTGGGAACTGAATTTGAAATTCAGCCTTACAGAGAGCATCACTACCAAGCTTCATGCATAAGCTCCACTCAGAACAATGTTAAAGTCCCACTCATTAATCTCCTTGCTCGGATTCGCCCTTATGCACTGGCCAGTGTCCTCTTATCATGTCTGAGTGGTACCCTAAGAATTCAAATTCCCCTTGATATCAAGTCAGAAGATAACAGTAAATAAATTTTGAGTATTCCAGATGAAATAATATCAGATCTGCAGACTGAAAAACTTTCTGAAAAGCTTTCTGGGTCAGAAACCAACAAGGAGGCTAAATTTCATTATCCAATTCAGTGTTATCACTGACAGTACACAAATGCAAATTCTTATAGAATTTGGTCTGCTGAAATTAAAACTAATATTCCAATAGGGTTTGATAATCTTCTGAAAATTTAAAATAATAAAATATTTAAAATCTGAAAATCTAAATAGCAAATAAAACATTTATTTCTTCCAAACTGGTTTTTTTTTCACATGGAACTCCTTCCAAATGTAAGAGTATAAGAATATCAATAATGTAAAAGTCTTTGCAAGACCAACTTTGAGGCAGAAAATTAAATCCATTCAGATTTTAGCTGAACTCTAGAGGCTGTAGTCCATTTCCAAAAATTTACAAAGACTCAGAGGTTGAGAAAACTCTACTAATCTCAAAAATCAAAGGCAACATTTAATTTAAAAAGGTATGGAGATGCCTCAGAGATGCCTTTTTTGTGGTACAGTTTATCATCAGGGTGATTTTTGTCTGTCTCCCATGGCAGCAATTGAAAGCATGAGAGATGCTGACAAGTTTTAACATATTTTCTGGGGAAAACTTTTCCTTTTTAAACAGTAATAACATCCTTCCTGTACAATACATTAGAAACGTATGAATTTTCTGGTTCACAGAATGTATTATCAAATAACCATGGAAGTGAATTCTATTTCACTGGCTGATGTTTGCTTATTTAGGGTAAGGCATATCCCCTTTTATTTTTTAATTATTGCACTAGTAAAACACAATGAGGGTTAGATGCTAAAAGCAGAGATACAGATAACGAGATATAGTCTTTCTGGGGGAAATCTATGATTTACACTTGGATTTGTAATCTTACGAGGATTGGGAGGGTTATGTCCCCATTCCACTTTCTGTCCATTCTCTGCCTTCTTCCCTACTCTGGTCACAGAGACACAGGGAGAGAGACTGTTCTTTTTCAGTGTCAGTGTATGACCAGATCTGCAGCATGAATAACCTTCCCTAGGGTTACATTCACCCACACCTAAAGCACTCAGCCTCCTGTTAAGCTTGCTTTCTGAAAGACACTTGTCATAATATAAATTGGCAAGTCAATCAGGGATATGGCAGGATCAGGCCCATGCTTAACCAATGGAATAGCCTTTGGAATCCTTCAGAATTGCACTCTCTTAGTTGACCTTGCAGCTTTCAAAAGCACGGACCAGGAACAGAGGAAAATGCTTGCTGCCAAGTTAAGCTTACTCACAGGATTTACCTTCCCAGTTCCTTACAAAACAAAATGTAAAGTGCTGTAAGACAGAGGTTTGCAGAAGTACTGCAGTAGTCTCCAAATGAATGGGCACAGCTTTATCACTGCAAACGTGGTCCCAATTTCCTATACCTGCCATTTATGCAGAATTTATTTTGACAACAAAAGATGTCTAGGCACTTGAAACAGCTGTAGGATGAAGTAAATCTCCCAGTTGAGAAACAAGAATTTTCACATCCCCTCTCTTCAGAGAGTCTCATGGCTGGTCTTCCATAGACTTTCATTTTGGACTTGGACAGACCAAACAAGGACTCCTCCAACTCCTTCTCTAGTCAATGGGAACAATTCAGGTTGACTTCAGTAAGATTGGTTCAGGCCCCTTAATCTCCGTGCATGTACTTCCATTCAAACAAGCAATAAACATTGATATTACCAGGAAAAAGAAAGAAGACAAACAAAACAGATTTACAGGCCAGTTGGAATTACAGCACATTTATTTTCTTTAAAGTTAATGAGCAGCATAATCCAACAATAATTTTATTTTATGCTTTTCATAAAGCTCTCAAGGCATTTCATAATCAATTAACAGCTCAAGCACGTCATCATTACAGAACATTTTGCAATAAACCATTAGGAATTATTGTAGAGTGAGCTTTCCATCATCACTAAACAAACCACTACACAGCTAGGATCCACGCCAAGCAGGCTTTGAATTTTTTAATGAAGTTTATACATTCCCTGCAAGTATAGGATAAATCCCTGCACCAGGGACTTTCTATTTGCCTTCTCCCCACCACCTGCAATTTTTTTTTATGTTTAGCCATTTCCCTGTGCTTTGGTGAGATTAATAAAATCCAGTGCTTCTGTGCTGCATTACCTTCAATTCAGATCTTTATGACAAGATGGATCGCAGTAAATGCAATATGGAGTAGTTATACTCGTGGACTGAAAATCAGTCTCTAGAATGACTTCATGTATTTCCAAAGTATTTCTTAGTGGATCTGTGAATAGGACTTCCAAACAAACTTTTGTTGCCTGTTCTTAAAGTCTCGCTGCTCCTCCTGTTTTTTCCAGTTAATAATTCTGGACGTATCCCTACCTCCTCAGATTAAACACAGTGAAGAGGGAGACAGCACCCATGTAGGTTTTTCCAAGCTGTTGTCAGACATAGCAATTAAGTGCCTGGTCCTCACAGGTATTTTAGGGCAGCAGTAATGCAGTCTGGCTCCTTATATTCCAGAGATAATGTCTGGATCTAAAATTCAAGCTTGCACCTAAACAGCTCCCTCGCCTGGCAACAGCAGGCTATTCCTTCTCCACCTGTGGTATTGTGGCTTTCGCCACTAATCCGCCCAGCAACAGTTTGTCCCTTCCCTTCTTATCTGCACCAAGTCTCATGTAAACATCGTGCTCTGAGATCAACTGCAGGAATTTACGGTATGATTTACAAGGAAAATAAAAAGCTGCTTCTTAAAGATTAGACTCCTTTAGATCTCTGACTTTTGGTCCCTACACTGACAGCATCACACAGGACGTAACTTTTAAGCTGTTTAAGCGAGACATGTTTTTGTTTTACAAAGACAGCACACAGTGTATGATTAATCTTTCGCATGAGAGACATGGCAGTTTCCCTACTGTTATGCAAGACAATATGGTTTGATTGCTTCTGCCTCCTGTCAAGTCTCCAACTGGAAATATGTAATATGCAATGAAGTGCAACAAAACAGCTAAGAATTTGCTGAGGTAGTTAAAACAATACTGGAGTAATTAAGGATCTGTATCTGTACTAGAAACAAAATAAGCCCTTTGTTTGGATGGTTTGATTAATACTGCAGGATTGCAAGGCTACTGGTGGCACATAACTCTGTATAAAGTAGAAGATGTGAGAGTCAAAGAGTTGTCCCAATGGGAAGATACAAGAGTGGAAGGGCTGTACCAAATGGAAGATGACATCAGCTACAACATCTGGGACAATCCCTTGGGCCTGGTGAATGGTTTCTTCCCAGAGCAGAAACAGGAAGAGAAAACTGTTCTTGCAGCAGCTATAGCAGCAAGTTATATAGCGACAGACCACTATATTTTTGCTAATATGTATTGCATTGTTATGATGCATTTAGACCTGTGGCAAATGTAGCAACAACAAAGAAGACTGAATGCCAGTGGCAGAAAAAAACTAGCAGCAACTGAATATATAAAACATGAAGAATTCCTTCTACGCACATCATATAAAAAAAAAAAAAAAATTAAAAAAAAAAGCCAAGAGCTCATTGTTTCCCTGCACCAAAAAAGATTAGGTACTATCTCGAAGAGCAGTACTGAACCACGAATTGCTCTTATTTATACTATATCATGCAACATCACAAAAACCCTAAACAACCTGCTGTGCTCCAGAAGGCTCAGAATCTAAGCAACGGAGCGAAGCTTCCTGCTAGGCATCTGATCCATCATTCCTGTTATTTTACTCTTGGTATCCTGTAACCTTATAGGGATTGATCCCCTCCTATGTCCAGCTGCACTTCTTTTACACTCAAAAAGAGTCATTAATTCCTAGGTCTTTAATTCTATATTTGCAAAGTAATGGGACCTCTTCTTTAGAGAAGAAACACAGTCTGTGCACAACTGTTAAGTTACACCCATAGCTGTGCAGGCTATGCAGTTTATGTGGAAAAAGGGGAAAGGGTGGAAGCATAGACTCCCATTGGCTTCAAATGGGATACATGACAATAAAAGAAAAAAAATCTCCTTCAAAAAGATCAAGAAAAAATAAATGAAACAATTCCCTCCAAAAGACATATTACTTCTCTTTCTTTTCCCTCCTGCTAATCATGCCCTGTCTTGTATGCAGGCAACATCTCTGTTTTCAATGAAGGAGATACTCAAGCAGTGTAGCCTTGCTCAAACTGAGAATATTCCTACTGTATCTCCTAAAGTGGATGTATCAATTGATCCCACTCATCATCTGGAAATTGCTGTGCATGAGCCAGCCCCAGCTTTCTGTGTTGTCAACTGAATGATGCACATTGCTGACAAGCTTGACAAAAACAACCATTTCACCATGGTGAACTGCAGAGTGATTGAGCCGATGCAGAATTCCGGCAGTATGCTTTCCTAAAGAGCTACTGCTTCACATTCCCCTCGCGACACAGAAAGTGTTAGGGCTGATCTACCCTTATTCCTTCTGCATGAATAAAACACAAACCACTGCAGTGATTATTTCTAAATAACGATTAACACCAGAGGAAGGCATACTAATATGAGCCATGATCTTGTGATGACTGTACTGCTACACACTGCTTTAGATTAGGTTCAAGGCTAAGCTCTGCTGTGCCTGCTGGATGCTCCTGATAAGTGTTTTACCTAACAGCTCACTGATAAGGATTCAAGTTTGAATCCAGCCCGGGACAGAAGTGCCCCAATTGCTTCTTTTGCCTTAGAGGTTTGAGCTTGTTTTCCCTTGGAAGTGCCATAATGTCAAAGTTAGAGAGCCCTCTGAATGTCTCCACCTTTGCTGAAGCTATTCCATTATATGTAGAATAACTGATATTAACAGGGACCTGAGAGAGTATGGCTTGTAACTTAGTGATTAAGGTGAGCACTAGAGACAGGATGGGGTTTCTTATCTGTTCTCCAGGGAGTATATGAGCTTTAATTTAGTAAGTATGTTATTGAAAGTTTAAGATGAATGCTAGGCAGGCAATGTACGACACAGTCTTAAATTTGTTCATAACAGTACTCAAAGGTGAATTGCTGTGGTAAAGGAGCATCTTTACCACTCATTTCTCTGATGTGGATCACCATTGGATTCTGGTGCCTTCTGAAGTGACTTCAAACTGTGATCAGTGCAATACTCTGGGGTAATGTAAATTTTTGGAGGATCAAGTGCAACCATACAGGTGTAGCACAGTGGAGCATTTTCCTCTAACTACAACTAAAGGGGAAGAACCAGGCAACTCCACACTCCTTGGATGCAGAGAGGGTTGTGCAGTCATTTAAATCAGCTCCTGTTCCACTGCTGGAGAACAATGTTAAGATATGGCAGGCTTCAGTAGGTCTCTAAGATGAAGTGAAGCCTATTTCCAGTTGTTAGGGTATTTTTTTAATGATCTTGACACATAACATTTATGAAAAAATGATTAATACAATCAGTGGACATTAGAAGAATATTCTCATTAATTTCAGAGGGTCACAGAAATGAGTTCAAACCAAAAGTCTTCACCTTAAAGAATCACTGACAAACTAGACTTGTCACACTTTTTAATATAATCAATTTCCAAATTTTGCTTTGAAAGCACCATTTCTACAGAGGTGGGGAGTTTATGTGAAATTATCAATTTCAAAGCAATTTCTATTAGGAAATAGTGAAAACCTTCCTCTTTAGGTATTCTCCAAATTAGAAATGTTTGACTTCAATACTGTATGCCATTTAGTGATGAAGCTCATACAAAAAAATTAAATTGAAACAAAAAATTTGGAATACAGTAAGGTAAAACATGGGAAGTCATCTAGAATAATTTTTTTTTAATTTAAAAATTTAACAGAGACAATTCTCATCCCACTCATCTCCCTGCCCATCAGAAAAAGAAGAAACTTTTGTCCCACTTGGAATAAGGAAAACTTCTGTCTCATTTGGAATAAGAAAAGGTTATTTCAGGATTTTCACAGACTGAAAAAAATATTTTCCAGCCAGCTCTACCAAATAGACTACTGTGTGTCAGAGCTGTAAATACAGCTTGCAAATCATGCATCTGTTTTTTTGTTTACAGTGATGGTAAGGTATCTGTCTAGGTAAGTCAGGTTTTCCATGACAACAGGGTGTACTTCTACATTTCCAGCTACTGGTGGTTCTTGAAAACACAAGATAAGAGAATACAGAAAGAGAACCTTACAGGAAAAGAAAAAAAAACCAGCAAGAATCTCAAAAGGCAGAATTAGGTAATGCATTGTGTAGCTGAGCATGTTCAAGTAGGTAATTGTACTAGTATTGACTCAGTGTAACCATCTCTCTTTCATAAATGAATGCTTTGCATGACTGGTTTTCTGTGAGTATAAATGCATTGGATTTTTTCTTCTTATTGAATTTTATAGGAAAAAAAGCCAGTTACATAGATGGAGGTGAAGAGAACTAATCCCTATTATTTTATATGAGAGGAAGTATGAAACATATATAGCAGTGAATCCATACGTAACTAGAGATTATTTGAACTGCTAGGGTGCATAATCATGTTTATCTCCACTGGGAAAAGATCCAAAGCTAGAATTCCAAATCTCAAGCCATTAGGAATGTACTATTTCAAATATCCCCACCTCTGAGTGTGGGCTTCCATGTGGGTCCAGTCTCAAAACAGAATTTCATGCCCACCTCAGCTTGGTGAGATTGCTCCTGTTGTCCCTCATGCTGAGTAGCACCTGCTCTTGGAAGTTATTAGACTGAAGAAGGGAGTAAGAGTATCTCCTCCTTTCACTTCTCAAAACACTGAAATAAAAGAACTGCAATATGTATCTCTGCATTACAAGTATAGAACTTTGAGGGAAAGAAATAAAAGTTATGAACATGGCCTCTGGGATCCACAGGACTGAATTATTAAGAATGGCCACGGATATAATGTTAGATACTATATCCACAGATAGAATGTGGAGAAAGACTTTGGAATTGAGCCCAGAAAGAACTGCTTATACAAGGTCGTTCCTTGTGCTTCTCCTAAAATCTCCAAGTTTGATATTAATAAATAAAAAGGTTTGGGGGTGGAATTAAATTTACATAGTTTTATAAGGGACAGGTCTTTACTGCCTAGTTCAGTTTGTATGGCAATATAACCCTCACACTCTTAACCCTCACACTGCTTAAGCTTTCAAGAAATGTAGTAGCTGGGAAGGTCTTTACAGTCAAGTTACAAACTTCTTTTCAGTGACAGGTAAACAGGAACAAAACATTCTCTTCTTATCATGTTATGTATGGAAATGTTTTATAGTGCCATCATGAATGATATTTCTGGAACCAGCTGATCCACAGCCAGAATCTACTCCACAGTTCCACCCAGCTGTAAGCATAAATCCCCAGCCCTTCCCATCTGACATAAACACATACATCCACCTTACGGTCCAAGCCTGACTGATCTCTCTTCCTAGGCCAAAAGTTGGCTTGTGAATAAGACGTTCCACTAGCCAGTCCAAAATCTTCACCCCCTCTAGCCACCAGTCCACGCTATCCAGCATCTCACTTTTGATGGTTTTGGTGGAGGAAAAGATATATAAAAGTATAACTGTCCAGTTTTGCCCAGGCAAGTGAGAGGCAAGGAAGAGAAGACTTCCTAATCACTTCAGAAAATCATCTGAAGCGCTGAGATATGACATTTAATTACAGACATTGGTCTATTACAGAACTGCAAGTAATATGAGCAAAGCAAGGACTGTGGACACAATTTTGCTCACTATGCCATGATCCACAAAGAATGGAAACGCTTCACAGATTCATGGTTCCTGAGACCAAAAGCAACTGCAGTGTCTCCAGCTGATAACTTCAGCCACAGGGGCTGTAGGTTTCTTCCAGATGATCTAAGCATATTTTGTAAAAAAGATATTAACTCCTACTTTGAAAAAACCTAAGTTACAATGATCTACCACTTCCTTGTTAAAGCACTCTACTGTTTAATTATTCTCACAGATCGCAGTTTATTTCAAGGTTGAATCTATTCCACTCTGCTTTTGCAATGTCATCAAATGTGAAGACCCATCACAAAGAATTATAGTGACACCTATGTCAAAAAAGCACAGAACCCATATTTCTGCTAAACACGCTAAGCACAAAGCTGAATGATATACTGCCATGTGATTTTCTAATGATACCTGGAGATACCCACACTCTCTTTAATTATATTATTTTACTTCCCCAGTCACTGTAAGGTGATAATCAGGGAAGCAGGAGGAAGCAGAAGACTCTGTTATATGCCAGAAAGAATAAAGGACATGCTGTAAGTATCTATGTGCCAAAAGCTACTGAATCTTTCAACAGATCATTGAGGAGTCAACAACTCTGGTCTGGAAACAGGTTGATTGTTCAGAGAAAAGTCCACAACCGAACTGGTCCTTTGGATATCTGGCTGCTATGATTTTGGAAAAATATAAAAGAGCTCACAGCATTAGTACATTTATATGCATAAGGAAGGTAAATTATCTGCTGAAATACATGGAGCTTCACATTAACTTTTAGAACTAAAGCTTTTTACACATAAGTTCCTCCAAAACATTTTGTCTTCTAACATCAACAGCAACAGAAGAAGCTGATGGCTGGTGTGAGAATCTTAAAGGAAGTGACAGCAAAGTGTTTGCTAGTCAAGTATACTTTTATGTCAAGAAATAAAAATAGAAAATGTCAAAATATACCTAAAAGTAACTACAAACATGTAAGCTAATAGAATTAATTTGCACTTTATTCTTTAAAGGTCTCAGCTCTTCCTGTAAATAGTCAACTTCCTTCAATTTCTACAAGATAATATGAGTTGAAAGCATTTAGTAACTTCCAGGAAGTTGCTCAGCACTACAACACAGTGTTTATAGTGCAGAGTTTGAAAGTCTGACTGGTATGACAGGTTCTTCAGAGAGAAAGACATCTTGAGACAAAGAAAATCTTTTCCCAAGCGTATGTCTTCAGGGATTCACCATAAATCACCTAACTGTTAACATATTTAGGTTGATTGAATGTGAGAATGTTATATGTAGACATCAGCTTTCCAAATGGCTGTGATTTAGAGAGCTGCAGGTGTTGCTTTTGTAGATTTCATATGGTTCAGTGCCAAAGCAGGACACAGCGTGAAAAATTACAAGCAGATCTACTAAAGCATTTTTTTTCAATAGTCTGTACTGAAGAAAGCTTTGTCACGTCTGTGACTTGTCTTTCCACTTCTGTAAAACATGACACTAGATGAAGCTGTCTAATCTGACTTTTAGTCACAATATTTAGCTACCTGAAAGATAAAGTATAATGAGACACTATACATTTCTCCTTTTTCAGTCTTTCTCAGTTTTGGAACTGTGAGCCTTTGAAAGCAGATAACACACTCAATTATTATCAAGTAAATTTTTTATCTGTCATTTAATCACTTGTGACAGCGGATGAAATGTAAAAAGACTAAACTTCCACTACAGAATTAGCCTGCAAAATATAATAGTTACTGTAGTGTATCCAACATACAAAATGTAAATTACCTGTCAGGAGTTTCTGAATATTATTTTTATATTTTTTCAGGTAAGATCAGGCAAAGTTTGCATTTCTATAATGTCTTCCAGAATGTTATACATCATGTCCTGCTGAAAAAGGAATTCTGAAGTCCAAGAGTTCTGCTGTGATTTGGAATACTAGGGAAAAAGGATAGTGTCTTAGTGCGTTTTAGTCTTAGTTTCAAATGCCTAGTTAACAACAGCAGATGAATCCAGTTTTTTGTTTTCTATAAAAACTCACATCTTCTTCTAACACTTATTTGAGGCTCTACACTGAGCAAACTGTTGTGGCTGTGAAACTGTTATCGAGAGTTCAGAAAAAAAAGAGTTCTGCAGGATGGTGATGGTACAACCCAACTTTATAACCTTGTCAATATGGCATAGTTTTTAAAGTCAGAAGAAAGTGCTGTGATCATTTACTCTTGTTTTCTGTATATATAGAGGTCATCATAATTTCTGGGGCCAAATTAGGAAAGCATCCTGTCTCAATTTAGCCATTATTAGTATTGACAAATTTTAAGTCACATCAGATGTATATTACTCTCCTTGTTTCTTTGCTTGCATGCTTTTAATCTCATTCTTAGTGTGAAAATGTTGAGCTTTAACTTTAGTTAAACAATCTGTTCCTAAGACCTTGTTCCCTACATAGTTACTTCCAGTTCAGAGCTGATGAGCTCCTTAAAGTATTTCTTTGATACGCTTGTTCTATCATAGTTAGATTAAGCTCCAAAGATATTCTCTCCAGAAGAGAAAGAGTATTATAGTCTCTGGGACCATTCAGTGAGTGACATCTATCATGAAGCCATCTCTGAGAACATAGATTAAGAGCCAAGTGGATTTCTTATTTTTCCAAGACTACCAAACTACTTTCAGACAGTAATAACTAATTGTCACTTGTCTTCTGAAGTAGCTGCTGAGCTAGAAAAGAAGGCATTCATTGACCATCATCTCAGGTACCATTGTTAACAGGACATAAAATTTTCTAGGCCTTATCTTTCAGTACTGAAATTACTCAGAATTTGTCTTTGACTTCATTGGCAACTGAGAAGTCTTGTAACATGGAATGCATCTCACCCTGCTTTAAATATCTGAATCCGACCTACTTTTTATGTATTTTTTTCAGTAAAAGATAAATAGGTACTTTCGTGGCATATCCATCCCACCCAAAACTTGACAGATCATCTAGTCTGAGTGTTTGAAGTAACTGTATATGAGATTTCCATGTTAAATCTCTCTATTTGACATGAGAAAAAGAAGACTGATGATGAGATTTAGGAGACGTCCCAGAGACGTATGTTATGAAGAGAAAATAATGAAAACAAGAGTCCAGAGTAAATATGAAGAAAGTGTAGACCCAAAAAGAAATCAAAGAAAGGTAAAGGAGTTCTTAATAGGCAAAGACACTAGCAAAACTCAGAGGTGCCACTGCACAGAGGTGGAAAGTATCTGCAGTAAGAGTGCTGTGGCTCCAGCACACATTTCAGAAAAAGAAGTCCAGAACTGCTGGAGTTTATGAAAATCACAAATCCAAAGAGTCTTGGCAAATAACATTTGTTTTTTATTATCAGGGAATGTTTTGCAGATTGGGAAAGATATAACCTGGAAGGTTTTGCCTTCCAAGTTCTCAGAGAAGGAAAAAATTCTCAAGGGAAAGGGCCTCATAGGGCCCTTGTAGGGTGTTGATAACACACCAGTGTTTGGCTATTGCTGAGCACAGTATCAGCACTGTGACATTCCTTCCTCAATCAAGGGCAAGATCCTGGGAGGGGACACAAGCAGGCCAGCTGATCCAAACTGACCAAAGGGATATTCCATACCATATGACATAAGCTCAGATACAAAAGCTAAGGCAAGGAGCAGGAAGGCAGGCACTCATTGTCTCCAATGGCTGCCTGCTGAGGAACCATCATGCGTGCTGAAGCCCTGCTGCTCGGGAGTGGCTGACCATTGCTGCTGCTGGGAAGTAGAGAATAAATCTTGTAATCTTTTGCTTTGCTTTCACGTGTGCAAGCTTCCGCTTTGCTTTTGCTTCAACTAAACTGTCATCCCAATCCATGAGTTGTTTTCCATCTTACTCTCTCCCCTGTCCTGCTGGGAAGGGTAGTGATAGAGTGGCTGGGTGGGCACCTGACATCCAGCCAAGGTCAACCCACTACAGTTTATTAAAGAACAGTCCAATGTCTTTAATGTGCACCAAACCTGCAGGTGTTCTGCAGACTCCACTGCTGCAATCAATACTCCAAAGAGCCCTATTTTTCTTGGACAAGAAACATACATATATCTGACATTTGAGGAAGCCAGGTGAATAAATCAATAGCTAAACAAAAATGCACTTAATCATATCTATTCTGGACAGATGCAGATTGGAAAATCCTATATGGCCCACGTACTGCCTTCTGCTTAAAGCTTAGAAATGAATTTGTGTTTCCTAAATGGCAACATCCTGTTGCTGAGCATCAGTGAAGCTGGAGTGATCAGTAGTAATCAACTGTGTGCCAGCTAGCATTAGACAGATCTCTTGCTCAAACTTAAATTCAACTATAGTTTGTAATTGGAGAATTTTAGCATACATACATAACTTAATAGCCAACAAATTACATACTTTGTAAGTTTAGCAGCTTTACTGGAATATGTAGCAAAGATTCACACATTCATTTTAAATCTACTTGGCTGCATTTTTTTACCTAGCATCAGCCCAAGGAGGAATTTAATATATACACATAGTTTATCTTTCCTTAATGGTTTTAATCGGTGACCATTACTGGACATTTCTCATGGTGCTGCAAGTGATCATTAAACATACATAATAGCCCTACTAAATGAGTAGATAGCTCTAATGCCAACATTTTCTGCATTCAAAGGTACATTTGTGCATGGAATGGCTGGTATGCTTAAAGGTGCACCTTTACTTGACATTACTTCATAAAGCCCTTTGAGATAACTAGAGTGCGAGAGATGTTTTAGAAAAACACGGTTTTATTTCTTCTCTGCTTTAGCCCTCAGCAATTCAGCATTATTTGAACACCAGCAACAGCAGTTCTTTACGACTTCAAAGTCAGATTCTAACCTCAAATTGGCAGTGCACCTCGAGATTAAAAATCTGCCCAGCACTATAAGAAATGGATGTTTTCAGCAGAAAGAAGAGAATAGGAGTTAACAACACTACAGTCTAATATCACTCAATTACAAGGTATATTAAGGCTACACTAAGGTGCCTGTCATGAACACTCTCGCAGGAAACACTTAAAGGATGAAAACCACTAGGCTTGGAAACAGTTTTGTAGCTATTATTAACCTGGAAGAAGGGTGAGATTCCTATCAACTGACCTTTTCAGTGAAAACCTATGTGTCAGGCACTCTGCAACCATGAAGCCCAAGTAATGTCTTTTATTTTCAAAATGTGTAATCCTGACGAGAAGAAAACGCAAATAGATGTCTGAGGTCTTCTATTTTTCTACCAGTTACAGCTACTGTCTGTTTTAGAAACACAGTGAGATTTTTCTCCTAAGTAAGAAAGCAGAGTGTCTCTGTGGTGGAGTGAGCCTGAACTGGGAAGCAGCTGCAGGTGTTCTGAGGTCTTGCTGGTACAGAGGTAAGAGCAATTCAGGCTGCATTCGACGGGGCTCCTCAGCAAGTCCCTGTTCCTGGAGGCCTGCTCTCCATTTTTGTTTTAGGCCCATTATCGCAGACTGATCAACTCAACAGGCGCTTCCATCCTGCTGATACTGCAAGAAGGCAACCTTTGTGATGTCACCTTATTTTGGCATCGTCCTTTTTAACCTCTCTAACCCCTCCTGCGCGCCTGCCCCACACAGCCAGCGGGCCGACACCTGAGGGGAGCGGGTGTGACTCGCAAAGCTCCCAGGCCGGCGGCGCTTCCCTCCAGGAGAACCTGTCGCCGCGCTACCCCGGCGTGCGGCGGGGCCGGGGCGCGGCTCGGGGCCGGCGGGTCCCTCGGCGTGCGGCAGAGGGCGCCCCGTGTTCCGCAGAGCGGGGCCGGGAGGAGCCTCCGGCGCGGCCGGGGAGGGACGGAGGGAGGGCTGGAGCTGCCACGTCCTCGGCGCCGAGCGGCGGGCGGGGAGCGCCAGCCCGCGCCTCAGCCCCACGTGTGGCGGCGGAGCGGGGAAGTTGCCGGCGGCCGGCGCTGCGGAGTCTGCCCCTCTCCCGCCGCTGCCCGTCCCTCCCCGTCCCTCGGGCGAGCGCAACTCCAAGTAAGGGCGCGCGACGGCCCCGCTCCCGCCCGCTGTCCCGGGAGAGGCCGGTGGGTGCGGGAGGCGCTGGGAAGGGGGCGGCGGGGAGCGCTGCGACGGGGCGCGGGTCGAGCCCGCGGTGTCCCGGGGGAGGCGCGGGGCGGCGGGCTCCGCTCCAAGGCGGGACAACTTCCCGCGGACTTTGGCTCCGAGCGCTCCGTCCCGGCGGCCGGGGCGTCGCGGTTAAGCCCGGAAAGTTTTGGAAGGCGGCGGGCGGGCTGGGTGCCGCGGCGAAGAGCCGGGAGCCAGCCTGGCTCGGCGCGGGCGGGCGGGAGCCGCCGCCGGGCCACGCTGCAGAGCCCCCGAGAAGCACCGCTGAGAGGTTAACGAGGAAAGTAGCTGTTCAGATGACTCATAGAAGACTTTCGGGATTTGTGTGGTTTTGCCTTTTTTTTTTTTTTTTTTTTTAATATACCTAATTTCGGTTCCCAGTCGCGAATACAGTTGTGCCGGGAAACGACTGAGACCTATGTTTAAGCAGCGTGTTGGAAAAAAAAAAAATCTCAGGAAAGCATTAAAAGGTGACCCAGGATAGAATCAAAACAATCTATTTTGACTGTAAAAACGTGGGGTTTGTATCTTCTTTGAGCGTGTTTTGTCCCTGCGATGAGCTGACGTGAGTTCGGTGCGTAGTTTTGTGGTTCTCTTTATTGTTGGTTACCTTAAAAAAAATTTATTTTCTGCTGTTTATAAGTCGATAATGGTTCATAGCTTTATTTTCTCTACTGCTTTAAATTTTCTCGTGTCACAGAGATTTACATTCCGTGGTTCCTGTCCTGCCTGAAATTTGTATGATATTTTTATCGATCCGTGTAGTACCACCCTGGGCCGGACCTCTTGGGGTTTCCGTATTTCTCTCAATTTTGAAAATCTGATTGTCAATTATTTTTAGCTTTGTTCAGAATTTCCTACCTCAAATGAACTAGAAGTCTTATAGGAATTCCCTGATGCCCTGTTAAAAAGAAAGTGAAATGAGTTTCTCATTGGTACATTTTTAATAACTTTTTGCTCTCCTTCACTCTCTTAATTGCCTTTTAGTGGCCTATTTATAACATACAGGTCTCCTAAATTGAAGCTAACAAGAAAACTGACTTTAGATTGTTCTTAACTGTTTTTGATTTTACTGATCTGTGTCAGAAAAAAGAACTGCTCCTTGTCACAGCAATTTTAGCCCCTAGTTTCCCTCATGCTTTGTGGGAAACATTGAAAGGACACCTACCAACAGGAATTTTGGGTGCAGCTGTCAAATACCCCCCAATATTTTGAGAGAAGTGGGAACTACCTGTTTCTTTATTGATTTTTTCAAGCGTGGACTTGCACAGGTCTCTATTCTGCTCTTCGAGAGGGTTTTTGGTGGAGCACTTGGCTCTAAAGGCATGGTGGCTCAGAACAGCGTGGACAGCACTGGCAGACATACAGAAATAAAGACAAGCCATTAGCAGAGCTGGGCATTTTCAGATGCTGCCAGGGTGGACATTGGAAAGCTCTCCTAGGGAGTCCTTAGCACACATAACACGCTTTTGCGATATGATTGGTGTTCACAGACTGATGGGTTTGGTTTGTGTGAGACGTAAGATGTTTAGTAGTGGCCGCATGTCCGCACCTCCTGTTTGTAGAACACTGTCAGAGCTTTGTAGCTATCCCAGAGCATCAGACACAGGTGGAAGTTGGCCTGTGTGAGGTGACAACCCTCCGTCATGCTCCCTAGCTGATCACGGGCTCCTTGCTGCTTGTTTGGATGTGTGCGTGCAGTAATAGTGCGAGAGAGGACTATATGCTCACTGGTTGCTGCTATATCACTATGCTAGCAAAATAACTTCAATATGTTTTTAAAAATCAAATCATGTTTTTTAATGCATTAAATGAACAGGGAAATGCTTTTGCATATATATAAGATATACATGCTGATTAGGTGATATGACCTATGTTCTTATTGGATGGTAGCTAAACTATACCCTAAATCTTTGATCATGGCGATGTAATGCAGTTTCCTTGTTCGTTTTTGTTACAAATTTTCCTCCTTGTCTTTCTCCTTTGCCTGTCACCTTGAAGCTCAACGAGGCTTGTCCTGGTGGTGGGGTCCCACCAAGAAGCAGTGGTGAAGAGATGATGAAGGAATTTCTCCATGAGGAGTCACAGGAGTCCAGATTCAGCAGGCAGCACTGCTGTCATAGGGACCGCACTCAGAGAGAGATACATTGATCTTTTACAGTAGGATCAGGGTTTGAGGAAACCGACCACTAATTCTCTCTGCTGAACTGGGCTGGGTTTTGCTTGTACAGCTACAGCTGTGCTCCAGCTACTCCCAAAGCCATCTGAGCCCTTCAAGAACGGATCTGGCATCTCTTGATTCAACTACTTTGGTGCAGGTGCTCCATAATAAAATGATCTTTATTTCTGTACTAATCTCTCCATCATGGATTGAAAGAAACATATATGGGTGGATTGATGTCTTATGGGTGGATTGTTGTCCATGATGTGCAATTTGTGTTGCATGCCAGTATGGATTTCTCTAGTTTTTGACTGATTATGGAAATCCTGTCATGCTTGGAGAAATGTCCAACAAAGAGATCTTGACTGTTGTCTTCTCTGGAGATTTCCCCAGGGCTGATTGCTGTACAGGGCCACCAGAGCAATGGCAGGGCTGTAAGACCACAAGTTCTGTAACCAGGTGAGGTTATTCTTCACAGGGTGAGAGACCCTGAGTGGTCTCCATGACTGTGTTGTTTTATGTTGCTGCCTTTTTGGTTTTTAGTTGTTTTGTTTTGTTTGTTTGTTTGTTTTTTTAATTATAGCAGTAACAGCTTTAGAGTAAGTGCTCCATAAAACTGAGAAGTTACCTTTGTTTTTGCTCATTATGGGAAAGAGTTATGTTAACAGATGTGGGCTCTGTGAGGATTTGCTGAGCTCTTAATCCTGTTTGTGGCTAATAGACCATGCTAATGTGGAAGAGCATCTCTTTCAGTATATAAAGGTCTTAACTGCTCCCTACCTTACAGAAATGTGGTGTTAAAATGCTCTAATTGTCTTAGCAGTAGTGACAGGCCATGAATTCATAGATGTAAAACCCTGCCTTTTTTTTTTTGTTAGATGGAGAGAGATATTTTTATTTGTTAAGACAAACCCTAAAATAATTGCTGTAGGCAACAGAGGAACCAGGCTTTTTATATTGAGTGGGGCAAACAGCCAGAGGTCAGGTATTTGAGTCCTTTAGGCACACGTGTATCTTGAGGGGATGAGAATGTGTGTTGGTATTCTCTTTGTTGTCTTTTGCCCTATCACTAGTTTAATTTCAGGGTTGTTTAGGTTTGGTGGGGGTTTTTTTGTTTGTTTTCATCCTTCTTTGTTTTTTGTCTTGTACACCGGTTTTAGGTGCAAAGAAGTTAGTCACTTCTTTCTCTCTTAAATGTCCAAGCTCTACGCTTTTGGATGTCAATGTACCTAGAAGTTTCTGTTGCCCGTTGTCATTAGAAATGTTGTAGAACTTCTCAAAATATAGGGCATGCCCCATCAAAGTATTAAAGTTCTGAAAATGCAAGTATAATTTTAAGTATATTAGCAACTTGACAGAGACTTATCTTTCTAGTCCGTCAACATGCTGGTCAAAACTTAATCTAAGTAAAATAGTGTGCGGTGACAGGACTTTCCACTGCAGTTTCATGTGTTTGTACAAAACACCGCTTTCCACCCTGTGTAATTAATGTATGCTATTTAAGTAGCTACGTCATTGATGGGGGCTACATTCTTGGGGGTCAAAGGAGTTACACTGTGTAGTTTTGTGGTGAGATGCTTTGTGGATAAAAAGCTTCTGAGCAAAGCGTCTGCTTGCCTTCCTGTTTGCTCGTATGCAGTATTAAAGGCACATGCAAGACAGGGACCGTAGTTCCACCGAAGTTCCATATTAACCAAGCATTCAGTGGGAGATGTTGATAAAACCAGAAACTGGAGCTGGGCTTCTAGATGGAACATGGAGGGTAAGTGATTTGTGACACTGACTCGCAGTATGCAAGACACTTGATTTTTGGGTTTCTCTTGAGTGGAGGTTGCTAACAGTGCTACAACACTTCTATTTGCCCCTATCTATAACAGCTGCAAGGGAAGGCTGCTTCCAAGACCGTAATGCATTCTCTACTGGGCTTATAAAAATGAGACAGTAATACAGAAATTTAGTGAAAGTGTCAACCTTGAGGAATTTTTTTTCTTTAAATAGGTAGTAACAATAAGGGTGGGCTTCTCTCAGTCTTCTGCCTGTGGACCTGGAGGTAAACGGATTTAGAAAAGGAGTCTGACTGCATGCAGAATGGGTAGGTTCTGAGCCACTCAGGCGGGTATTGACTTTCTGCTTTATGGAAGAAGGTCAAAGGAGACAAGTGTACAAGGTTTTGCGAAATGGCCAAATGTGTGGTAGCAGGAATGCTGAAACTTACTTTGGACTTACTAAAGCCTGTGAATCAGGATAGAATGTGAACTCGTGCCCTAAGCCTTAATGCCAGCTTGTCTCTTATCCGATCCCTTTCATGATCTTTATTTTATCTTGTTTGGATTGCACGTTTTCCATTAGACGTTTCTCATTATACTTTTCTTTGCACTGTAGGTATCTGTATTTTTCTTTCCTATTTACGCCCAGCTGTTCTTTGTCAGTTTGTCTTATTTTATTTTTAATTGCATTGTTAGATTTTTCTCCTGTGCACCCCTCATGTTGTTTACATTTGTTCTTCCTTTATTCATCTTCTTATGTTTTCCGCCTTTTAACTCTTATCCTTAGAGGAACCAGTTTTACACTTGGAGACCAGCCCTTTCGTATTGATTGCCAGCTGCTTTTATTGAAACTAATTTGCATTCTCTGCTCTTATTGTGCTAGACAGAGGACTAGTGATTTTGAGTAAAGCTCTTTCCCGAAAGGCTTTGCTCAGAAATTGTCTCTGTATTTCACAAAAAGAGTGGAAAATAAAGAGTAGCATCAGTGCAGAAGCTGCTTCTGCCTAAACCAATGTGTTTGTGTCTGTGTCACAGAAAGAGTAGAAATGTGGCCTGCCCTGCTCCAGGCACAAATGACTTCTCCAGCCTGAAATGAGCTGGTGTGGTGAGGGGAGTGCAGAATGACATGGCCATGTATTTACTTATGTGGGCAACCCTTAGACTCTGGCAGTAACAAATCCAATCCATTTTGATTGTGACTGTGTACTGCCTTGGTACTTTTGTTTATGAACACTTATGTAGCTGTGATTTTTTTTTTTCTACAGACAGGTCATAAAAAAAGCTATGAATAGTAAAGATGTACTACAGTTAAAGAGTTGAAGAGCTGTGGTTGCGTGATGGTAAACTTGCAGGGGGGGGAAAGAGTTAAATTAGAGATGACTGGAGAGACTTTAAGACTGGAAGTACCATCTGCCTTCAGATAGGCTCTTTCAATGAGTCTCTAATAAGGCTCCTCGAGCCTTACTAATTATTGCTAAGTATAAAACCCTTGTGTTTGGGTCATGTTGATTTTGGGCTTTGTATCGTGGTAGAGCTATGGATAATCATGACTTGGATGTACCATACCTCAGGATGTATATCCCATCTCCTTCTCAGACTGCTTTGGGTTTATAAATTGGTCTCACTGCTTTTTCACCCAATGTCTGTTTGGTTTTGTCCGACACCTTGGCTTTGTTTGTATATTTAGAAAGGAGTTCTCTGACCATGGTACAGTGCTTAGTATCAGGTCTGGAGGGGAGGTGTGTTACATAAATTTGTTATTAAAACTCATTGAAGTGTTTTGCCTCTCAAGTGTTTATTCTTAGCATGGCTACTTACTGGTAATTATGTGTCAATAGCATTGTTGCATCATGAAAGATCTTGTACTTTGACATTCAGCTAGAAGGATAACAAAGAGCAGGATACAGCTTTTAGTTATAAAAATGCACTCTCAAACACAGCTTAGGTACATGGCTGTCATGATACAAATAAGATAGAAGATCCCAGAGCCTTTTATTGGACGTTACTGGTGCCAGTATAGAATATGGCTCTGAGCTTGCAGTCATGCCACAGAAGGGTTCAGGAAATTCACCTCTGGTTGCTTGTTTTTGCAAATTTAGGTCTGCTTGGACAAACTAGTACACTTGCTGTGCTGAGTATGGCCATCAACTCAACCTTTACAATGCAGCCTACTTTGAATAGAGGAACATACAGTTAAACTCTAGAGTAGTTTAGGACGGAAACTAAGGATCAACATGTGTCTGAAGAGGCTTGAGAGGTTTCAGTGTTGAAGCTGCACAGCATCAGAAAAACTCAAGTTTACTGAATTGATAATTGTTAAAGAAGATGCTTGTAGTTATACTATTATAATCTATGAAGTATGTTTGAAGGCTTGGAGACTTGGAGTTACTTGTGATGAAGTACTTCAGCATAGAGGAAAAGTCTGCATGTCAACTTTTTGCCTTAATGTTAGAGTTTGATACTACTATTTAGAAGTCCTGCTGCTGCTTCTTGCTGCTGAATTATTATTTGTCTGCAGAGCTAGCAGTTTCCCTCCATTGTTTAAGTTCTACAGTTGTAAGAGAAATATTTAACAGTACAGGAAACTGTCTGTAGAAGTAAGATTTGATCTGAAATCTGATTGCCTGAACTATAGCTAAGTCTTTTACATTTCTAAAAATTGAAGGTGACTTAGTTCTTTCTGTTCATAATTTATTTAGGATGTTGAACTCATTGTACAGTAATCTCCAACAAACACACTTTTGTTTTGCTTTTAAATTGCTTTATAAAGTGAGGAAGAGAAACAGAAATATTTGTATAAAATAATTTTATTGTTTTTTTTCCCATGTCTACCAGCGATAGCACTGCCTTCCTGCATGGGAGAAAGTGAGACCTTTCTGTTTTGTTTCCAAACAGAACAAAATGTAGAAGCCAATAGAAGTAGGAGTGAGAATCCATTTGGCTTTTCAAATGGTTGCCTTTGTTAATAACAGGATGGGTTATTACTATTGAATATGATGGGGTTTTTTAAAATAGAAAGTTATTAAATTTAGCATGTGCTTAATGGCGGAGTAAGGGGAGTTCCAAACACCGAAAGAAAACTGTAGGAATAAATCTTTGGAGCAAATTCAGTAACAAATAGAAATATTCAAGTTGGTCTGTATATCTTAACACTGATTTCCTCCTGGACTAATTGTGCCCCCCCCCAACACAAAGAAGGTATAGCTGTACTGTGCCTTGCAGACTGACTGACGCTTTTCTGCCCACTCTTTCAAATAATTATAGAGGAGTAGGATCTTGTCTGTAACCCTTTGAGCTTTATTTCAGTGCTGTACTCAGTGTAAAATGCAGTATTGAGAAACTGGCCTTCTTTAGCATAGGCACAGCATCTGGAGCTGGTTTGCATCTCATCCTCTCTGAACAGGAGTGAGGAAGTTTGGGTCTGCCTGTGGTGTTCCACCCTGTCATACCCCATGACTGGTTCTGGTAAATCAAAGCTGTTGACAGCTGGCTTAGCTATTTTTTCATGTTTTTCCTTTGGAACTAGATGATCTTTCAGGTCCCTCCAACCCAAACCAATCTATGGTTCTCTGTATATGTTCCTGCGATGCCCAAATGCCCGAGGTCAATCCTAGCTGTCCTTTGTGACTGAAAAACTTCAGTGGGGTTTGGTGAGGGCTGCGGTTTATTTGGGATGGGCTTTTTTGAGAGTTGTTTTTTTTGGTTGGTGTTGGGTTTTTTGGTTTTTTGGTTGGTTTTTTTGGTTGGTTTGGGATGTTTTGGGGGTTTTCAGAAGAAGGTACCAGTGCAGTTAGTATTAAGCTTTTAACTTCTAGATATGTTTTGGCAAAGATTATTTTTGGTTTCCCGCCCCGCCCAGTGCCTCTCAGAATAGTGAAAAGAACCCTCTGGTCCCTAAAGCTTTCCTACTTAATGCACTTCCTTGACCTTTTCAACTACTTTGTGCTTTTGCAAGGATATAAACCTGGATATTTTACATATCCCATGTTACTGAACTAAATGACAAATTTGGGGTTTTGAGAGATATGAGCTTTGATGATAAATGCATTTTTTTCCCCCGTATAACTTTATCTGTATTCTCTGTGCTGGGCACTCCTGAAGGAGAGATTCAGTGTGAAGAGAGGTCTTCTGACAGTTTTGCCCTTAGCAACCCTTAGAAGCACAGGAGAGGAAGAATTAAAGGAAGGAGCTGCAGTGTGCAAAGTCTGAAGAATTAACATCAGTCCCTTTTTCATATAAAGGAAGGAAAGAGTTGACTGGAGGAAGAAATCTTTCCTGTGGTGCTGGTAGAGAAGCACAGACAGTATTTGAGAGCCAGATAAGACCTCAGAAGCAGCAGAAGCGTATTACACTGCAGAAGCTTTCTGGGTTGTGATCAGTGTTCTAAAACACAGTCTAAGAAACAGTCAACAAAATACGTTTCCCAGGGGTTGAAAAGACTTCCAGTTAGTGAGTCCTGTTCCTCTCCATGTATTTGATAATCCCCATATAATGCAATTCAAAAGTATTCTTAAACTTAACCTTATTTTAATTAAAAAGAGCATCATGGCAGACTATTCCACATTGCATGTTTGTTGAACAGCATATACTATCTGGACAAATGACTGAAAACTTTGCCACATGGTTTTTATTTGTTGCTATATTTCATGCCAAATTTTATTTGTTGCTGGGGTTTTTTTCTTACGAAATGAATGGGTATGAACCTTTTGCTGAATATTTCTATCCCATGAATGTTTTTACTCATTGCGTGAAAATATATGATGCTGTGTTACCAAAACAGAAAAAAAATCAGGTTGTAGGCATATATTGTAATGTCATCGGCATTTTTTTCCCTGTAAGAATTATATTAGATGCCAAAGGCTTGTTAAGCTTGAGGAGGGATATAGTCGCTTTCCAAAATAAATGCTATTTATGAAAGTTTATTTCAAGTTGTCTACAGGAGAGTGAACATGCAAGCAATAGGGTATATAATGTTTTCTTTGTAACATACCTTTGGTAAATGTATTTTTAAAGGTTGGTAATCTGTTTCCTGTCTAGGAAACCAAGGAAGTCAAAGAGAAAGGGAGATTATGGACGTAGCTGTTATTCAGTGCTGTGTTGTTTCTCTGACTTCCATCTCCTGCACAGTTGTAAGCTCTGCAGGAAAGGGATATGCAACTTGTGTTGAAAACTTTTAGATTTCCTGTTTCTCTGAGCAAGTAGGTTTCTGGCTGAGCAAGTTAACTTTTACTGCTGGGCCATCTCTCCATGTTTTCCCTTGCCCTGGAAAATTTGTGGTCTACACTGTTCTTGACCACCCTGCATAGTTAGCAGTCCCTCCAGTCTCACAATGCCAGCAGTGTAGCGGCACCAACTCTATACAAGTCCCTTTGAATTCTGCTGTCAGTTGTATTTCCTATGAATAAAGTGTTGCTGTTTTAGAATTCCAGGGAGCCCTGAATATAAACGTATCAATTATGTGTCAACACAACAGCATCTGTCGTTGAAATTGGGTATCATTTATTTGGCATCAGCATAGCAAAGATTTGGCTGACAGCCAGAGTGAAATATTCCAGCAGAAACTGCTGCAACAGGAGCCATCTCTGAAGTAATTCTGTGAAATTCAGGTGCCCTAACATAATATTTTAATATATTTGTAAGACATTAGGGACCTTAAGCAAATACCTTTCATGTTGCACATTCTTGCCTGCTGTTATTTCTTTTTCATGGCTAATTTTTTGTTGTTGTTCCTGCTCTCTGAAGAAATACATGCAAGGTTCTAGGATGTATATATCCCACAATTTAATATCATTTTTTGACTTTCCATTTCTTATTTCAACATAGTTTGCATAAAAATTCCAAATGAATGGAGACGATGCCTGCTTTGGGGAAACTTTGCTTAACTATGAAAGAGGCAAGGCTTTCAAAATAGGAGCATAAGAAATTGTCCCTTTCCTTGTAAAAGATATATAGTTTACAATTTTTTATTAATAATTTAGTCTCTCTCATCTTCCTTGCTTTTTCCTAAATTTGTTCATAGATCTAAGTAAGTTTCACATTCCTAAAGATGTGAGTCAAAACAGTATTTACATAACTGAGTAAATATTTTAGAGTACCTGTGGGAAATGGGGAACTGGGATCACTTTGGTCTTATAGATGATCCTTATTATACTTGAAGGAGGGGAAAAGATAACTCTTTGATTATTGATATAGCTTGTAATAGTTAGCTGGTTGATTTTAATACCTTTTAAAAAATGAAAACAGGAGCATCAGAGTTAGAAAGACAAACTCGAGATCATGTAACGTATCCAAATGTTTACCTTGTACCTTTTTATTGACTCTGGGCTACAATCAGTCCCCAACCCTTCATCAAATTAAAGTTTCTCACTTGTGTGCTAAAAAACCTCCTTTCTAGGGAAGCTTTAAGAACAATACAGAGATAAGAGTAGTTGGAAGAAAATACACATTGGATTTTAAGTGCTGGAGGAAAAGCTTGTAGAATAAAGATGAACTGCTTTATTTTAAAGTTTTTAGGGTTTTTTTGTGTGTTCCTTCCTCTTACCTGAGGTTTGAAGTCCTGTGGAAGTTCAGTTTCTCTCAGAGGAGAGAGAACAATGAAAGGGAGGTCGGTCCATCATATTGTCTGCATTTTAAATAAGTTGGTTTCTCTTTGGGCAGAAAAGAAATAGTAAATTTGGATTAGCTCTTAACTTCTTATTCTCAAAAGAAATCAGAAATCTAGAGTTAAGTAATGAAACCTCTTTAGGAAAATCAATGTTACCTTTATCCGAGCTCAATTTATTCAAGAGGTCAGCTTTGTTGGCTGCCCTGGCATATCTTGAATTTAATGATTAACCTCTTAATGACTGTTCATGTAACTTCCATCCGGTATTTTATATAAGCATAAGCCAAGGTGATAATACAACGCTTTAGTAGAATGGTGTGTGCTATTCAGGGGAAAATCTCTTTCCAAATCCTATATGCAGAATGCATCGGCCCCAGTGAAACTGAGAGAAGCCCATTAAGAAATCCGATAAGCTGTCTGCTCTCTAGGTGAGTTAAAATCTCTGTCCGGTGTGGTAATCAGTGATGTCTAACTGGTGGCTTATCTGGTAATGGTGCTGTCGCCTTTTATAGAGGCGCCTTCCCTTGCAGTTCCGCCAGGCGTGGGTATTCATTTCAGCCACGTACAACACTGAGTGTCGAAGTGAGACCCTGTAATAAATTTTAAAATCCTCTTCAGAGCTGAAGCCGGCACCGTCTTGTTCTGTTGTGTCGCCCTTCGTTTCAGCAGGTTTCCTTGTGAGATCTCTCTAAGTGCTGTGTATGCGGTAGCAGGCAAGAGGAGGGAGAGTGGGCTTTCTGTGAAAGCAGCACGGAAAAGTGCAGCATTAGGTTCAAGTTTCAATGTAATGTCAAGTACTAGTCAGTGGGCTTGCTCCAGTGGTAATTTTCTGCAGGTAAAAAAAAAAAGAAACATATAGTTTTGGGAAGTAAATATCAAAAATACTTCAGAAGTAGCTTTAGTTAATGTAATAGCCTGTAAAGTCTAAATCATTTTCCTGTTAAAATGGAGAATGTGAGGAAGAGCAATTCTAACGTCAGTAGTCCTTTATGTATTTATCTCCATAAAATACAGACCTGGTGTCCTTTCCATATCCATAGAAGTTCATGCCCATGGGGAGACCTGGCTGAAACCTGTGGAGCACTGCAATAGCAATCGAGACAAGTTGCCAAATGGGAACTGAACTTTTCATCAGCTCTTGCCATATGAACATAGTCCTCTGTCTTTTGAAGGTGTCATCTGTTGGTAGTTGCTTCCCATCAGTGTTTGTTCATCTTCCTTCTTTCCTTTCACTCAAAGAGGGGGAATTTTGAATGCAACTGTTATGATGGTTGGAGTTTTTGTTAATTGTTATATGCTTTTTGCTTGTGGGTTCCAGCAAGTTAGTTAGCATTAGCCATGCTTTGTACCTTATTTTGTATTTCATTCTAAACTTGCTATTGTGAAAGATATTAATATTGTGTCATTTCTGTCTAGAGGTTTATGAAAAACTCTGACCTGTTGTTAGCATCCCCAGTTGATTGAAACTTCAGCGTACCCTCAAGGAAAGTGAGATGATACATATGGTACAGCACAGTAGATAAAAGGTTATGCTTCTCTCTTCCCTTTTTCAAAAATCTGCTTTCTGGTTGTAATTCTGGTTTCAAGTCTTGGATAATTTGTGAAAAGAAATCTCAGTGTTGGACAGAGGGGTAAGCAATGGCTGATGGCCTATATCATAGGGTGAATAAGCAGATATGATACCTCTAGCCCTTTGTAGGAAAAAGATGGTTCTGACAATCCTTTTGGAGGTGTTGTGTGTTGCCCTCTCCTCGAAATGCACAGAATGTGCTTGTTGATTCCCACAGGTTTTGGAGAGCCCATGCTATGGAGTATGGGTTCATTACATTTGGCGTTATTTAGAATATTCAGGTTTTGGACTGGTTAGTAAGAGGCTCCATGAAACCACTGTCTTGTTTTCTGTCCAGATATTTGGTTTATTTGCCTCTCTGTGTTGATCCTCTATCCCTCTTCTTAGTCTCCCCTCTTCCTCCCAGTTCAAATTAATGGCAGTTTTTGAGGAAATGAATATTTTCCTTTTCCTTTACACTTGCGCCAGAACATCAAAGGACAAAATGCCACTTCTTCACTCTTAGGAGTGAAGTGCTATTTTATAGCACCCTCGGATTAAATATTGGGGTTGCTAATCTACTTCTCGCACCGTAGTTCTTGTACTGAGGAACAGCCTGTTTGGAGCAGTGTTTGCAAAACCATTTCAGTGCATCTCACTATTACCAACTCAGTACTGCAACCTTATATAAGCCAGTCTCCATCCACTTAACTCCAGAACAACTGCGGTGATTAATATTTATATAAAAGCTTTCATGTTTCCACTGCGAAATTGTCTTACTTTGAAAAGAAAAGGTGGCTTTTTCCCTGTTGACTTCATGTGAAAAAGCTTGCAAAGGCTTTCAGCAGCACTGCAGCTGAGGCAGGCATCAGGAGAAGAACTAGGGTCATCTTTAATTCGGTATTTCACTTTGTGAAATTGCCTATTCCAAAAGAAATAAAACATTTACATGTATATTAACCAATGTTTGCCAGCTCTTGGAAAAAAGCCAGTTCTCTCAGGGCCAAACAAATGCTCTGAGTGAATGAGTAATAATCTGCTATTGTCACTCCTAATTTATGGATGAGTAGATAGAGCAATGTTTGCCATTTTAAGTTGTCCTATTCACATGAAAGACTAGAAATCATGATTAGCTATCAGCTTGGATTATCGATAGCATGTCTGTTTATAGCTGGTTTACTCAGTATAGCTGTTGCAAAAGTTCAAAACCTCCCCACATGATAAAAAGTAACTGTGGAAGAGGATGAGAATACATAAAGGTTGCAGAGGTTTTGGGACACTAATTTGGAAGCTACAGCCAGAGGCTGAAAGATACATGGCATATCCTCTTTATAAATGACGTGTCAGGTCTCTCTGTGCCTTGTTTATTTTCTGAGGAAATTTGTATCGTCATCTTGCTTGTAATAGAAAATTAAAAATCTATGGATTCTCAAGATAATGGCTGTATTGAGCTTTTGTTGTTGATAGATGAGGGGGGGCATAATCCTGAGTACCTTACAATGACATTTTTCTGTGTCTCTGAGCCTTTCCATTTGCTTAATCTTCCAACAAGTGCAGTTAAAAACAGTTTTGAAAACTTTGTTTTACACATTTATGAGCATTCTTTTGTCATGAAGTTAACAACCATCTTGGCACAATTGGGGTGAATAAAAATAGCAATGAGAAAAATGGGTGTTTCTAAAGGGAACACTTAAAATCCTACCCTATGAAGGCCATATTAAATACTGCAGAGAGGCACACAGCCCCTCTGGAGTAGGAGTTTAAGGGAATGAGAGTCACTCTTGAGATTAAATTGTCCACAGATTGTCCTGTGAAGTCTCCTGAGATCTCCTGACTGGCTGTGGAGGAGTGTGCTATATCACACCTAAATACATACGTAGGAGATGGATGAGAAGTAGAAACCTCAGCTGTCAGCCACTAAAAGGAAAGAAACACAGTAAAGAGGTGAGGCTGATCATTGATGTCTGTCTTCTCTGATGGATGGACTCTTCCACTTCTTTCAGTCTTTATTTCACTTCCACGCAGCTTTTCTCCCATGCAGTGGTTTGTCTTTCTTTTCATTTTCCTGCTTTTCTTGCACGCTGAGGGGGCTTTCCTGTGCTTTCGGTCTGGACTTCGTTGTCTTGCTCACCTACTTACACTGCATCATAACTTTCTTTTTTCCTCCCCCCCCCTTCATTAAACTTCCTATCTGTCATCTAGTTAAATGAAATAACAGCGAGAGCAGTTGGTGTTGATGTTGTAGATACCAGGATGTCCACAGCCCAGAGTGCAGCCAGTAATATTCTGTCTGTAAGCTGTGGAAGGCTGACTCTGAAGAGATGCCTAAGGACGTGATTCCTCAGCCCCTCTGAAAGGTCAGACGTAGGACTTAACTTCTGTACTGTGTAGCCTTAGCTGTCACTTGGTGTTCACAAGCACTTTGATAAGATTAAAAACTAATATGTCCCTGTTTTGAGAGAAGGTCAAATAATACATGATTCAAACTCTACATTCAAACCCTGCATCACGGGCAGGAACCTTTAAACACCTGTTCCCTGCACACGCACGGTTCCCAAAACCATCCATGGGCCCCAGTGCTGACTTGACTTCCACTGTTAGGGGTTCAGGGAACAACTGAATACTCCAGTAAAATAATATATAATAATACACATATCAAATGTGGCTGATATAAACAATGAAGTAAAATGAGTCGTATTTTTAAGAGCTGGTCAGCAGCATCTTAATAAAAATGAGGGGGTGGGAGGAGAACTAACTGTACCACAACACAAACAAAACCCCCACATTAAAGACAAAAAAACCCCAACTCCCCCAAAACCCAACCCACAAAAACAAAAAAACCCCCACCCCAAACCAAACGTAAGAAACCAACACTCCAAAAGAAACAACCCCACAACCAACCTACCCAGCAGCTTGGAGCAATGTTTCTTGAAATTGCTCTAAAATATGAAACTATTAAGATTAATCTGAATCAATCTATACAGAGTAAGATAGATGTGTGCCTAGATCTCAGCAGCAGCAGGTGCTTGCAGTATTATAAATAGAAAGCAATACAAATTGAGGTGCTTATTAAACTTGCCTTTATGATGCTTTGAAGAATTGCCATAGAACAGAAAAGAAAAATTACTAGAGGCTCTGGATTAGAAGGATGACTTAAATAGCTGTGCTGCCAAAGGAAACAGAACATAAACTAGAATAAGTGATAGACTTGTTCAGAAAAGGTTATCTAACAGCAATTTGTCTCTAACATGGAGAGGTTGGCCAAGAGCTTTGGAGGGTTGAGATTGAACAGAGGAGGGCTTAATTTTTTTTGTCAATTTTAATACGGTATTGAGTTTTAATACATCTTCCAGGAGATTGCACTGTAATCCTTTGTAGCACTTACGTTTCTCAAGTTTTTCCTTAGTTCCCTTTTCTCCTTCCCCCAGCTGACAAAACCTAATTCTTTGCTGTGTTTGTGAAATGGACTCGTTCAGAATTTTTGTTGACTTTCAGATAAGGCCATGATGAGGATCCTGTATGTTGTCCAGCATTTTCTAAAATTCTTGAAATACTGTAGGGCCTCTGCAGAGAAGTGGCTGAGTGGAGCAGCTAACAAATCGTCAAATAAACCAGATTAGAGCAGAAGGCTCAACTGGCAGACTAATAAAAATAGATCAAAATCTGCAATGTTTTTTTCTTTAATGAGATACTCAAATTGATTTCATTTGGCAGGGAGTATATCGGGAAGTCTTAGTGTGGGAAAATCAGTGCTTTGGGGAGCAGTGAATTGCCCCATGTGAGATCTACAATACTACTTTTTAATAGCCAAACACAGGCGTGCTTGCTGGTGGAGACAAGGTCTGCAATGTCACAGTGTTGCTCCTGCACCTTTCTCATGCGGTTACTGTCTTGGAAAATGGCTGGCATAGAAACAGTGAGGACATCCAGGTTAGAAGTGGTGATAACACATGTGCACATGCAGAACAAGTGAGTCATTATCGCAGAGTGAAGGGGGAAAGGGGACACAACAGGACTCCTGGCAAACATACCCAGATCTCCTTGGCACTGCACACATGGGCTTACATGAGCTAAAGTGGCTGTTGTGCCATACTAAGCATTTAATATATTTTACCTATGGTTAGGAAATCACTTGCATCCATGTGCTTATGAGTTGCAGGAAAAAGACAACCTAGCCAATGCACGAGCACCTCTACCTTTGGAAAAATTCAGCAGGGAATGAAGCTGGTATCTTGAATTAATCTTACTGGGTTAATGGAGTATTATGTATCATTGGTGAGTCTCTGAGAGCACTGTGAATATAGCAGATTGCTTTAAAAACAACCCGAGTGGAAAAGAAGGCTGTACAGGACTAAATGAGAAGGGTCAAAGTGAATACTGTTGCATAGGGGGAGGTCACGTTTTGGTCTTGGTAAGTGCTATAAGAGGAGGTCCCTTGTAGTTTACAGTGGTTGAACTGTGGTACTGATCGGTAGCTGTTTGCTGAATGTTGCAGAGGAACTTCGGAGACATCCTTCTCTGACTGCCTGGGCTTGCTCGTAATGGACTTTGTTACACACACGGCTCCACATCATTTTACTTCTGAGTTTTTGAGCTGGTGGAAAGTCTTGGCAGTAGAGGTGTAAATAAGAGTACATAAATAGGTGGTGCAAAGGCCAGTGTTGCAGAACTGATGAGGCAAAATAGGATTATGTTTAGAGGGTGGCTTTGCTGTATTTGGTTAGACTGTGCAAAACCTTTTTCTTTTTGTCTGTAATTTTATTAAGTCTTAATTAAAATTTCTGCATTTAAATTAGTTTACATTAATGTCACACTGTCTTATTACGTGTATATTGACAGACACTAACAAGGATTTGATCAGCCTAATCCAGCTGTATGTAATTATGTGCCTTCTCCTTAAATAATTGCAAAAAATCTATCAATCATGGCAGGAAAGCCAACTGCTTCATTATAATGTGGGATTATTTAGTGAAATGTAATAAGACTTCAAGTTTAAGCTGGAGAGTAAACAGAATGAGATTTTACTGAGACCAGTAATAGGAAGAGAAAATTCCCCACCCATCCTGTGTTGCAAGTCTCAGTTCTTATCTTCCCTTCCCCCCCCCAAAAAAAGGTGTCCTGATTGCATCGTTGTCACACTGATGTTGAGAACATTTCTGTAATTGGAAAGGAATTTGGGAAAGATGTAGATTCCTGACTGCCAGAGAAGAGGTCTAGCCTAAACCTATGGTGCTGTTCTAATGTAATGTATTCATTGATAACTTGATTACCCAGATCAAATGAGAGCATGCAGAAGGCCACTGAGGTGGGAATGAAAGCCAAGCACTGCATAAGCTTTAAAACATCTGCCCTGCTTGGAAAACAAGTAAGGAAGGGAGTAACACAGGCACCCACTTCATCAATTGTATTTGGGTCGATTTTTGTGTGATTTAGTTACGTTCTAGTGCCATACAGTCCTTCCCTGCCACATGTACAAGCAGGGAGAGACAGGCATTTTGCCAGCAGTCTTTCCTCAGCCTCCTACTTGAAAACCATCCGTGCCAAAAAAAGGTTGAAAAACCAGAACTTCAGACAAGCCCTGAAGGGGGTGAGTTTTGAGATCTGAACCCTTTGTCGAGCGTGCTCCAGCACTGCATCTAGCTTGCTTTAAAACTGTGAATACCTCCAAGTTACTGCATAAAATAAAATAAGTGCAGTTGTTGGTGCAGTGCTGTCCATTTTCCCCTGCAGGACTGTCTCAGGAGTATTTCAGGAGCCCAGGTACATGTACTTTTGCTTATACCTGTGGCAGAAAGTTCTGTGTCTTGAGCTAGAAGAGCAAGATTTCCCTTTGTGCCTTCTGAAGAAACAAACTGTTTCTTCAACAAGAAGAAACAAACTATTTGTTTCACAAATAGTTTTGAGTCCCTCATACACAGATTGTCATGTGGTCAGAAAGTATACATATCTGCATGTTGCCCTGGTGTCTTGGGACTGTTCTTTCAGCTTTTCTCTTGGTCACTCTCCATTGTCCCCCTCTCCAGTGCACACACACGTGTGTACACGCACACCCCCTGCCGCCCCAGGCTCAGCCCTTGCCTTTGTGGGTTTTGTGGGTTTAGATTTAACATTCCATTCTTGGTGTGGGCATGGATTTTCTGCCTGCCAGTCTTTACCCTGGACTGAATTTTCAGTGCCAAAGCTTTAATGATAGTAGAATTATAATGAAAAGCAGTGACAGTCCCTCAGCTCTCCTGTTTGCATTACAAAACTGTAACATCAGGCTTTCGGACTGGCTGGCGTTCTGCCTGGTGCATGCCTCAGGGATCTGTTTCCAACACCTTTATAGTGATGCTGTCTCACAGAGTGACTGTGTTGGGAAGCTCGTAGTTTGAACAGGAGAAGTATCAGCCAGACCTCATGCTGGATTGTAGGTAAAGTGTGTTTCCCATCTAGGTTGTCATCATATCAGAAGATGAGCGCTGCTACCTTCTGGTGACAGTTCAGCTTGAGGTGTAACTTAGCAGCGACAGTTGAAGGTCTCAGTGGGCTGGCACAGTTATACTGGACAACAGGAACATGGTTTTCACACCAGATTCCTGATGCTGCCCCTTCTTGCAGCTGCAACATTCTTGGGATTGGTCTAGGAAACCAGCACTTCAATTTTGAGGAGCTCTGACATCAGTGACTAGTTTATTTTTATTATTTATTTAGTGTAGCTATTCAGAAACTGACTGAATATCCGTAAATACTCTGGAAAGAGAAATGTTTTGCATCCAAAGGAACATTGTCAGAAGCAGCTGAGAAAATTACTTTTTAAGAAACCAGCTGAGCAAACACATAATATCAAGTCACCTGCTAGGTGTTGTGGTTTGCTGCATTTATGCACGAGATCATCTGTAGCTGTAGAGATGGAGAATGGCAAGCTCTTCTTGTATAGCCTCCCCTATGAATCAAATTTATGCAGTGGCAGAAATTACATGTTTGTTTTTCTTGTGTTTTCAGTAAACATTAGTTGTATTTCTTCACTGGACTGCCTGTTGCAAAAGTTGTCTTGATGCTGGTTCTTAATCTGCAAAGAAAAATACGGGTTATTTATCCACCTGTTCATGGAGCAAAATGATTTGTCTTTTTATTTATTTTGTTTTAATTGAATTCTGCTCTGTTTCTTTGCTGTGTTCGGGACAGATAGTATTGCACTGCAATGCTGTATGTGTCAAAACCACCATCACCTCGCCTCTGTTTAACAAGGCCTTCCCAAATGCAAAGATCCAGAGCTTTTTGTTTCTAATAGAGATTGCTCGCTATACCCAAGTCCTTAGAATTGTGAAAATCATATTGAAATAGCTTTCTGCTTTGGCGGCCTTGCTCTCCCTGACTCTCTGGCAGCATTCACTGCTGGCTTTCATTTTCCAAATGCTGTGAGTAGTTTGGAGACTCTCAAAGCTACATTTACAGTAAATGTGATGTTGCAGTAACGACAGGTCAATTCAGATTTAGAAAAAAAGCCACCACCTCTCACTGAAAAATAATGTTAAACTGACTTCAAACAGAATCTTAATAGTTCCATATTGTTATGTGTGTAATTAAAAGCTTTTACCCTTGAAAACAGGGTTCTTTTGATTTGCTAATTGTAATTCCTCGCTACAGTCAAATAGACTGAGGTAAATTTTTATGGTATTAAGAATTGGCCTCATGCTGTAACATGAAAATCCATTTTTCACAGAGCAAAAAATTTCTCTTAATGCTTTTCTTCATTTTTAGCAGACTCTGAAATCGTGACAGTGTCACTGAAACAGAAGATCTCAAATTTAGCATTGCAAGCATTATCTTCAGCTATGCATCAATTCTGCTGTGCAGTTTCAGTCTAAAAGGAATGGAGGACCCAGAGCATTTGACCATGCAGAAGCAAAAGTTATTTGTGTGGCTGTTGTTGCAGTTGTTTGTTTTGTTATGGAATGGCTTGTACAAATTAAAAGTTGTGGGGTTTTTAAATAGGTGATAATTTCTCTTCTTTAGTGATTGCACAGAGCTGTGTTTCACTACCAAAAGAAGCTGTCCTGTAGCTGTAGGAATATTCACTTAATCATGGGACTGCTTTTGTGTTGCTCAAAGTGGTTTAGCTGGGAAGGCATGGAGGAGGGATGGAGGATGAGACTAGGATTGAAGTGTTTTGTTAATGCTCTGGGCAGGCTTGCCCTTTATGGTTCAGCTCTCTTAGTCAAATCGGCAAATCTCTACTTCTAGTCTTTGTCACCCACACAAGTGGTTACACAGAACCAGTCAAATAATGAAGATTTTTTAAACTATAATTTTACATTTAGTGTTTAAAATTAAGTGTCATAACTGGGCTTGACTATGATGGAAATCGTGATGGACGACCTCTGCTGCAGTTGCCTAAAACTGTTACAATCAAGCTTTTTTGCTTTTTTTCCCCTCTAGAACCCCCTGCATAGAGCCAGTTTGGCGAGGCACTGAGTGCCTAATGTGTCTGATTCAAACACAGGGGCAGGTTTAGCTTCTGTCTCTGCTTGGGAGTTGGGTGTGAACTGGTCCAAGTGCCCCCTGCAAATCCTATCCAGGTAATAGCCACACAAAGTAATGAATATGTTCTTCAGAGATGATGTCAGGATTGTTATTCTTCTGACACCTGCCAAAACTTAAACAAAGTTTATTCCTGCAATGACCAGATTCTTAGAGTTGCAGGAAAAAAAATTCCTCATCCAAAATGTGGTATGTCACCTTGAGGTAAAATCAGTTATGGAGTAATGATTAAAAAAATAAATCTGGGTTCCATGGGGTAGCCTAAAATAAGACTTGTCCTTCATTAAATTCGTTCGTGTAATGTGCAGTTCAGTCATTCACTAAAACCCAAACCATTTGCCTGGTTTCAAAGGTAGGAAATAACATGTCTCTGTTGCTTAGACCCCACTTTAATTAAAGCTAGAAATAAGAGTGATATTACTTCAGTTAATTTGTTGATTCTGGGTTCCTTGTGCTGGCTGGGGCAGCACGTCATGTCAGGTTTCCTTCTGCTCTGTCAGAGCTGCCTTGCAGCTCACTGGCCACTGGCTCAGCTGCAAGGAAGTTGAAGTTGCACGAGGTAAGGGGGGATTAGAGCCTGGTGTGTAGAAGACCCTGCACTGCTGCTCTGGCTGCACAGAGCTGTGCCTCCGTTCTCCTGGGGCCATGCAAGGAGAGTGCTTTGTGCCATGGCCTGAGGCTTCAGCAGCCTGCGAGGAACAACCCTGTTTCCCTGGTGGGAAGGGTGGTCTTTGTCATGAAGATGGGGAGTGCTCCTGTTGTAATGACTGCTCAATGCTGAGTAGTGGTTCCCTGCTAACCAGCCTTCCTTTTGCCCCTTTAGTTCCCACCTCCTTCTCTTCCCAACTCTTAGACCCAATTCTTCCAGCCTGTGTGTAGCAGCTTTGGCTGCAGTACCCTGAAGTAATCAGCCCAGCAGCAAAAATTAGTAACAAGCTGATAAGCTTGTTGGTTTGGGTTCTTGACTCTGATGCTGCTATGTCCTGGTGATTGAGAACTACTGGTTTGGGGGCTTTTTAATGCTCAAATAATCTGAGGAGTATTGTCTGGTTAGATTTCTTGTGTCCTTTTTCCCTAGTGTTGACAGGCAATTTGAATACAGTGTGTCCAGACTATCTGCTGGTTTGTTGTTTGGTTTTATTTTTAATGTCTCAGTAACATCCATGGCCCTAGGGGAAAATTTAAATTATAAAAATTAATTCTTGTCAGATTGATTATTTGAATTTCAAGTTGTTTTGCTGTTCCAGAAATGTTACAGCGTCGGTTTCAGGATCATGAAGCCAGGTTGATCCAAATTGGCTTTCAAACACTTGTAATTTTGGATTTGGGGAAAAACTAGTCATTTTAAAACACACGGCTAATATGTTCATACTGTAAGGTTGGTGATAGTAAGTTCTTTAGACATTTTGAGACGTGCAGTTACACCAAGTGCAGGTAAACAAAACCTTTTGTGCGTGTGTTGCATTTACAGTGATCTCCAGGTTTGCGATACTCCACGAGCACTGGTGTAGCCAGAGTCAAGACTGCCTTTCGAGGCTCACAGGAATAGCCATGTGTGGCATGAGGAGCCTTTGATTGCAGATTACTAAGGCTCAGAGTTATTTTTACCGAAAAAAGGAGTTCTTCTGCAGCTGTTTGAGGGTTAGAGTTTGCACAGGATTGAAGTCCCCATGGGACATCACTTTTGCATGGACCTTTTGATAGCAACTTGCTCTGAAATGTTTTAAATGGGCAGTGCTAATGAATCTGTTAATTACACCCATCCCAATGCCAAATTATTTCCTTCCTCTCTTCACTTGAGTTCAGCCTTCCCAGTGCACAAGCAGGGTGATTGCTGACTGAAGGAGGACATATCTCAGTAATGTCAGATAAAGTGTTCTCATGAGCTGTGCACACCACAGGAAGCAAGACCCTAATGTTGTAATCCTGTCCCTGTCACTGACTTGATGTGCTTTATGGATCTGTTTCTTTCCTTCCATAATTTTTAGTAGTCAATTAAGTCCATAGGGGCTGGCAAGAGGCTTGGCAGCAGAAGGGGATAGCTGTGGCACCCTTACTGTGCTTGTGTACAACATGGGCTGTAGAATTTCCTCATATACCACTGAGCACTGGTTTTCCACTGCTGTTTCCTACCAAGATGAACATAGCAGAATCTACAACATCCTGGACTTTTCCTGTGGGGAAGTGTTGTCTCTTGCAGCAACTGCCCAATCCTGGTAGTCACAGCCTGGCGCCTGGTGGCAGCAGGAGCCTGGCAGCAACTTGCAGAGATTTACCACTTCCATTTTATGGTTAAGATGAACCCTAAGGCTCATCGCTCTGAAAACTGTGGGCCAGTTTCTATGCGAGTCCCTCTTTGCCAGTAGCAAAGCCAAGCAACCCAATCTACTGGAAACATATCTGGAGATTGATGCCAGATTCCCAAACTGGAGAGCATCAGCTTGCAATTCAAGTGGTGCTGACATTTGTGGGAAGGCTTTCTGTTCTAAGCCGTCAGATGTTAGCCAGTGTATGTAATTAACTTGGTGTAATTTTGCTTCAGAATGAAATATTCATTCAAAAGAGACACTAAAAAACATCCTGATGTTTTTAATGTCTGGCTAGCAAGTGATGCTACATAGATCAAGGCATACATTTATTGTTAGAGGGATTGGTTTCATGGCAACTCCTGTTTGTTGCTATGGTACACAGGAAGTCCCAAAGACTTTTACTGTCTGTCACTTATTGGGTCTTGTGAGTAATCTGGATACAAAACTCACTGACACACACTATCGGTAGAGACAGAAAACAATACAAAAATACGGCCTGAAATGCTGTGGTAGTCTAATTATCCCAAAGGACAAACGTAAAACTTTATTTTTTGGATAGCAGTTTTTCTTGAGTTTGGTAATAAAGCTTGTGACCAGAGCAAGAGGAGAGGGACTGGAAATGGAAGGGGTAAAACAGATTTCTTTTGCCCCAGAGGAAATTCAGGAGTTAGTTAGAGAAGTGATAAAACAACAAAACCAAACCAGAAACCCGTAGTTCGCAGAACGTGGAATACCAAAAGCTCTGCCCTGAATCACTAAGAGAGTTGATGATTTGCTGGGAATAAAGTTATGAAAGTTTAAAAATTAAATAGTCCCATTTGATTAAAAGACTGATACAGGGTGTTGTGTTTAGTTTCTCCATCCAACTGCTGTCTACCTCTCCATCCCAAAGTTCATTGACCACTGTTATATATTTTGATTCTAATGGTGCAGCGTGTAGAAGGAATTAATTCTTTACAAGACTTTAACTTTACTGTTTTCTCTTTTGAAAAATATCCCAAGCACCAAAATTTCTCTTCTGTGCTTTATCAAAACTGAAATGAAGGGTTTGTGTTAAAGTGCAAGTTGAATTTGCAAAGTTTATGATCACAAAACAACTGCCTGTGTGTGCAGGAGATGCAGAATTGATGAATCTGGCTGAACACTGACATCTTGTCATGCTTGAGATTTTTTTTTTGGGGGGGGTGCTTTTTTGTTATTGTTTTCATTGTTTGTTTGTTTAGATTGTATCCAGGAAGGACCATTTAAAGCCAGAAATACTGATGGTTTGATCTGTTATCGGTTTTCTAGTACCAAGTGGTTTCTCTGATAGTCTGGTTGATTGCAGCAGTTCAATTTAGCAGTTATTCTGCATTTTACCTTAAATATTGCAGTATCTCACTAAGCTTATTGCCTGAATGAGATTCACAGCAGGCAGATTGCTGATGTTATGAGCGAGGGTGAAAACTCCTTTGTAGCTGCAGATAACCTAGAGGTGAGTATTGTTGCTTGGTATGTGAGTGTTTTAGTTCAGTTTTGCTTTTGTGGTTGGGCTGACAAATCAGGTTGAGTGCTAACACCAACAGAAAGCATTCCATTTTCAGTGAAACCTCTTCTTGTTATTTTAAAAAAAGTAGTCGCAAGACAGCTTGTAGCATTGACCAGAGACAATACATCAAGAGGAAGTTGTGTCTGGGGTGAACTGAGAGAGCTTTGCAGTTTTGCTTGATGACACATGCTCCTCACCTACAGCAGCACATTAAAATCATCTTTATATTTTGAAATAAGAGGGAAAGAAAAGAGGAAGTTGCAGTAACTACTAATTTCTACATACATTTTATTCTGAGTATGTTAGAGTGGTGGAAAAATGTGAGTTCATAATTTACTTCAGTTCAGCTCAGGATTTGACACCAGTAATCGTTACTGTCCAAATTTGTGTTTAGGTACGTGTGGCCTGTGTCCAGCTGTTGTGCTGTGGCAGAACCGAGGAATGTAGTGAAGAGGAGTGTAACCAAGGGCTGGCACCCGCCCTCACTGCACAGTCAGCCTGATTTTGGAGGCTTCTGTACCATGCTGTGTTTTTGTTAATCTCACATTATAGATACTTCTGCTTTTAAACATTGTCTAGTAGATGCTTCAGATCAACAGCCTTCTCCTTTATTAATGACTGCTTGTCTACACCAGTGATTTGTAAGCAGGCTGGTTATCACTTGGGCTCTTCTTCTTCTATCAATGACAGCTGCAATAAGAATGACAGCACTGAGTCATGTTACGATTTAGACTTTGTTCTGTGGCAGCAGAACCAGAAGTATTAAATTAAGCAGTTCTTTCTCCCCATTTCTTCCTGTTAGAATACACTTTATTCTAATAAATGCGTGTTGTGGGTGATAAACACTTACGATAGGGCGTGTGCTTGCCCGTCCTCATTCTGCAGGTTTGTGGGGAGCCACAGCCCCTGAGCAGGGGCCTGCTGCTCTTTGAAGGAAGGGGCAGCTGGTACCCTGTGTTGACACAAGACTAATTCATATTATTTTCATTAAGTCTTCAGGTGTGTTACCTTGTTTGCCTTCGAGGATAAAATGTATGGTGCCAGGCTTTGTTTCTGGCTTAACAGAGTGCAAGTTCAGGGCTCTTGAACAGATATATGCCATGATGAACTGCTCTAGTTTTTAAGGGGAAAGTATTATGTGGATGATCTGAGTGAGCACACTGAGATTCTCTTTCCTTGAAAGAAGTTGCATTAATGTCTGTTGGATGAAAGATTTACCAAGTGGAACAGCAAATGGTTTTAATAACTGGAATATGAATTGTTCTCTTTTTCTTGCAGTTTCTTGCACAGCCAACCACTTGAAGGAGAAGGAATTCTTCAACCCCTTGTTTCAAAAGACCTTGGACTGTTTTCTGCTGTTCCACTCCCTTTGCTCCCACATTCGGCAAACAAAAGATCCGAAGAGGAGGATGAGGCAGCTAAGAGGAAAACCCAAAAAAGAGACTTCCAAAGATAAAAAGGAGAGAAAACAGGCAATGCAAGAGGCTCGGCAACAAATCACCACCGTCGTGCTTCCCACGCTGGCTGTCGTAGTACTGCTGATTGTTGTGTTTGTTTATGTAGCGACTCGTCCAAATACAACTGAATGATGCAGCTTTTCAGACTCTCTAGCTTTGGGGTATTAATAATTTTACCAAGAGCCAAAAGGAACTCTCTGCCACTCTTTCAGTACTTTACAAAGGAACTTGCTGGTATTTTCAGTCTTTCTCTTGGTTAGGGTCCTGCGGATTCTCTTTAGGAATGTCACATAAAACGTATTAGTGAATATGCCAGTACGTTTTATGGCCCAGTTCATGTGCCTTTCAGACTTTTAAAATGGTGTTTTTCTTAAATCTGTTTGAAGCTCTATATTGTAAAAGGAAATTGTGTTCTGCTATAAATTTGTAAAAAATCAGCTTTCGGCTTTTATCGTTGTTATGGATAATGTTGCTCCCATGAGCTCTTGTGTGTCTCCTTCAGAACTTCCAAAGAAGTACATTTCTTCTTTGTACTTAATGTCATATGAAGTGCTTAGATTCAGAAAGGATATATTTATTTTTTGAATAAAAGAGAGAAGTCTTACTTGGAATCTTCAAATTATTTTGCAAAAAATGTGACTTACTGTGAAAGCCTACATTGTGTAATAATTTTTTCATTAACCACTATATAGTTCACTCAAAAAGAATATCTTTTTGGTGTGAGATGCCAACATGCAAAGTGAATACTTCAGGCTCTGCTGGAAGGAATCTTACAGAATTTAGAAAGGGAGATTCTGCCAGGTTACGGTGAAGTACCTAATAACAATCTGCATAAATACAGATAGTTGTTTATCTGAATGTTCAATATTTAAATCTGTATNGGCAATAAAAAGGCGATTTTGAATACAGCTCTTGACTATTCTTTTAATTAGGAAAGAAAAGTAACATGAGTGTAGCTTTTGTCTCTAATCTCTGCTGAAGTGAGTTGCTGTCCTGTGACATGCCCCATCCCCTCATTTGAAGGAAGCTGTGAGCACAGTTTGGGCAGTTTTATTCTAGTAAATCAAGCTATACATTCTCATCAAAATGCTTCACTGACCCTGTGTTCTACTACAGCTCTTTCTCATCCAAATCTTTTAAGGCACTCAGTAGGCATTAACCTTCAGAAGACTTTGGGGAGGGAATTTGAAAACTCTTCACTGCTGCTTAAACGCAGGCCAAGCAAGGAAGAACGTGATGCTACAGTGCACTGAAGCATGGCAGGAAGTATTTCTGTGTCGAAAGTCAAAGACCTCTCGGTTCTTTCCCTCACATGTTGTCTTTTGGCACAGGAATAGTCCCAGCAAAGTCAGTGGGAATGTTCAGAGTTCCAGTGACATAGGGGCTGTGCTTCCTGTGTTACCCTTGTGTACTGCTATGCAGAATGCTGCTGCCAGCCAGAGTTACTGTACAAAAAACCAATTTACGCAAGCAAATGCAGGTCCTTGTAGTGCACTTTGCCCTAAGGCCCGTGTTCCCACAGTGGGATGAGCCTGTGGCCAGCTGTAAACCAACTCCACTCAGAATGACACAGATACCTGATGGTGCAGGGATGGCCACGGCTGCTGATGCTTGCTGTGCCACTGCTGGCAGGAGCATCTAGAATTAAACTAGCCCTGCAGACTAAGGTGTTTTTGAAATTCAAAATTCACTGAAAGCTAAAACGAAGAGGTTGGATGAATTGTTAGATTGTTCCCCTGCTCAGCTTGCATCATAGTTTTTGGGATATAAGCACGACAAACACAGAGAAGATGGCCATTGTGGTGTGCCCACGAGTGACCAGCGGGAAGTCTGCTGTGGAACCCGTGTGCTCAGTGAGCCGTTACTGACACTGAAATTATCTGTGCTTTGCACTGAGAACTGCTTCCTTCAACGGGAGAGCGATGCATCTGTAAAAGTAATTGCTTAGTCTGTGTCATCTCCCAGCTGTTTCTGTTCTCCCAGGCACCAAATCCTTGTCCTATTTTTATTTTATCCTCAGTCAGGGATGGCTGAGATGGAGCTCTGGTAGATTGCACCTTTTTCAGTGGAGCTGTTCAGCTTGAATAAAATTTGTGCCTGAGGACGCAAACAAAAGCGTGTGTATTTTACATGTGTGTGTCCTGGGGTACTTGGTGTCTTGGGCTCTAGAATGGAAGCAGAGTTTCTGCTAATCACTTCCATAGGTTCCTCCTCATCCTCCTCTTTTGTAGATCCTTAACCAAGATTTTCCTGTCCCTGCTTGTTCTGTGATACTTTCTGATGGCTCTGACAAAGTCCCTGTGACATTCCCATCTCTGAGTAGTAGGCTTATTTCAGTCCCTTCCACCTGCAGGGCTTTTTTATGAGCCCAAGCAATGATTTTATAATTTGGAGAGCTTTCCCTGAAGTTGTTCAGAGTCCTTATGTGATTTTTCCCCCTTTTCATTTTCTGCAAGAGTTGAGTCTGTGACACATGAGAGCAATGAGCTGATGTACTGGTTGATAACAACTAAATAGGTAAAAGGTCAGTTGGGTTAGATAACATTTATTATTACTTCTCTAAGGAGATGTTTAATTTCTGCTGCTTTTTCTTATTCCCTCTGTCTCTCGTAGTCTGAAAATTCTTCGGGTCACAATAATAATCTTTTCAGAGCCAAATGTCCATTAATATGAACCTATAGCTTGTTGCTAATAAGAGACATTGTGTATTTCAATTCTCTGAGATGTGCAGTTATACTGAGTGCTAATTGAGAGGACATTCTGAATGATTCCTTATGCAGAAACTGGAATTGATTTCACAGTTCGACTCTTAAAAAAAATATTTTTTTCTCTAGTAAACAGTGAACTTGGATTCTAACATTTTCTACCAAATTCCTTTTTACTAGTATTGAATATGAGAATGTGCATTTGTAAAAAAGGTATGAAGCCTCTGCAGACAGAAACTGTCAAAAATCACTGGGTAATAATGGGGAAGTAAATTAATGGCAGTTGCTCAAATGTCAACTTGTGTGAGCTTCTCAACTGAAGGTGTAACTGTGTCTCTGGTTTTTTAACTGTATGTATTACTCCAACTGTCAGTTGCCTTCAAAAATGTTTTAGAAATAGGATTTCAAACCTTTTCCCAGCATACAGTAGCTTGTGGGCAAAACTGAATGATTTATTACAAGCATTTTACCAGAAAACTCATGCTGAGATACTTCTTCAGCAGTGTCTTATGATATGGTTTCCAAGAGTGCTCATTATCAGGTGAAGTCATTAAAAACCTGCCATTGCATTCTGATAAATCAAATTATAGAAGCAGTTTTTTAAACCCAATTTTCCAAAGCATAAATCAAATCTAGTCAAATACTTAAACATCAAAGTTTGAATGGAATTTTATAAATGTCTGCAAAGTGCTAAGAAAACAAAGCAATTGTGTCAAGCATTCTTGCAATGGCTAAAGCCGTGCCCATCTGCATTACACATGGACCCAGCTCACCAAAGCCAAGTGAGAGAAGCCAGTGGCACTGCTTGTGGTCAGAAGGAAGAACTACACGTACTTTAAGAGCTCAGAGAGATTTACTTATTCACGTCCTGATGTTCAGTTTAAATACATACATCAGAGAAGATGAACTGTTCTTTTTCCAGACTGTTTATGTTCAGGTTTGAACACTCCTGTAGCTCTGGAAGAGGTGAACTAGAGCCTGCACTTTGCCTCTGATTTGGACCTGCACTACAGAGACTATGACACTAAGTTGGGAGGAGCTGATGACTCCTTTGAGGGCAGAGAGGCCCTACAGGGAGACCTCGACAAATAGAGAGATGAGCAATCACCAATCTTAAGAAGTTTAACAAGGGCACGTATGTGCTGGATTCTCCACATGGGACAGGGCAACCCTGGATGCGTGTATAGACTGGGGAATGAGAGGCTGGAGAGCAGTGCTGCAGAGAGGGACCTGGGGGTCCTGATCAGTGGCAAGTTGGATATGAGTCAGCAGTGCTCTGGCAGCCAGGAGGGCCAACCGTGTCCTGGGGGGCATAAGGCAAAGCATCGCCAGCTCGTTGAGGGAGGGGATTGTCCCACTCTGCTCTGCACTGGTGTGGCCTCGACTTGAATATTGTGTGCAGTTTGGGGCATCACAATATAGGAAAGATATTAAGCTATTAGCATCCAAAGGAGGGCAACAAAGTTGGTGAAGGGCCTTGAGGAAAAGCCATGTGAGGAGTGGCTGAGATCACTTGGTCTGCTCAGCCTGGAGGAGACTGAGGGGAGACCTCATTGCAGTTACAAATTCCTCGTGAGGGGAAGAGGAGGGGCAGGCACTGATCTCTTCTCTGTGGTGACCTGTGACAGGACCCAAGGGAATGGCCTGAAGTTGTGTCAGGGGAGATTTAGGTTGGATATTAGGAAAAGGTTCTTCACCCAGAAGGTGGTTGGGCACTGGAACAGACTCCCTAGGGCAGTGGTCACAGCCTGACAGAGTTCAAGAACCATTTGGATGATACTTTCAGGCATATGGTGTGATTCTTGGAGTGTACTGCACAGGGCCAGGAGTTGGACTTTGATGAATCCTAAGGGTCCCTTCCAAATCAGGATATTCTATGATTCTTACCAGGAGAACTTTCTTACCAGAGCAGGTGGTTCCAGTTCACATGCCAGGCACCAGCAAAGCAAAGCCCTGCCATCCATGCCCCAGCTGAGCATCTTCATAATCACTACAGATGGAGCTCTTAGTTGATGTTGTCTTCTGCACAATACCTTTATTTGGTGAAGCTTCTACCAAAAAAAGTTTTGCTATGGTGCTTACAGGGGATGCTGAGGACCAGGACTTCAGTAGGATTTCTTGCTCCATGTGTAATTTTACAAGGGTTAATATCAAGTAAATTCTTCATCTGTTGCAGGAAATTTGGTGACAGAATGGTTCAGGACTGTTCTTTGCATGCAAACATGTTCTCATAAAGTAACTGGGCATTTTTTCTTGATAAATCTGTTTCAAGGTCCCTGGTAGTTTGGTTAAGAGTAGATTAGAAGAACAAACTGATCAGTCTGTTGATTTAGGAAGAGACACCACAGTGCAGCATATCAGTGTCTAGGGGCACTGCTCAACCCACTAGCAGAAATTTATATGCACTACATTAAATTGCAGCCTATTTATGGATTTGAGGATATTCGTGTGATTAAATAGAAACTCCAACACAGTGAACTTTGAGATCTGATCCCTACAGTGAGGAAAAAACAACACACAGTTCCCACATTGGTTTGGCCAATTCCAACGAACTCTGCTTTGAACAATCCTTAGGCTAGCATTGTCTCAGCAGACTGCTGTGCCTGAGAAAAAAAACCAAAACACTTCCCTAGCACAAGGGAGTTAGTGTACAATTTAGTGCATAGCTATTCTGAATGGAATGTGCTTATGAATGCTATAATTGGCTCTCAGGTTGTAAAGCCAGACAAGAATGTAAGCCCATGATACAGGCTAAGGACCTTCTGCCAGTGCCCTCTGCCTTCTCCTAGCTGTTGAGTCTCTGGGAGACCCAGGAGCAGAAAGCAGCAGGACTGAATGGAGTTCAGTGCATACCTGAGCTGGCTGTGTAATCCAAGCTTTGATGACTGGCATGATACACCACAGCTGTAAAGTCACCTGAGGCTCACCTCATTAGGCAGTCTTTGTTGATGGCTTCCATCTCATTCTCACTGCTGGTGGTAGTCTAGCTTTGAATTATTAATTGCTGGTGGGCTTGATTCTAGGCACTGTTGTACCACCGTTAAATCAGGAATTATAAGCCATTCCAGTACAATAAAACCAGAACAGTGAGACTGGGGGGGTCAGGCACTTTCTGTAGCATCTCTGATCACAGCAGAGATTTATTAGCCTTTTGACTGGGTAAGCTAAAGTCATTGTTTAAGTCTACCCATTGGAAAAGCAAGAAAGCTGTGCCTGTGCTCATTCATTTTTGTGTTCATTTGGCATTTGTGTTTTGCTGCTGCAGTTTGCATTCCTCTCTGCGTGGCTCAGAGTACGCACCATCTGACACACTCCCATTCTTACACTCCTAAATTTCCCATAGATAAGGGAGTAAGACATGGAAGAAAATGCATTAAATACCCAACTTTCATGTGAGGCCCTTTTAAATGATTCTGTTCAGTTACTGTCATTTCAGGCCTCTCAGAGTAAGTTTTGGGGAGTGAATTGGACAGCAATGCTCTGGCAGCTCTTATGCCACCGACTATTTCAAAATTACATCTTGATGAAACATGTTGGCGATTGCGTGCACATGACCTCGGTTTTTCCTTCAGCAAAAGCTGGTGGCAGCCTGAACCATTGTTCTTTGTATTTAAAACAAGTCTTTCAACTGGGAGCCAAAAAAATGCTTTTCAGTAAAGCTTTGAAAAATCATCAAAGTCCAGCAGAGCTTACAAAAATTTTCCATTGCCTGGCTATTCACAAAGTAGAATAGAAATTGTCTATATGTTTTGGGCAATCCATAGCTCCTGAACATTGTGCCTTGTCCTGTCAAATGAACTTAATGATTAATAATTCTTTTTTTTTTTTAATTTTTATTGGTGCTTTCAGGGATTTATAGCCTTGGACCCTTCTGATTATTCCTTTTTATGACAATATACATACATGCCCAACCCCTGTTTATAAGGTGTGTAATTTCTCAGTCTTTATTATTTTTGCTGTCCATCATTCTTTAAAAAGTTTTTTTGCCATGATAATATCAGGAACATATCTCTTCTTTCAGAAACCTCTCATCAGCTCAGTCAACCTTCTACCTTTTAATACAATAAGGTATTCAAACCAGTGGTGTGGCTCCAACCATACTGTGGCAGCAAAGGGCTCATTTAAATTGGGGATTGTCAGATGAGCAACTTATGCTGTTTGGCTGGGGAAGAGAAGGGTGACCTTTCTGGTAGGTAGGTGTTAAAAAAATGGCACTTTGATCCATACTGTCTAAGCACATTTGTGGCATAATATACTCTGAGCAGGCAATAACAATAACAAGTAGGCTGTTAAGCTACAGGTACTTTGCAGTTTTCAGTGCTTTTTACAGGGACTTTATTATATGGCGTTGCACAAAAACCAGGCTGAAATTAACTCTTATTGTTTCATTGGCCAAAATTAGTAGCTTGGCCAGATCTTAAAAAGCTTTAGAAAAAAAAAATCTTATTCATTTTTTGATAATTTCATTCACTCACTCTGTATCATCACACAGACCTTGAGACGTATCCTCATGCCTGGACTGGACTCAGACACATACAGTTCTTCGAAGACATGGAGCATACTGTTATCTTGTGTGTTTAAATGCCTAACTGGTTAATTTATTTCTCTTGCACTTCTGAAAGACAATATTTTACTGTCTTTTCGCTTCTACAGATCTTGCCTGGCTTAAAATTGAGCTTTGTTTTCAGAGGTTCCTGAATTTCTTCACTAGTTCTTTTACAACTCCCAGATGCATCTCCCCTTAAGTTGAGGATGCATACATATTTAGTTTGTTCAGATGTCCTTCCGTCATCTTTTTATTCAGTCCTTGTTCCTCCAGCTGAGTCTAGTAATTTTCCTGAAATTTCCTGTAAAAGGTTCTTTGATGTCCTCATCTTCATTACTCATTTTACTGCAAGCTGAGCCAAACTGGTATTTAAAATCTTGGTATTTTGTGTAAGTGCGATGTAGTGTATTTTGTCTTAATGGAAATATCGCATCGAAAAAGAATTTACATTTTAGCCATGGTCTTGAATATTAATGAGGCTTCTTTTACTCACAAACTGGAGCAGTTTGACAGCCTGGTATTATTTTTATCCAGATTTTCCCAGGAAGTTGGCAACAGTATATGCTAGAAAGCAGTTCTTCAGTATCTCATTCACTAAAATTGGTGGTTCATCAACAGTGTCTGTAATTTCTGTTTCGCTTGCACAGCAATAGAATTCAGTATGAATTGCAAATAAAAGGAATCTCAACATTTTGCATTTTTTCAGCACATGGAGTTGAATTAGCTCTGCTCGGTTATATAACTCTTCCTATGTTGTAGAAAAATGTAAAGAATTTAAACCCTTACCTAAGACAGATCACAAGTTGTCTGAAGTTAAAGTTTTTTGTCCCATTCCAATGTAGTTAAACAAGGAGCCAAAACATCAATACCCAAAGAGATGCTTTTGAATAGAGGATTTAAAAATTATAAAATGTTAATGTAAAGATCAGGCTCTGCCCCGGGTGAAGTCTATAGGTCTGGTAAAAGGGGCAATATGGGTGTCTTTAAAATATATACTTTGTCTATTTATGTTCCCCTCATGGACTGACATGGCTTAGAGTGTAAGAAAGAAAGAGGTCGAACTTCTCATTTCCAGAGTCCCAAGGGCTACTTCCACAGCCAAGAATAACCAGAGCATAGATAAGCTCTTTATGCCAGGAGCTATAACATGGCTAAAGGCCCTTATTAGTCTTCTCTACAATCTAGAGAATTTCTCTTGGCTGATTCCAATTTCAAGGGAATAATTCCACTTATTAGCCCTCTGTACACTACAGAATTTTAATATCTTACTTATTTTACAGAGCTGCACACAATTTGACTGCGCAAAACCAGCCTGTATATTTTAGAATATGTTTAGAGTTTATTTTGTAATATAGTCAGGTTACAACGTATTTAAATCCATAGGATAACGATGATCTTATTGAAAACATGGTACTAAAAATAAATGGTATTGGCAATGTGCCTAAATGCATTAAGCAACTAGTTGCAGATTTTAGTTTTAAGAAACTCATGGGTCATTACTTGGTTTTCTTTTCTTAACTGTGTGACTGGCTTAAGTATGTCTGCTTTGCTGTATCCTGGAATGTTTTTTTAGAATATTTTCAGAATATCTTTGCAGCTCTTCAAGGTGCAAATTTAAACGTTCTTCAAACTCTCTTGCATGTTTATCTTCCTCTTGAAGGAACTTTTCTGTTGTTGCAAGGAAGGACATCTCATGGGGAGACTGAGCAAGGAATAGAAAATCATGGTTATTAAAAGCCAGCAAGTACTACAACATGTTTTCATTATCAAATTCTAGATGTGAAAAACATCTTGACCTATAGCAGCTAGTAACGCTATAACGCTTTATACCTCACCAAGAAATTTTTAAAGGCATCCATGTACCTAAATGACATCAAGTAAACGTGATGTTTGATTATCTCTGATATTCACAACATTAGAATGTAGATTTAGGATTAAAAATTTAAATATCCCATTAGACAGAATTGTGCTGCTGCAGAACCTCTAAATTCTTTGGATCAGCTACAGGTCATGTTAGTTATTTGTATAATGTAGACCAATGCAGAGGACAATAACATTTTTTGGAATTACAAAATATAATTAGTGTTGGATACTGCTGCTTGCCTCCTGGAATTTTAGCTCTGCTTCTGTGATGTGATGCTTTCTGAGGAAAGAAAGAAAACCTATGCTCATTTCAGTACTATTAACTCCAAGCTCTGACATTCTGGAGAATGTACTAAATTTTATTCGCTGCAAGTAATTCAGCTGAAAAATCTCCTTTCCATTTAATGAGCATTCAGTAGCCTTAGACATAAACAATACCAAAAATCAGCCTTAAAATTGTTGTCATGGGATTCGGAGTTGTATGAAGCAAAGGACATTGAGTGAGTCTCTGCTGGAACAAGTTCTAAATTTTTAAGCAGCAATTTTTGTTAATTCTTTTGCTAATACTTAAGATGCATTCATCAGAATGTCTTTATCAAAAAAAAAAATGAAATAGTTTTTCTTTGCCTAAAGATACTATGCTTGTTTAAATTCATTCAGTGCTTATTTGTATAGATAAATGCAATTTTATGACATGAATTTTTAATATTTGACTAAGAAGAAAACTTAGTATAGTAGCTGTAATATTAAAAGAAAGATTATTTTCTATCTTTATATGGTCATATATTGAGAAAAATAATTGGCATTTTTAATTTTAATTAAACCATATCTTAATAGTTCTAGTTACTGATTGAGTTATTAGTCTGGAATTTTGGGTTTTGCTTTTTCTAGAATTTAGAAAGGAGAGTTAATATCTCAGCACATCAAATAAGAATTCAACTATTCAAATGTTCTGTGCTAAAGGCCAATTTTATTACACCTGTAAGCTTTTACTGTAGACTCCATTGTATCAAAGTGGGATATTCCGTATTTCCACAGCAACTAGAGACAGATTTGGGTTTTGTTTTCAATTTCGTTGGAAACTACCCTTTAGCAGCTTGTAGGTCCAAAAAATGCTAGGTAGAGAAATGCTTTAAAGCACCATTCTATTCAAACTATTTGCAGGAGACTTTGAGATGAAATTTAGAGATTTCCTATAGGAAACCCCTTTTCTTTTTGAAGTACAGCAAGTAAGCGATAGCTGGAAATGAATTCTGAATTTAATACCATCCTTCTAGAATGAGACAGGCTTCCTGATGTATAGGGCTCCTAAAATGAAATTCACAGATAAAGCAGAATCTTCCTTTTCTCAGTCCCTCCAAATTAGTGTTTTACAAGGATGGGGGAGAAAAATTTGCCATGTACGAGTAAGAAACTCAAAGGTATTGGATCACTGTGTGCCACAACAGTCCTCTATCAATCCATGCACTAGCAGGAATAAGAAAGAATGTCAGTCTTCTAAAGTTTAAGAAACTGGAGGGAAATCACCTGTCTTCTGGTTTTCTTTATAAACCCATGCATGATTTCCCACCCATAAATTATCAGTGTTTTCACATGAAGAGTTTTATCTGAGATTCTGAATGCCATGGCCATATGCAGATGTATTCCTTCATGAGGATCACAAATACATCTCCTTTTGACGTTAGGACTTTACTGATAGAGTTGGCAGTACTATTTTAAATTATTTGAAGAAGGCTTTTGTATTATGAAGAAGACATTAATTAGATTTGGAGGCTTTACTTAAAGAATCACCATGTGTTTTGCTTACTGAATACCAGCTCTGAAATCACTGATTCAATACTGAGCAAATACTTGCAGTGAGAAGCATGAGAAACTGGGAAAATCTCAATTTGAAATATAAATTTAATAGGTGTCATCACCTAGAGAAAAAAGTCATGTCGGACTTTTCCATATGGACAGCAGATTTACACAGGTGCTAATCTTTGGAAACACTGCATCAAGTTACAAGAGATCCTTAGAGATTCGTTATAACAATGCTTGCAGTTACTGACTTGTCATTTGAAACAGGTTGGCCTCATGATCAAGCTACCTTCCTAAACTGCTTCCTTTGCTTCAACTGGTATTTACTTTGATGTGTTTCTTCTTGAAATACACTGTAAACTCCAAATGAGACATTTCTGAATTCCCTCACAGTTGAGAAAAGAATGTTTATCACTTAGAATAAGCAGGTCATGGCTCCCCACTGAGGGTCAGACATCACACACTATGATTTTAGATGGGTCCCTAATGCACTGTTTTTCATGCACTTTGAGAGAAGGTTTTATCTAAACAGGTCTAAAAGGCAACATTCCTTGTTAGCAGCTACGCTTTGCTTTCCAAGCCTCTGGTCTGTTCTTTCATTACATTCTTTATTGTCTTTACTTTTGGCATCTGAGGAAGAAAAACCATAAAGAAGCTGCTTTAATCCATGTCTCAGATGAGATTCATGGTCCCTAGTTTTGAATTTCTTTTCCTCAGATATCGCTTCTTTTATGTTTTTTGGTTTCCTAACAGGATCTGGATAGAAATGGGTTCATTGTAAGCTTTCCATCTAACTTGTTTGGGTAATTAGGCAACAAGGACTCTACTTTTTCATTTCCATGCTGCAGCTGATCTCATATTTCTTTGGTGTATACCAGTAATGAGAACCACCTTTTTGCCTCATTATTTTCTGGAAATGAAGAAGTGCACCTGATAGAGATGCATATTTCTACATAGGAAATATGTCTTCTCTTTAAATAAGAACTACCCAAAGTGGTTATGCATTAACTCTGAATTGCTAGGGAGAAGCCCTTCAGGAAAGGACGTTCTCTCTCAAAGACTGCCTAATTAATTTGCCTAGAGTTAATCTCTCATTTGCCCCATGAGTTGTCTCAGCATTCTTGGATGCACCTTCAGCAGGGCAGCAAGAAAGTTTTAACACTTGGGATATTTTAGCATTTAGTGTTCAAATCATGAATGGTCAAGCCCCAGTGTTATAGTCTTCTTATGCTTCGATGCTCCTACTTTCCAGGAAAGATTTTATAATACTGGAAGTAGAAATTGGTCTGGCTAATTTTAGTCTCAGTATGACTAAATGTTGAGGCTTTTGGGAGTAATTTCCTCTAACCCTACACTGCGATACATCTTAAGCAGCAGGTACAGATGCCTGTCTTAAACATGATTCTGCTCATATATGAAAATAAAATTTGAGATGGTTAGGAAATTGCTGAGTGACATAGGAAGACTTTTAGAGGGCCTAAGTACCTAATCAGCTAGGTAAAAATAATACCAAAGAGTGAGAGGCATGGACTACAGCATGCCTCACGGTAAGATCACAACTGTCAAAATAATTCCTAATAATGTCCAGTGGTAGAATTTCCACAACTTTCCATTGTAATCTATTTATTAAGCAAGTTCTCATAATCATGCTAGAAAGTTTCCTAATGCCTAATTTAAATTTTCATTGCTCCAGCTCAAGTCTTTCTTTTATTTCCAAGCCTTGAAAGCAAGAAAAAACATCTGTCCAGCATCTGAAAAGAGACATGAGAAGGTATTTGTGACTAAAAGATGAGGCAATCATTTTCTGAAACTGTTCATTTCAGAAAGAGAGCACAGCCCAAAGTGCTGTTCAGAGAAAAAGTATTTCCCTAGATTTGGAAAGCCCTGAAACCAGAATTTTTGGGGTTATTTCCAGTGACTCCCAGCTGAGCTTCCTAGTTTATTCTACGGCAAGAATTACTCTACACATGTAACCTCTAAGTAATTACTCTACACATGTAACCTCTACACATGTTCTCTAAGAAAGGGCAGAGGTTCCAGTGGAACATTTACTAATCTTTGTCTGAAGGCTCTCTACCAGGAGGAGAGATGTAAGTCTTTGTCTAAAGCCCAAGGGACTGTTTTTTCTCTTCCCTCAATACCGCAAGACTAATTTTGGTATGTATCAGGACATCACCTGGAAATCTGATGTTTTCAATTTGTCCTACAAATATTCTTCAGAAAAATAGTGCCTTATAACATTTTCAGAAGTTTTGAATATACTGGAGATTTCACTTGGGTTCTGTCCTTGTGTCCTTTTCCCCACAAGTCTGGAAAACTCTGTCAAAGAACTCTGGTTTGCAACGTACTGTATCTTTTTTTCCCTCTTTCTCCTTGATGCAACGGCTTTCCATTTGAACACAGAACTCTAGAAAAACATACTGTTGAATGATTTCAGCACTAAAGCTGTGGTATCCAGTGTCAGCCTGAATGATGCTTTTATTTCAGTGGTCTGAACCTGTACTTGCTTCAATGCCACTGATTTGGACTTGGTCTCTGTACGGGAAATATCCCTTGCTTAATAGTTGTGTTATGTACTTTGCCCACACACCAACTGGAAAGTATTTTCCCTATAACCTAGTCAATTGTCTTAGCATTGACCCTGTCCTGAGTGCCAGCTGGGAAATAGTTTCACTGCAAAAGTGTGTCAGAATGGACATTTTTCCCAGGCTAGCTGAAAACAGAAGCTTAGGGGTCTCATGTCTCTGAAACTTCTGACAGAAAAGAACTGGTGTTTAGCAGTCTCTTCTGAAAAAGTCCAAACAACTCTTTTCATGATTAGCACTTTAAAGAGGAAAACTCTCAAGGCATGAGAAACCAAAAGCCATTTACTTAAAATTCCTGTGAAAAATAAGAATATAAAACTGGAAGTGTGGTCAAACACCCAGGACTATGTGGTTTTCACTGTTCTCAGGCTAGTGGGACACAGATGATGAGACCACAGTCAGTGAAGGGCTGCACTGCAATCCCTGCTTCCTAGGCAGGCCATTATTATGATGCTTCCTATCAACAGTGAGATTCCAGAATGTGGAAATAGTCTTCCAGCAGCAATGTCTCTGATAGAAAAGGATGTGTGTTTGCTTCCAAAGTGGACAGCAGAACTGGGATACAACAACAACAGACTGCTTGAAGATGACTCTTGGTGTCATGATGCCTCTTCGCTCCTACTTTCAGGTGACAAGTGGCAAGGAAATTGCCTGTAAGTTCCCCCTAGTAAATGCTGACGTCTTCCCTCTTCTACAAGTTCAGCCACAGCCCTGCAGCTGAGGATCTCCTGGTTACAAAGATCCATGTATCACAGCTGGGCAGAAGGATGTTGACAGTTCATTCCTTACCCTGTTAGTTCCAATACTTAATGATGGTAGAGTTCCGTGGTTTGAGGTCAGGAAAACAAGTGCTAAGTTTTCAAGTGCAAAAAAATAGTGGCCTGTAGTGGAGGCCTAAGGAAGAACAGCAGATACTAAAGAAGAGGATAAAACTCAAATTTAAAGAGAGATCTAAAGCCAAAGAATTACAGAAAGTTTTTTTAAGTTGTCCTAGGCAAAGTGTAATTTGTGCCACTTATCATGGAGATTGACCATTTCCAGCCTATGAATACTAAAAGAATGAATGCTGTGCTATTTCTCTTTCATTTTAAGAAAAATAAGGATTACAGCCGTTATAATTTCTGTTCCTTTTCAGATAGAATAGCTAGCATATAGAAAATAGTTGCTGTGATTCCTCTGATTTCATCCATCAGTCAGATGCTGTAGAAACTTGACTTGTCTAACAGCACTTAAAAGCAGTAACTTTGCAGGTATTATGGAAATACACTTAGAGCAGAGTGCTCTTACAGAGTCAATATGATGCAAAGTGCCCCAATATAGAAGCCAATAAGCTAAAATTTAGAAATCTTTCTCACAGTCACATAATGGCAGGTAATTATCACCATCCTTACTAGAACAGAGGTATGGCTCAGTAGGGGATGTTTAATCTCCAGAAAAACTACATTTCTGTTAGGGTAAGATATTTCCATTTTTTGCTGGGCTGGCACTGTATAAATAATAATAAGAGTGATCTAATTTTTGGCTCCTCCAAGGCTGCACTTGGTCCACAGATGGATTTTTGAGAATGTATGTGTTAAGTAGTTACTTACTGATAATTTGATTTCTTCTGATAATTTCATTTCTTCTCCACTGTAAGCAGGGCTCAGTAAACTGCCTGTTCTGCCCATTTTAGGATATGGCCCACCAAAGCCCAAAGGATACCCCACTAGTGGTGATGGAGATTTATAAACTATTTTCTTTTCATGACCTCTGTGAAGTGGATGAGAAGATAAAATGCTGTCACTTTTTGACCCAGTGATATTGCCTTGGCCATATAACGCAGGACTACGTTTTCTGTGGTGTCCACTGGCAGTAAGCATATCAGTCTGTTGACATTCCATTTCCCCTGCATCTTTATTTTGGAATGATCTAAAAGAAAAAAAAATCAAAGCATGAAAACCAGTTAAAACTATTAAGCTATCACAGCAAAGCCAAAGGTTTTTGTTTTCTTTGTTTACACAGTTTTGGTTATTTAGCTGTTCAGACTGCTTCATGCATGAAGTTGTGGGCATTACCAAGTTGCAGGAATTTAGCAGCTTTCAACCTAAGTTACCATAAATGCCAGGGTGTGCATTCTCTCTCTGCTTCAGCTGTGACTTAAATCACCCTAATTTAAACCCTTTCAATGGAGCATAAATTGAGGAACCTTGCCTTGGCTGGTGTAACTGTGTCAGGACAAGAGCTAAAATACAAACTCACTTCAGGAATTGAAGATGCCAATACTCCTTAAGTGTTTGTTACCCATCCTTTGCTAAAGGTCATCATTTCTTTAGCTTTTCAGTAGAACAAACTATGGAAGCACTCCTCAGCCATGTCCTAGCTTATAGTATGATAGGAACTACAGTGAATTTAGCCAAACAAATAGAGGAAATGAAATATGAAAGTGTGAGATGAGAGACAAAAACTGTTATCAGTGGTTGGATAATTAGTAAATTTTGATCTAATGTCACCTTCAACAACTAGCTAGAATTTAGAATAAATAAATAAAAAATACTACAGGAATATTTGATCCTGCATTTTTACTGCAATGATGCTAATTTTGCCACTAATTTAATGAGAATACTTTGGAGATTAATATAAAAAAATTAAATAGATTTTTAAAATAAACTTTCTAAAAAATTGTACAAGAACATGCTTTTGTAGCTATAAGTGAAATCTTCAAGCTTAAGAAAGAGTTTTTAAGTATTTTATGATGTTCTGTAACTCTTGTATCCCACTTAGAATGATCAGAATTGATGTATTATATGATGTATATATATGTATTCATATGTATATATATGATGTAAACATTTGTATTCATTTGCAGTTCTGTAAAGCAAAAATTATTACAGATAACAGCAACTTAGAAATTTTCTTCCCATTCAAAATATTTTCTTTCCTGATAGTTAACTGAACAATTCTGATACAGTACTGATCAAAGAAGAATTTTGAGTCTAGCTTGATCAAATGTCTGCTGAATTGCACTAATTATCAATGGCATAATTACTTGTATTATATATCAAAACATGCAAAAAAAATTATTTCAGATACTATAAATTTCTGACTGAGGTAAAAATTTCCATTGTACTGAGGCCTGTGCTTATGATGAAATTTTAATCTTGTGAGGTAACCACTAAAAGACGATAGCTGTTTGAGCAGATTCTATCATTGCAAATATCCTAAAACACTTCAGTAATTTGAAATGCAGCTATAAAAACTTTTAAAGAGCATATTCTGTGCCACTAAAATATAATTATTATAAATATTCAAAAGTATGCAGTGCTGCATACATTTTTCTTTTTAAATAAAAACAAGAACTTGCCAAGTGCAGGGAAAAGACTGTTTTCTGCAGAAAGATCACAACATCATTTTCTAATCTTACTTTAAATTATTTGGTGTTGGGAGAGGGTGGCTGTGTAGCCTTGATGGACCTGCTCTTATATAAGCCCTTTGCTGGTTTTGGCTGGGGTAGAGTTAATTTTCTTCACAGTAGCTGGTATGGGGCTGTGTTTTGGATTTGTGCTGAAAACAGTGTTTTCATTACTGCTGAGCAGTGCTCACACAGAGTCAAGGCCTTTTCTGCTCCTTGCTCCACTCCACCAGCAGGGAGTCTGGGGGTACGCAAGGAGTTGGGAAGGGACTCAGCCGGGACAGCTGATCCCAGCTGACTACAGAGATATTCCAGACCATATGATGTCATGATCAGCAATTAAAAGCTGGGAGAAGGTTGGCTAGGCATCAGTTGGTGGGTGGTGAGCAGTGGCACCATGCATCACTTGTTTTGTATGTTCCAATTCTTATATCATTATTATTATTATTATTATTGTTATTTTCTCCTCCTTTTCTGTTCTATTAAAATGTATTACAACACACAAATTTTACTTTATTTTACCCCAGTTCTTTCCCTGGTGGTGGGGGAGTGAGTGAGCGACTGTGTGGTGTTTACCTGCCCACCAGGTTAAACCCAGACAGCCCTGAAGCATGAAACTGAGTATTCAATAAAGGGACTGTGTAGAACAACTCAGAGAACTAATGAAGAACGTATTTTTTCTCTGATTATAAAAGAAGCAGTGATTAAGATACTCTTAAGTATCTTAAGAATGCTATGAGAAACCAAAATTATAAGCACAAAACTATATTAATTATATTACTATAATTTTGTTATTACTATAATAATAATATTAAACATTCTAACATAAAACTCTCTGAGACTATTCACTACATCTTCCAGTTTTCTAAATCACCAAAAATGTTTACCTTTATGGAGGCAGAGTTTTCTCCTTTCCTTCACGTTCTCTTTACATAAACACACTCTACTCTTTGGGCACAGGAAAATACCTTTCTGCTTTTTTTTCCCCTCCCTATTTTAAAGTACATTCCAGATATTGTTTGGATGAAGGGCACAGTGAAAACCTGCCACAATTGAAGATAAATGGCATGAATAATAAAATCACAGATTTTTTTTTTTCATCTTGTGTTCTGACCTTTTTGGAGGTAATTTTCTCTCTAAACTTATATACATATGAAATCTATATGATCCGTGTTCTTTTTTTCCCTTCAAAACTGCTTCTCTATGTGTTTAATAACAATTATTACTGCTGTCTTATAGTTTACTTCTTTAAGACCAGAATTTTCAGACTTGAGTGCCTGCAGTTATGGTAGCTTGCAGAACAGATACTGCTCCCTTGCACCCCCCCTCCCCCATCCCCAAAATAAAGGACTGATTTTTAAAATGAACTCCACTTCCTACTGTAATCCACGCTGGGGCTGCTTGGTATTTTTGAAAATCATGACACCTACCCTGAGGTACTTTGATATGGATACTATGCCTTTACTTTGGACAGTGTTTACAGCTGGGGGTTACATTTCTATCAGTTCAGTGCAAAATAATATCTAAGACCAGAGATCTACTACACAAATGTACAAGTAGGCAAATATCTGCAAATTTTTAAAAAACTGTCCACTTGTTAAGACTAGCAATGCAAATACACTGTAACTGCAGTTGAGTAATTCATGTTTTCAGTGGGATTACTTCATAGGGTATTTAACATGTACACATACTGCACAAAAATAATATCACTGTTGACATGGTGACATATGGGACAAGAAGCAAAAGAATTATGTCCTGACAAAGGGAATTTATATAAACAGGCATCATCTTTCCAGACTCGTATATAAAATCAGCCTGGTCCCTATGCAGTCAATGACTTCAAAACAAATTCCTTGCACAGCCTGTGCTGGTTGACATAACTAGTCTTGAGAAAGAAAACAACAGATCTTTAATGACCAGAATGTCTTCAAGAATTTGTGTCGATGCTTCTACCTTGCAAATCTAACTGCTAGCTACATTTTAAAAACGGATAAAATGTATTTTCATGAAGAGATTGTTTTCACTGCTTCCACTTTATCTATTGCAATAACTGATACAGTGATGAGTGTGACTAAGAGTGTGTGACCTCCAAAGGGTGGTGAAAACCTCCTTAGCACAGATACTCCACTGTCAACACACATCATTTAAGCAATCCCCAGCTACCTTAGCAGCCATTCAGTTCTCGCCTTTACCCTTCACTTTTGCCATATGATGAAAGTGCATTCTGGCTTGACCCAGTATGTATTTTGTGCATATTTTTATGGTAAATAGATAGTTTTTCATTTGGGAACTCACATGCATGTTTTAATTTTGGAAGAAACAAACTAAACACATCAGCTTCATCAGAGAAAGTCCTCTTCAACCATGCCAAAATATAAATCAACTGTATGTGGTCAAGGTCTAAATAAAGGATTGAAATCTTGAGGTTGGGGAAAGCTTATGTAAATGGCAATTAGAAGTAATCATATAAGAGAACAGTATTTAATTGAGGTGGTTACAGGTAGAATGTGGGCACAGTCCTTTTTTAGCAAAAAGATGCTATTCCTGCATATCTTACTTTGTAATGTTTAGAAATTCACTGTACACTGAAAGAAAGAAGAAATCGTATTGCTTTTTAAATTGCTAACATAACTTCCTGGAATTTCCTGTTTTCTTTAGAGGTCTCGTTTCTAAGTCATCATGGTGCCCATACCCAGGATTCCAGTACTGATTGAGAGATATGACTGAAAAATACCGTAGAATATATATATATACCCCTCCCTTGCACAAACACCATATTTTCTATTTTTTTACTATGTAAAAAAAGTTTTTGTGCCCTTTCTCCAGTGCCATAATTACCATGGAAACAGAACTGCAAATTAAACCAGAAATAACAGGGTTTATGCTCACAATAAAATAAACATACCCCAGATTTTAACTCAACCAACATCAATTCCCTGGTTTATCTGCATATATTTGATGATTGAAAATTTAATTTTAGTTTTCTGGGAAAATTTTGAGGTAGTCCCCTGTCTGGGAACTGAGAACTGATAGTATAGAGAGGGCCCAATCTTAAAAAGACTGGCTGGCTGATGTGCATATACAGTACATATGAAATTTGCAGATTTTTGGAAATCTGTGTATGTATTTATTTAGCTAGATAGCTTTTAATTCAGGAATTCAAATGTGTGGTTTAGATCCTGAAAACTAGACTCAATATATCTGTTTCATCCTATCAATTATAATTTATATTGTGTTCTGTAGTGTGGCTAAGATTTCTGCTATGGGAAAGGTTAACTCTCCCAGTTTTGGTTCAACATTGGTCTTCAACGGCTATGAAATCAAAATTTTGCAAATTACGGGCATAGTTCTATTGTCTCATACATGTACATTCTCATAAATGAAATTTCACAGTCCCTTATGTACAATTGTAAATTCTGAGAAAATGGGGAAAATTCTATTTTTTCTCGCTTGAGAAGAGTGGAAGCATGAGCAAAAATTGCACTGACCAATTTTGGTGAAGTTATGAGACTTACAGATGCAGAATAATCTGTATCTTGGTTCGTAAATATTTGTTTCTGCAAAACCTTCAACATCATTTGAAACTTCATAGGAAAACAGCCATAACTGCCACTTCTGTTTATGTCTATATATATGCACATTATGTATATGCATATATACACATACATATAATATATCTCTTTATTTATATAAACATGAATACTATGTCCAACACTAAACAACCTTCTTGAAAAGGAACTTCTAGGCAAAAATACATTGTGGTGGCACTCTATTTTGCAGAAAGAAAATAATTTTGTATTTTGCCAAAAAACTATATGTAGGAGTTTGAAATCATAAAATGTACAATTTTGGCTGCAACTATTTCAACTTTGCTTCACAGAACTATTTTATATTAGTGCTATCATGTAAGTTCTTTATTACAAGCGATCAAAACATTTAGCTTCCTATTAATTTTTACTTTCCTGTACTGTGAAATATTGCTTAGCAGGGACTTTGTTTTCTTTTTTTTCCTGCAATGCCATGAAGGTAATTCAGTGCCTCACTGAATACAGGGAAATAAGAAGAAAGTCATCACTACAATGTTTTCTATGAGTCTGAGTATTCTTAAGTCTCATTATTTTTCCCTAACAAGGAGTTTATTGTAGTAATGACTTACTCAGGGCATCTGAAATTATGTTTCTTTCAAAAATCAGGTCACCCCAGAACACCAAAACCAGACAAGGCATTAAAATACATTTAATGAAACTTCCAACAAATTAAACTGGAGGGACACAAACCTTTTCAGCAGGGGTTGTAGTTCAAACTGCTTATTAAGATAACCTCCCATGGAGCAGTTACCTCTCATGTTGGTTTTTATATCCTTTCCTTGTCTTGTTTTTCTTTGGCAGTAAAAATACAGTCTGTCCTGTTTTGCAAAACCTGGAACTTGGGATAACTTGAGCAGCACATGAAAAGTTTTTAAAGTTGTTTCATGTGCTAAATACTAAAATAGGGATAAAACATTTCTGAACTTCATTTATTGCCAAATTCCATCAGCCACCCAGAAAAATGTAGGAACTGCTTACAAATATACTAACTAGTTCTGATATTTATGTTGGTGGGAGTTCTGAATGAACAGAAACAGAAAAAACTTAACAGTTTTACCCAGATAGATGCTTCCAAAACACTTACAGGAAGTTTGATATATGTGTACAATCTAATTATTACCTCTCTTCCTTTTCTTGCATCTTTGAATGGATTTGGTAGCTGTGCTCTGTTTCTCCATATGTATCTGTGCAACCCAGTATTGATATTTCTCTGTCATTTTGTAGTTTAGCAACACTATTTTCTAGTCTTAAATTCTCATGTTTCATTTTGTGAACAGAAGCTGTGAAATTTCCATGTTCTTTGTTACATAAATCTATATTCTGTGAAGAGATAAAACCATCATTACGTAGTTATTTTTTCCACAATAAATGGGTGTATTTTTAACAAGCAAACACAAAACAATGTTCCATGCTAAAGAAAGACCTAGATACCATATATAATCATCCAGCATTTAGAGCAAACCAAGATAATTGCCTCCAGAAAAAAAAATCACTGCAGATAAATGAAAATGAAAGAAAAACAGCCTCTATAACACAATAAAACAAATTAAAATTTCTCAATAAACATACATTCAGAATATTATTGTTGTAAATTCATCGCTTGCTTTGCAAAACTGATGACATAAAAGCAACCATAACAGCTATAGCTGCAGACTGTATTGCTCCCTCCAGTAACAATTCCTCCAAAAATAACAAGAAAAATTATAGAAGTTCATTACTATCCTAGATAGAGGGTATGTGCACAGGCACAATTTAACACCTGTGTTGAGACAGTCACCTTCAGTTTCAGAGGCAGTAAAGTAAAGCCACATTAGCACGGAGCATTTTGTCTGTTACTAAACTCTGCTTCTCACTGGGTCAGCCCATGTGGCATACAAGTCAAAATACTCAAAGTGCAAGCCACGTGTGCACTGTGACCAGGGGCTAGAGCCCATCCACTAGGATACCAAAAGGGGCAATGGAGATTAGCTTAGGAAGTTGTCTAGCCAGGACACTCTGCTCTTTTCTTCTCTTCTCCCATCACTTATTCCATGAAGCCTATACTGCACACCTGAGCTAGCTATTTTGGAACTATCTCTCTGCAGAGTACTGCACTGGATTGTGTAATCTATTTGCCAAAACAGTGTACTGTCACCAACAGGAAATTCTCAAAATGTTTATCAGATTGCACACAAAACACTAAAACCCCTTGCATTTTATTACGTTGTTCTTTCATATATTTCCAGATTTACCTTATTCCTTTGGAACCCGGTAACTCATGAGTATTACAGGTTTGGTTCTTAGTATACTGCTAGCACAACTGTGCTCCTGCACCTGAAACCTTGTCTATTCCTTGCACTAGCTGGTTTGATGTCACCTCTTCCTGTGAATCTTGCCTTGCTTAGCTACTTTTAAGGGAAACTTATGAGCCAAGCTGGAATAGAAATGCTAGAAAGTATAAGAAAAATTAATATTTTTTGTAATGATGGGGGAGCAGGGGCTCAGCTATGTCTTGCAAGTGGGAGGAGTGGCACAACAGAGGAAGAAGGAGAATGCTAACTCATCCTAACAGTAATAGATCTAGAATCAGCAGTTAAGTTACAATGGCATGTAACCCCAAAACTGAGCTGGCACAGCTATGTTTCTTTTGAAATCTAAACCCTGAAAGTAACCCTGTCTGATGACGCATTACACCACACTGACTTAGGCTGACACAAGTCTGAGAGGTCTGTGTAGTGCTCCACCATACAGCACAAATGCATCCATAAAAATCTCCCCAGTTCCTGGAATGTGAATATCAAATATTTCACAATCTGAATATCAAATTTTTCACAGTCTTTATTGTTTAGATCCTCACAATACTTTAGTAAAGCAGGAACAAATTATTAAGCCCACAAATCCACTGAAATGTATATTGACCTTGGTATATGTAGTAACTGGATTTTACTGCTAAAATTTAAAAACCATGTGAGGCATCCAAGGACTCTTGTCAGACAGCTCTTCCCAATCTTCAAGGAGAGTATCACTGTAGAGAAGAGCTAGACATGCATGCACACATCCATCTTTGTTTCCACAATAATATATAATATATAAATACACATATATCCATAGTAGAGTATATGTATATATAGGTAAGAAATCACTGACAGATATATATGCTATTTTTTTAAGGGTGTGGATATACATGACATTCTTTCATGCATTTGTCAGATACAGTAAGACAATTAACAGGCTACAAATCCCCCAAAAATGTATTTACCTCAGTACTTACAAACAACATTCCAGTGTTTGGGTTTTTTTAATGATAGAGTAACTGCAGATGTTCTGTAAGCAGGGGGCATTTTGAAGTTTTTGTGGTAGGCAGCAGGTATCTTTATAAACTAAAGTTCTACATAACCTTATGGCACACTTTTTATGAATTAAATTTTAAACATCTCCTGTTTGGAGAGAAACAAATACTAAACTCTGAAAATAAGGTGGGTGGAGCAAAATGTGTCAGTTTTCTACACTGTTAGGTAAATAACATATGAACAAAGGTGTAAAATACTAAAAGGGACATATTTTTGTGTCTGTGAGGGTGACTGTCTAAACCTAAACAAGTGACATCACTTACAAAAAAATAGGCTCCCAGAAACTGTTTAGTGTCTAGACAGTTACTGAAAAATTTAGCTTATTGTTTAATACAATTAAGGTAGAAATTACTCCTAGCTATAACCGTCTTCATGCTGTGTGTGAACACCACTTGGTTCTGATTATGTTGCACACCTTATTTTTATTTATTTACTTTATGCAAGCCAAAAATCTCTAAATCTGTCATGGTGTCAATCTACATTTACAGTAAGTATACATAACTGTTCTCCATACTTCATATATTTAAAAAAATTACCATGCAACTTTCCTGCTCCTGGTTTTCCACCATCTCTTTTAGATGTGTGTTTTCAGATTTGATAACTTGGTATTGGAATTCCAATAACTAGGAAAAGATTAAATTCTTAGTTAAATACAAGAATATTACTGTTAACTCGAATAACACTGAGTATAGATATTTCAGTTTAATTTATTTAATTAAGTAGTACCAATACTTAGTATAATATTTTTAAATACAGCAACGATAAAGCAGAAAGAAGCATTAAGCCATCAATAGAAGATTTACAAATGTCTCTGATTTTACTTACCTTTTTGAAAGAAGTAAAGACTTATGAAAAAAAGGAAGTTCACATGCAGTTATGAGATACAAAGAGGGACAGATTTTACAGGTCACAGAAACTTAATGAAATCCTAGTCATGATGCCTAGAAATGACATCTACTCTTTCAGTGATATGATCAGGAATGTGACCTGGTAAAGAGCGCCACACACTAGTGGACATCTCTAATCTTCCCCAAACACTAACTTCCCTATTGACAAAAGTAAACTATTAAATTAATCACAATTTTCAATATGTAGTGACCCTCTCAGAAAACCCACAGTCAACCATAAACCTATAAATATAAAGGTTTTTTTTTGTTTACAAACTAAATAATGAAGATAACATTTGTTTTTAAAACTGTAATTTGCCATTAAAACACCGTTATCTTGAGAGTTTCCAGCTCTAAAATTATAAGAATTTTCTGTGCAGAAAGAGCTTTATATAACACTAAAAATTAGAAACTTTCTAGATAATCAAATAAACAGTTCTAGTGATAAAGCACATATAATAACCACAACTTGGAAGTTTTCAAGATCTTTTGCATGTTGAAATCTAGTAAGAAAAAACTGCAATTTGGATGTACAGTTGACATTTATTAGTGCTTTTGTGTTCCAGTGTCAATTTGGCTGCTTTAGTAATACTACACAGATACTACAGCACTACTGATGAAAACTACATGAGAAATGTAATGTCTTTTTTCCACCGATAAGGAATGTCATTATCAATAGTGTGGAGTAAAATGATGTAAGATGGTTTTGCCTGCTTGCATACCTGTTGTTTTGCTAACAATTTATCTTTTGTCTCTAACTCCATTTTTAACTGTCTTTCCAGAAGAGTAGCTTTCTCCATGATAGTTGCTATAGTGATCTCCTTCTGATGAAGCTCCTCTGTCAGGTCAGAGATTTCTGTCTTCATTCTTTCCTGCTCAGAGCAATGGGACTGCTCCTCTCGATAAATGTGGTTTCTTATCTGTAGCAAATACATTTCAAAAAGAAAAAATGTTGTGCAGTAAATATCATTGCATCACTTGCTACTTATCAGTGACTTTTTTTGCTGTTGCTTCCAAGACACCAACTCTTCTAACTGATTCAGAGATTTTGAGATTGTAAAATAAAATGTCTTCATGAGTCAGCGCACAGAGCTTTATTTATTTTTACATCTTTTTTCAACACTTCTCTTGTACTTTCATTTGCATATTTAGTATTAGCAATGAACAAAATATAACATATTTCAATTAACGTTTTAAAAGAAAGTAATAAAAATAAAATATTGAAATTTATGGTAAATATCCAAGAAAATATCCACTCAATAAGCTTAAGTATGATTTATTTATATTGCTCCTAAGTTAGTTTAAAATAAGTTTAATGAAACCTAAATTAACTCAGGACCAATATAAATAAATTGATCTAGAGACCCTTTAATAAGAAACTATGTTAGAAATAAAGGGTATATATGGTAAATCACTTTATGAGAATTTTTCCTACCATTACATATAAAAATTTAGGTCAAACTTTCTGCACTATGTCCTGTGCAGAGTTCTTCAAAGTATCAACACAAAGATTGTTTTCATAATCTTTCTACTACAACCAACAGTTTAGTGCTGATAGATTTTTTTATTGTCTAAGAAACAAAATTACAAACACCAGCCTAACAACTTTTGAACCCATTTTAATTCCTTGCAGTACTGTACACAATGAGTAACAGATGACATTTCATTTTTATTTATGGAAACTGCACAGAAATGTTAGAATTTTAAACAAAAAGATGTAAATGCAAAAAACCTAAGAGCTTGATCATGACTGTCATGCCAAAATTCTTGCATCCAAGTCAGCTTCATCGAAACAGAGACATTCAAAACCCACTTGGATGCATTCCTGTGTAACTCACTCTAGGTGACCTTGCCTTGGCAGAGGTGTTGGATTAGATGATCTCCAGAGGTCCCTTTCAACCCAAACAATTCTGTGATTCTTGCTTACACTGCTACTCAGCAAAACCACGACATGCCTGTTAGATGAGTTCTGAGCATCCTCTACATTCAAAGTATTTTGGCCTGCCAAGGCATCCACCATTCCACAGTGCCATGCCACGGCTGCTTGCTCACAGCACTTCTGAAATGTGCAATGCAATGTGATGCATGGTTCAAACTAAAGAGCACTGCCCTAGACTGCATAGTAGGTACCTGATTAAGCTTAGCCTTGTGTGGGTATCTGCTGTACTAACTTGTATCAGTTGATGTGTTTGCATATCCTGAGACCACCTACAAGCTACAGCTTACCTCCTATAGGCTATTAATTACTCATAGCCTTGCAGGCTTTATTAGTTGCACGGCATTATCTGAATCACAGTAGTGCTTAGGCATGCACTCTCCCATTATTTCAATGATGTAGGTAGTTACTGCACGGGAATCAGAATGTCAATTTTACATCTACATAACTACCTCCAGAAATGCAACCATATATGAAATCTTTTTCACATATGAAACCTCCATGCTCTCCTAAACCTACAGTGTATTCTCCTGCTCTCTTCTGCGTATCCACATACCCTCCTCTCTTCTAAAAATCCGACACTGCAGTTCAGATCTGGAAATACCTTGTTTAGCTCTTCTTGTTGGCGTTCTTGACTTTCTGCAAATAGTAATAACTCAGTGTTTTTATTTTCTAGTTGCTCAGTAAGTTGAACACGAGATGATTGATGCCTTTAAATAAGAAATAAACAAAACATGAAACAAGCAGAAAGTTCAATACTCTTTACCCTGCAGTATCCTCTCCACAGTGTAGTACTGTGGAACACCTGCTTGGTGATGAAAAAAAACAAACCACAACCAACATTTGGCCTAAACCAGGTGGGAGATGTCTAGAGGTTCACGACACTGCAAGTATATACAGGAATAATCCTGAAAGCTCTTGTAGACTGGTATTTCATATAATCTCAAATGGCTGCAGCAGAGTAGATAAACCATAAAAACACAAACATTTTATTCAAAGGAGGTCAGGGAGAGTCTTAATTGCACTATTTCCAAGGTGTTTTAATGCTGAGAAAATGAAAGACTGTAAACACATTGGTAGAAATATATGAAATGCCTTGATTTGTAAAGATCTCAGCATCATTACAGCCTTTTAACAGAGTCTGCATCCACTGCCTGAAATCTTGTCATATATAATTACCAATGAAAATGCTCAGCCTAAAATTGTTTAGGATCTGATATTTGAATCCAGAGTATCTTTTTAAACAGAGTTAATGTAAATAAAATGTAAGAAAAAAGTCATTAGCTCAGAAGTACTTGTTAATTTAAATATTGTTTTCAACATACATACTTTATTTGAATTTCCTGCGTATCTTTGTACTCTTTGATTTTCAATAATTCTGTATGCAACTGCTGGCATTCCAGCTGCATCCTTCTCCAGAGACCATCCCGTGACTGCAGCTCATGTCTCATTTCTGAAAAGTCTGCCTCCATATTCTAAAGAAACAAACAAATGCATAAACAGTTAAATAAAATCAGACAGCTTAAAATGCTATATTGGAACACATTGTATTCAAGACCTGTATAATTTAAATGAACGGACATACATGATTTTAATTTCTGTAAAAGGTATTGCTTTCCTGTCAGTTCCCTTCTTCAGAAATCTCATCTAAAAATCAGATGCTGAATATTCTTTAGATCTTGCAATGTTCCAATGCATCTGTTTCTGAAACTATCATAGGAAACATCATTCAGAAGTTCTTTATTGTACTAAATGCATCTAAAATACATAGTTTGCTTGTTTTAGCAGCATCATAGAACATGTTTCACATGCAGGAATTAGTGCCATAAGTAACTTCCTTTTTTTTTCTTAACAGCATTTCCAAATTTATAAGCTTGAAAAGTACAATGCTATAGAAATCATCTCCAAAACTAGGTCCATCGGCATGGTGTTAATTGCTTATTTAAATGAACATCACAAAATGTTCAAAAAATCACAAAAAGATTTTTCTTAGGGACTTGACAAATCATATCTCTGCTTTACTTCTAATTTCTGATTGATAATGTGATAGATAACCTGAAGACATGTTAAATTTGGCATAATAAAATATGAACTTCAAAAAAAAAATCAGAATTCCACAAAAATAAACTGAAAACATACTAAAGACAAGGACTTGGAAATATAACTCACGAATAACAAAAGTAGCAATAATAATCAGTTCTTGCAATAATAATATTCAGAGAATATTTATTTCTTGTCACCTAAGATCAAAAAGCATGTTCCAGATTAAAAAAAAAAGGATTTTTCCAAGAATGTTGATCCTTTACCTTTAAAACCATTGCACTGAAAACATTAGTATTTCTCATAATTTCTTAATTTTATTTGAACATAGTTTCCATCTTTAAAAGCAAAAATAAAGCCAAGCCTCTAAAGTTTCAAAAGACAACTGGAATCCAGAAATGACACTGCAAGAAAGAACTTCAAAGGTTTATTTCCCTTAGAGCCTCATATGAGAATGACCTTCCTTTCAAGAAGCCTGTGGTTTTCTTCTGGCTGAAAGGGCTGCTGAAGACAGATATGAAGTGCTTTTACGTTGTTGGTTTTTTTTTTTTTGCAAGTGCTGCATATATGGATTAATTCATCTTATCCTTTGTTACGTTAAGGCCAAGAGAGCTTTTTTAAATACTGAAATGCAAGTCGGGGCCTATGCAGGTGAAATAAAGCTTAATGAACTGTTAAAATTGTCTGCAAGACTTGCTTATTATCATCTTCATGACTTCAACATTCAAGAAATAGCTACAATTATTTTATAATATATGAACCTGGGAGACAGTTACCCCTCTGATTTCATTCTGGGGTGGATAAAGGAAATGAATTTTGCACAACTGTGTGGCAGAAGTGATATTGTCTATGGCGGACTGTAGTCATCATACGTATTTACATAAATTGTATTTTCTTCTGTGAATTAAAGTAGTAGCAGGAAGAACAGCAGTCACAGCAGCAGCTGCAATAATAATTGAAACAGTCCTTCAGGTCAAGAGTTTCACTGCTTCACATAACACTTAAAAATATATATATACACCACTTATTATTTTAGAAAATATTTATTGCATCCGGTTAAAACACCAACATTAAAATTAATTTTGCATCAGAAAAATTTAGGTTTTCTTTAGAGAACATCAAATAAAATGCAACTTATAAAGAGTCTATTTCAAGCTGAAAATTTACCAAACCTTCTCTTTTCTTCTGTGAAAAGTTTTGCTTTGACTAGCTTGGCACGGTTGATACCAAAACGAAACCTCAAAAATTTCCTGATCAGCTCTAGTTCTACTCAATCCTGTTTTGTGGTGGGTTAACCCACCACAGCACTCCACAGCCACTCTATCACTGCCCTCCCCAGCTGGACAGGGGAGAGACATGAGAGAAAGGCTTGTGGGTCAAGATAAGGGCAGGGAGAGATCAGTCACCAGTTACCGCCATGGGCAGAACAGACTCAACTTGGGGAAATTAATTTATTAACAATCAAATCAGAGCAGGATAATGAGAAATAAAAACTAAATCTCCTCAGGGGGAGGATTCTTTACACTCTTCCCCTGCTCCAGTGTGGGATCCCTCCCACAGGAGACAGTCCTCCACAAGCTTTTCCAATGTGAGTCCTTCCCATGGGCTGCAGTTCTTCACGAACTGCTCTGGTGTGAGTCCCTTTCATGAGGTGCAGTTCTTCAGGAACAGGCTACTCCAGAGTGAGTCCCCCACTGTGGGGTTACAAATGCTGCCACAAAACCTGCTCCAGTGCGGACTTAATGGGGTCACACATCCTGCCAGGAGCTTGCGCCAGCACAGGTTTCCTATGGTGCCACAGCCTCCTTTGGACATCCACCCACTCTGGCATGGGGTCCTCCAGGGGCTGCAGGTGGATCTCTGCTCCACCATGAGCCTCCCTGGGCTGCAGGGGCACAGCTACCTCACCATGGTCTGCACCACGGGCTGCAGGGGAATCTCTGCTCTGGCACCTGGAGCACCTCCTCCCTGTCCTTCTTCACTGACTGTGGGTCTGCAGGGCTTTTTCTCTCACATATTCTCACTCCTTCCTCCTGACTGTGGTTGCGCAGGGCTCTTTTCTTCCCTCCTTGAATATGTTATCCCCAAGGTGTTTGTGACTGATGGGCTTGGCCTTGCCCAGTGGTGGGTCCATCTTGGAGCCAGCTGGCACTTGTTCTGTCAGACACAGGGAAAGCTTCTAGCAGCTTTTCACAGAGGCCATCCCTGGAGCACCCCAACTACCAAACCTTCCCAATGCCAACCCACTGTTCAATGTTTTAAATACAATTATATGATGTGTTTCTATGTAAATTAGTGTCTAGCAGTTTAATGCAGACTTTTCAAGAACCAAGATCCCTGTGTGATGTTTTCAGGCTGCCTCCCATGTATGGCTGCAGATAAGTTTGTCAGATAATTCATAAGGTAGAGAAATAGACTGCAGTGTCCATTTGGATTTTCTAAACTTTGTATTTTCTGTACAGCCAACAAACTGGTCTTCCATACATTTCACTTTATCACTTGCTAATTAATAGCATGAAAGAAGTATTTAGCAGCACAAATGAAATGGTCATAGGCATAGAGGATATATGAGGCACAATAAATGTCTTGCTTTCATTGCCATCAGACTTCTTCACACCAGGATTCCCATCTACTGCTCCCTCCTTTACCTATATCACGTTCGACTATTCCCATCCTCCACCTATCTCTCCTTCATGCAAACCTGCTGACTGTTTCTGGCTGACAGCAGCCCTCACACTTCCTTCTTTCTCATACAGACATTCCTAAAAAAGATATTTCCTCTGAGCTACCCCTTTTCACTATAAATTGACGTTACATCAGTTTACCTTATGCAGCTATTTCCAAATGCAGTTTTTCTAATACAGCAGTGTTCCACACCACCAACACAGTTATTCTGCAACTTTCTGCCCTTTAGGTAACAATGTTATGTACATCTATCTCCACTTCTACTTAAAACATCTTCAGTGCTTCCTACACCTCCTGTATTTTCTGCAGGATTCCAAAATTCCTCCTGTTTGAAGATTTTCTTAAAGGCTACAGCACATGACATCTACTCTCTCCATCTTGCAGCATCTATCCGCTTGCTCCAAATGCCATGGTTGTTCCACTCTGTATTTTAGTCCCACTGCTTTTGGTGGCAGGCTTTTTAACAGGCACCAAAACAGAGGTTTTGCTTGTATACCAATAACTTGTATAAGGCAATAGACTCAGTGAACTAGTGTGCAAATGACATGACTTGGCTGTTCAGACAACACCTGAAATTAACCTCTGCCACATGTACGCTAATTCCTATAAAGTTTATTGCATATGCTGTTATAACTCTGCAAGGCTGTCTATAAGCAGAAATGGATCTTTCTCCAGAAAGAGCTGAAGTTACTAGAGGCCATTCAATATATTACTGAACCTAGAAGTGCTTAAATAAATAAGCAAAAGCATAAATGATATATGCTACCAGAAAAAAATAGCAACGAGAATCTCATTCCCGATCTGTTTCAAACATAGCTAGTAAAAAAGGCTGTAAAGATCTTGTATTATCTCAATCTTGTCAGAACTCATATACCAAGACCAAAAGAAGAGGCGCAAATGGGTGTCTTCATAGATCAGTGCTATGCTGGAAAACAGTGATCTAGGGGTAAGGTAAAAACTAATGGTTCTTTACATGGAGAGCAACTTAAAAATTCATTGACTGCAAATCTCCCCTCAAAAATAACAAAGTATACTGCACATTTCTCTATATACTTATTTACTTGCTATAAGGCACAGTGTGCAACAAGGTATAAATCAGATAAAGAGATTTCATAGAAGTCATTTGAATACAAGGAACCAAGTGAACTAGGCTATATTCCTGGAGATGCTATGGATATAGGAAAGTTATAAAACTCTAGGTAAACAAGAGAAGAAAAAATATACTACTACAAATCAAACCCATTTCTGATTTACTAAAAAAAAAATCATACTGTTCACAGATCATTCTGTGTTCCTGCAAAGAATACATCTAATGTACAGATCTTTTATGTAGGCATCTCAATACAACTTTTAAAAGTATACTCCTAAGTAATTAATTTTCCAGCATTAATTCCATAGTCACCATGAAAAACCGTTACTACCTGGCACTGGTTTTGGTAAACTTTTAGATCTTCACGGAGCTTCAGATTTTCCTCTTCGAGTTTATTCTTGTTCCTTGCTATTTCATTCACAGTTGCCTTTAGTTTTTCAATAATCAAATCATCCTTTTCACTTTCAGGCTGGGCATAGGTAATTACCTTGTCTTGATTTTTTTTCTTATTGTGTATTTGGAATTGATAATTCTGGGTCTGCTTCTATAAAGCAAGAAAATATTTTAAATGAATTCAATAATTATATGTAAATTGCTAGGACCAAACCGTTAGTACTGAAATCATAAAGCTATTTACATCTTCACCAGTATTTGCTTAGAAAAGGTGGCACAATTGGAACAGTTTTAATTACTTCTCTAAAGGATACTTCCTTTTTTTTTGGTCTCATGTTCCTTGCCCTCAGTAAAAATATGTTTCAGAAACCTTCAAGGGCATAGAATTTTTTCAAGGATTTTTTCTACCGTGCTGTGTATTTTCCTGGTACTTAATGTTAACGATCCTCAAATGTGAAAAAGGTGATTATGATGACCTACTCAAAGCAGTTGCCTATAGAAAATAATTCGAGAAATGTTCCTCTTTGATTCATTGAACTCAGTAGGAGTTGTGTGTGTGTGCGCCTCAGGATAGATATTAACCTTTGACTAGGGGGCTAGCATTACATAGTTCATGTATAAACAGCTCAGTTACTACAGGAACTGTACTTCTTTGAGATCATTATCCTTAAACCTGGGGAAGAATTATTTGCACATTCTGTAGGATCTTACACTTCATTCAGTTTCTTGTGCTAATTAAAATCCTAAAACCAAAACTTCAGAAAATTGGTTTTGCCACTATTTCTGAATTCACAGGCATTGTGAAGAAGCATAATTACTATGGTAACCGTTTTTGCTGTTTAAAAAACTGTCCACATGGGCCCCTCTACTGGGAGATTAACAAGCAGTACTAATCTTTCAGAAGACTGAAAATTAGTTGAAAAATGACAGCTAAATATAATCTGAAAATCATATATCATGTGCAGACACCAAGCTGAGCAAGAAAATATATCGTAAAAATAAATAGGGTTACAAATACCATATTTCACTGACAAGGACTGCAAGAAGTCATGCTTCAGACAGCTTTTGATGTTATTGACTATGTTCCTGTAATTTGTGTTGGCTGAGAACCTAAGCAGAATGGACCATTGGCTGCATATCAAATGAAAAGCCAAAAGAAATTTGCAGTTTCATTCCTAGAGATAACAAATTAAGGTCCCTTTGACATCTAAGTTATGGACTCTGACATACCAAAGTGTCAATGCATCCTAAGAAAAATATAGTGCAAGACTCCAACTGGCGATCAGAGACCTCACAAAAGAGCAACTAGAGACAAAGACACAGGAACAATTAACACTTTTGAAACAGTTAAGGGGTAACAATCCATCGGAACAGGTGTTCTGTTACAGTTGTGAAGAAAATTGTCTTCAAAGAAAGTTCACTCTTGGCAATGAAAGCCTCAACAGAAAAATGCAAATGATCACTGAGTACTCTATTTTGACTTGTCTAACTATATAATAAATATATAGCAGTCAATAGTTTTGTCAAGTCAAAGACTTGGGTTTTTAACACATTTGTATGGAAGTTCAATAGTTGGAATATAATTGTCTCAGCAACCCAAAACTTAACTGTCATTCTTGGAACTCTGAATATGAGTAAAGAGTCTCATAGGAATCGTTAAGAAAAAGCTTCACTAGATTAAGATCCAATGACCTTAGCAACAGTGGAAAAGGGAATTACCAGTCAGCAACATAATTGGCTTCCCCTTACTTAATTTTCAAGGTGTCTTGTGGCCTAGGCGGTTTGTGAGTTATTTTCTTTTTCTTTTTTTTTTTTAGTGCAAGATAGGTCATCAAGACATCATTAAATCAACATTTTGTTCTGGATTGGAAGGAATTAAAAAAATTAAAATGTGCTGGATCAATAGGCTATATATAAAAAAAGTAATGAGCAAATTGGCGAGTAAAAAAGAATCACAAAGTCAACCAAGGACTGAATCATAACTAGAAAGCTGAAAAATATGTTAAAAAAAAAAAGGGTTAAGTGATCCAGCAAACAACTGCAAGAGTGATTCTGGAGTAGCATATGAAAACTCATTTTTCTGCATAAACAGTATTAGTATATATTTATGATCTTCAAAAAAACGAAGGCTAACAGATTGGAAGGAACTTTATATTTGAGTCAACATAGTCATGGCACATACTACTTGGTAAGAAACTTTTTAAATAACTTGTCATTTTTTTTTTTTTTAGAAATGTTGTAATTTTCATCATGATACTTATTCATCTTCTCATTTACATGAGAAAATTAAAGTAAAATAACTGTATGTATCATTAGATCTTCCAGTATGGGCCTGCCTTACCTAATGCAATATATTCACTACCAATATAGACATGCATTATCAGATTCACTCTGGGCTTAATTTTTTTAAATTAAGTTAAAATAAGTTCTGGCTGAGCAAGCCATTCATTTTCTTCCTAGAGCAGGAAGGTAGGACTTTTACCTGAAATAAATTATATTTCTCGGACAATAATTTTTGTTGAGCATCCAAATAAACAGGATAATTTTGGCAGATTGTCCCATTCTTATCCCCTTCTCTCAATTTAAATTCCTGAAAGACAGAAAAACAAGACTAGAAAACGTAGGGAAAATATCTCTTTTCCATAATCGAGATATTTTTGCAATTTGTATAGTTCTAAAAAAAAGTTAGTTTTGTAATTAATACATAATCTTTCCATAATTTTGGAAAGAAGAAAATAATAACAATTATATAAACCAGCCATCAAGTCATCCCCACCAGAAAAAAATCCAGTCTTAAGGGATATTAATCTGACAAAAATGGATGATAAACATAATCCCTGAATAAAAATTATAAAATATATTATAAAACTATACAAATTATAAAACATATAAAATATTTTAAACAATTGCCATAGATATTAGACTATTACCATAATATATTCATTTTACTGGATGGTTGTTCCTGTGACTTTAAAGTTATATCAATGTCAAGCAGAGTAATCAACAGGGAATCAAATCCTTAATATTCAGACACATGTTTTGAGTGCTTGCTTTTTGCCTTCTTATTTTTCTGTAACAGATGGGTCAGCAGCTACCTTGAATAAATTTTACTTCTTGCCCTCTTTGCAATGGCTACTTTGGGTTCTGAGTTCACCTAGTTTAAACAAAACTCTGTTTAATTCTATTACATCAGATTTATCTAATACTGGTTTTGTATTTGCACTTACATTCATATTTATAGAGTATTTGAATTTGCTTTTAGATCATACCAGATCTTATATGTTCACAAATAGACTTTAAAGGCAGTATACTAAAAAATAAGCAGGAGAACTCCAGTTTAGAGCTGTTGCTCTTTTAGTTTGAAAAGTTAGCAAAATAACAGTGTAATCCTTTATACAGTGGAAACTAATAAACTGTTATGAGAATGTCCTTTTTCACAATGGAAATGTTGTTCCAAAAAGACAGGTGATGTTTTATAATTAACCTAAACTGGCATATTCCCCAAATTTAAAAAATAAGATTTTTTTTCTACGGAAACAAAATTGAATGCTTTTCAACATAGATTAATACAAATCTTATTTCATGGCTTTCCTAATATCTGCCTTGGCATTTAAAACAATAAATATCTTTCTATTTTATAAAACATGATACAAATGGAGTTTCAGACTACTTAATGAGGACTTTAGATTCAAGGTCTTACTGCTGAGCTTAGTAAATTTTCAACACAGTAATTATTTCCTGAATACTAGAATTTGCTAAATATATTCCAAGCACTTATTTTTCATACTGCATAATTAATCAAATTACAGCATTGTCTTACATTATTTTCAAATTTTAATCTTGAATAAGGTTATTCTCAAATTAGCTCGATCAGACAGTTTCACAGCAGTGATATATTTAGACAATGATAGATGTATAGCCCATTTATTATTCTTGTAGTAGCAGCTGTTGGCAGCTATGCTGCCGTCCAAATCGTAGTAGCTTTTCTGATGGTAAGAACTTCCATGTGGAAGAGACAGCAACATCATGGAGAACTACGATGTGTCTAGGATATCTGTGTAGGTACAGTCACCTGAAGGTTGCAGAAGTTAATCTTGTATCTTATAGAAGAACATAAAAGACAGACAAGTCCAAAATAAAGACCCTAAAACCTTGCTTAATTACAGTTAAAGTACAAAAGTACTTAAAATCTACTAGAGGTTAATTTTTTGATCATAAATTCTCAGTGTCCACATCATCTGCATCATAAATCTACATCATAAACGTGTAAATCTTCCCAATGCTTAGCAGCTAGGCAACTAGCTCTCACTTTCAATTGATATTCCTCTGCATGCTTTGCCTGCAGGACCCAGTTTGGTAAGCGCTCTAAGCATATACTACTTTATTATGCTCTTTACAGAGGATGGCCAGAGAAAGTACAAATTTTTTTTGTGATCTTCCTATGCTTCATCAGATTACAGGTTAGACTGTTCTTCCCGTATGTGGAAGACAGTTTCATAATCCTTCCAGACAGAATCGGAAGCAGAATCTTCTCATGTTCATTTTTCTACCCAACAAACACGTTATCTTTTAACAGGCTCTGGAATTCTTCCTTTTGAAGTTGCTTCACTTTGCACAGAATACCAGCAAATTTATTGGGTAAGCAAAAAAGAAGCAGCAAAAGTTAGCACAGCTAGAGATTATATCACTCAGTTATAAGAACTGAGACTGGATACCAGTTTCTGCACCAGTGAATGGAGCCAGAGAAGTATTTGGGGAGAAGCCACCACTTCCAAGCACACTCTCTACATGCCAGTTCTCTGTGTTGCCTAACTTTTCTGCTGGTCCAATAAACATTTGATTAATCCACAGATTGTAAAGTAAACTGTAACTCTGAGAAGATAAGGCTGGGAATTATGATCAGAAATAAGTATCATCCTGTATCCAAGAACAGGTCCACTACAATCCATTCTGTGTCCAAAGGGATAGGAAATGCGACTGGATTCTGTTCTCAGCACCTATTATCTAGTCCCCCAATCAGTATGCTGGATTCTGTGGCAGGTATTTTAAGTGCCTAATCCTTCCTCAGGCTTTACTTTGGGAAACCAGGCACTGAGGTCAAGGTTGTGGATTGTCTCAGCTACACAGGTGCTGTCAAGATATATGTGCAACAAGCAGTTTTCCAAACCTAAATCTTTTTTTTCCACGTAACCCAACATGGTCAAGGTTGTCCTGAGCTTTATAAAACTTGAATTAATGGTAGGTATTATGTGACAGTACCCTGCATATGTAAAAGGTCTGATGAGATCATATAATCCACATATACACATATAATAATCAGGAAAACAGTAACATTTATTTATAGTTACACTTAAAAAAAATTCATATTAATATTAAACTATGCATCTTTCTTGACAAAGCAAGAAAATTATATAATTTTTGTAGAATTATGAGAAAATTAAAGCTTACTGCTATAAATCACAGATTAGTTCTAAAGGGATATTAAAATCAGAATATAATAACAAAGTATTCTTACCTCCAGTTTCTTGTATAAATTTCTTGGGTCAGACGATGTCACTAGGCTTTCCTCACATTCTTCTCTACTGTTGACCTTTTTGTGTTTTAATTGATGTGACTGTAGCTTTTCATAACTATGTGTCAACTTTGAAAACTAAAAACAAAACAGAGTTGAACATGAAAAAATCTATCAAAGATGACCACATGGCCAAAGTTTTCTTTAAACTAGAAACACCAACTGCAGCTTCAGCATTCTAAATGTTTAATCAATGTAACAAAAAATCAATTAATAAAGTTAATCTATTATAGATGAACAAGACTAAGCTCTCACATAAATGTTAGTTAACATTTCAAATGGGTTCATTTGACAGCTACTTAACTCTGCTGAAGTTCTTCATAGCAGTTACCCATAGAGTCACTTCCTTTATAATGTTTATATGGAATGTTCTATACTTGTTTACTGCCATCTTGTGTTGACATTTTTAAAGGATGCTTCGCTAGTAAGAATGACAGATTATCATTAATGTACTTTAAATTTGCATGTTTCTTTGTTATAGAGAAAATTGTGGAAATGTTACATGTGTGATGATTGCATTCTGCTGGAATTACCACAGAGTGTCTCACAGAATTAGATACTAAATAGACAAAAGACACTGCCTACTGATCTTACCATGAAAACCCAGCTTAGGACTCAGAGGAAAGGAGGTAGAGGAAGAGAAGGGAAGGCACCAAGGGAAGTACCAGCCCCTTCAGAAAAACAGCTGGTCTGATCAACAGTTCACTCTACTGCACAAGCAAAGGGTCTCTCTAGTGGCTGTTAACAGGTTTGATACAGAAAACTGACATTATCTAGTAGGGATATGTACATTTGTTTTGGGGAAAAAAAAGCAAACTCAAGAATATTGACAAAGGAAACACTAAAAATATAGTTTTAAGGAAAGCTGAGCAAAAGAACTTTGTGAAGAATGTTGAGTGGAAAAGAACCTTATAACTACTGATCGTGTCTCTTGTTGATAAATTCCTTTAAATTCAGGTATATATGACTTTAAAAATTCCGACTCTAACATAAAGTTCTTTGTATAACCAAACAAAATCCATAAAATCTCATATTTTTGTTAACTGCTCAAAGTGAAATACTGTTTGGAAAATAAACTACTTCCAAGGAAGTAATTGGAAATGGAATGGAGTCCTGTTGAATCAACACGGACTGAACAACTGAGGTTTGTGCAGATGACAATGATGGCCAAAGAAGTCTAGAAAAGATACAGAAACTGAAGCAAAAAAAATTGTATGGAAACTTCCTAGCGACATTTAAGATGAACTTGGGAATCATCATATGGGACAGAGAAAACTAATTGAAAAGATGAAAAGAAGATAGATTGTCCTGGGCTAGAAAGTTTCATGACATGGGGAGGCCTGTGGATAGATCTGACCAACTTGGAATGTCTGAATAGCAATTCTGTAACACAGATTTACAGAGCTGAGATACTGCCTTCAAAACCGAATCAGAAGTCTTGCAGAGTATCTGCCTATATTTGAAGTTGACCTTGCCAGAGAACACAGTTAAGATAAAATATTTGAAATTAGTCAAGAGTATACAGGCTCAAACAACATGGAACTCATTGCCCTTGGAAGAAAGATACCCTTTTGCAAATAACAGTTTTGCTCTTGAATATATTATGGCATATATGAACTGCCTGGGAAGAGCAAACTCAGATAAGACAGGTATTAGAATGTTCAGGCTAAAAAGGTTAGGAAATACAAGATCCAGCAATTCAGCAAATCAGTCTAAAATGGAACAGAACGGCTAAAATCAGAAAATTCAGTCTAAGCATTTAGTGACATAATGACACATAGTAATATATGTATATGACATATTCTAGTATATTACAGACAGATTAGATTCTGGATGTTATCATAACTAGAAACTAGACTAAAAGCCAAGAATCCTTCCATTTAATGCTAGATATTCACTTTAAAACATCCAAGTTGTTCTCTTTGCATGTTTTACATATTAAAGAAAAAGAACAACAAACAAAAGACCAAAAGATGAGGCACTTTAGTGAATTCTGGGGTAGAATTAATCTAAGTTCAGATTTCTGAAAGTTAGACATACAAGCCTGAGCTACTCTGCATTAGAAAAAGCTGCCTTCAAATGCTTAGTCATTTCAGCTATCTTAAATTCTTGTCATACACTGACATGAGTTGTATTCTAGGGGTGTCCATTTCTCTCCACTGACTCTAAAGGGAGCCTGAGGTAGTTCAGATGTAGCCATCTAGCTTTTAAATGTCTAAGCAAGGCAATTAGTTGCCAAGTGCTCAGAGCAAGAATAGATTCTTGTTCTTTTGGTGAGAGATTTCTGTCATTTTCAAAATGAGAATAAATATGAGACATAAATTAAAAAAAAAAAAAAGAAGGAACAAGTAATGAAGATGAACTTCTAAAGTTTTTGCTATTTAATTATGACAAAATGTTGTACATTTGACTGAGTCCAGCAGTGTGGCCTAGGAGTTTCAGGTTACATACCAGGAATTATTTCCCTAATACAAGAAAAATATAGGTATTACTGCATTCAACAGGCACACAATCAATTCAGTGGGACTGCTGCTCATTAAACAGCTGCTTTTAGCAGTACCAAGGGAAAAAAAGTGCAGAGAACAGAAAAGAAATTTGTTTGAAATAGTCTAGCATTCTGATAGCCAGAAAAAGTGATCCTTTCTATTTCTAGTGAGATTAGGGAGGAACAAATCTTGGAAGCAATTTTAAGAATACATCTGCAGAGAAAGCTACGACGCTATTGGTATATAGTGACATACCATTTGTGCAAAACCAAAGTGTAGCTCTTAATATTATACAGTTTAGAAGGTGGGATAACTTCCAAGTGATGATAAGAACCAAAAGAAGGGAGTCAAAGGAGATAAGGCAAAGATTAATATTGTCAAGGAAGCTCTATATTTTAGATATGAGTTTGTGTAGCTGAGAATTGGGGACATTAAAGTAATTTTACTGTAGACCCTGCAGCACTCTAATTCAAGAAAGAAACTTAATAAGGAGACTGGTAAAAGCTAGAGACACAGAGTGGGATAGTCCTGTCTAGCACAGGTGCTTGGAATTGTTCTGACAGGCAGACTTCTGTTTATCACAGAGAATCCAGGCAGACCTCCTAACGTAGGCATTCAACAGTTTACTTCTTCAGTTAGTGTGTACAAGATGGGCATTTCATGAAGAAATATGGTTTGGTGAAAGGATAAGAATGGGGATCAGAAAATAAAATGGAAAGAGCATCAGTGCTGAAACCTTTGTCAAAATAAACAGGATGACTGAGAGAAGAGGAAATGTTTGGAGACATGGACTGGGAAAATATTCTTAAGAGCTATAAATCTAAACTTCTGAATAAAGATAAAAGAAGAAGCAATCAAGAAACTCAAAGAAAGGTTAGGTGGTCTAAGTGGTAACTAAAGAGGAGGAGCTGGGCAAAAAATATAACCAGGTTTAAAGAAAAAAGCTTGTAGGTAGGAAATATCAGATACTTTTTTTCTTTTAAAAAGGAGAAAATGTTGTATTTGCCTGTGGAAAGGACCTGTAGGGTAACTAAGAGCTTCAAAATAAAAATCTGTATAAAAAATGGCCTGGAGTTTTAAATTCAGAAGGTTCAATTTCATTGAAGATCTTAGCAAGAACATGTAACATAAACCAAATCATTTTTAGCATGTGATTAAAAAAATCATTAAGAAGTGAAAAATATTGCAGCAAATGTGAAAAAGGATAGGACAAGAGAGAGATATACTATATTTTGGGCGATAGTTCTGCATTGCTAAAGGTAACTTACATCTTATACGTAAAAAGTCACACTGTTTTTCACTGTGTGATGTTTATCTTCTCCATAATCATGTTAAGATTTTTTTTTTAATGTAATTTGTGTAAATGATAAAACAGCTTTTATTTCTACCTACTTTCCCAAATGACTGAAAGTGTTAATTACAAAACAACCAAAGCATTCACTGCTTACTTACAGAACTGTTTGCCAAATCAATTTTCATATATAAAACAAAATATAAATTAAAGACAACATAACATTAAAAATAAGTAATGCATTTATTTGTTTGATGTATTCAGGTGGTGTTATCACTTCTAAATGAAAATAATGATAGCCAATTTATGCAATCTAAGATGATTATATAGTAAGTGTGATGACTGGAAATTATAACACTAAGTATCTGGTAGGAGAATCCAGTGAAGGGAACAGAAAAATGGCCAGAAAAACAATGCAGAATTGTGTATGTTAACTTCTTCAAATGTGAGAAACAGAAACAACTGAAGTTTCGTAAAAATTTTTGATTTATGATTGAAGTAGAAAATACTGAAGAAATAAAAATGCAGGTGGCAAAGCAAACACAGCCAAACAGAATCATAAAACCATAGAATGGTTTGGGTTGAAAAGGACCTTTAAAAGATCATCTAGTCCAACCCTTTGCCATGAACAGGAAGATCTTTCACTGGAACAGGTTGGTCAAAGCCCCACCCAACCTGGCCTTGGAATGGAGCATCCACAACTTCTCTGGGCAATCTGTTCCAGTGTTTCACCACCCTCACTGAAAAAAACCCAAACTGTTCCTCAGGTTTCAGTTTAAAACAGGCCCTGATAGGAAGTCTGTCCCCATCTTTCTAATAAGCCCCATTTAACTACTGAAAGGCTGCACTAAGCTTTCCCTGGAGCCTTTTCTTCTCCAGCTCTCAAAGCCTGTCTTCACAGGAGAGGTGCTTCAGAATCTTTGTTGCCTCCACTTGACTCGCTCTAACCAGGTCCGTGTCTTTCTTGTACTGAGTGCCCCAGAGCTGGATGCAGCACTCTGGGTGGGGTCTCACCAGAGCTGAGTGGAAGGGAAGAACCACCTCCCTCAACCTGTTGGCCACATTTCTTTTTATGCAGCCCAGGATACAATTGGCTTTCTGGGCTGTGAGTACACTCTGAAATAAATAAAGCTCAAACAAATTCCCGGTATCATTAATCTAGCTTACTCCTGTTTTGATACTATGGAAAGCTGTACCTTATGGAAAACTACCAAATCACTTTAATTGTCCCTTAAAAGCAGAAAAATGTGTAGCAAGAACAGTTTAAATCTTAGAATTCCTGATGTGCATCAGAGTCTTAATAGCATAAATCTAACTATGTTTTATTCATTTTCAGTTTTTGTTAGTCCGAAGTCAGGAAATCACATATCTGTCTTCATAACAGATGTTACAATCACATCAAAATCCATCCAAGCAGTTTGGACATGACAGTACAGAAATTATAACGGAGCCTGGGAGGAAGTTGTAGTCATCATCATTTGTATGACACGATTCATCTTTCCCAAATCCATAACACTACATCTATATCATTTGGCATGTATAAGCTTTTTATAATGCAATCACAAAATAATGAAATTGACATTTTTCTTACTTGAGATTTCAGTGCTTGAAGCTGAGTTTCATAGCTCTGAGCCATTTCATATTTAGTTTTCTGTAAGTCTTCCAATTTTTGTTGAAGTAGTCCCACCTACAGTTAGAATAAGCACTCAAATGTATCTTTTCTGAAGTGTTTCAAAGTAGGTCATTTTTGGAAAAGTAATTTTACACTTTGGAAGAAGACCATTGCTTAAGGGAGAGATATTAAAAATATATTTTAATGCAGTAACCTAATAATAAAACTGGATACCACAAACCCAGATTGTGGTATCAACATAAAATTGGGAGATTTTATAGTAAAAAACCTCAGTGTATACTTATGTTATGATTTAATGATAATATTGTACAAGGCTGTCATAAAAGATAATTTCTGAAAGTTTTTCTGACCCGGTTATGTGAATGCTGTACCCCATTGTGAAAAATTTCCTTGAATGGTTCTAATAAATCATATGAAAGACTTTCCACTACTTATGTACAAATTATTGGAAGACCTCGTAGACTCATTTCAGCTCCCTAAGTACAGTGCCATTTGAGAAAACTTGAATTATTACTGAGTTTCACAGAGATCTGAGAAATATGACCAGGTGCATACATGACACTTACGCTTTTCTGGAAGGACAGCTGGAAGCTAGGCAGAATATGCTAAAGTATTTCAGATAACATCTCTGTACAGGCAAATAAATTGAGGCTTTGAGGATTGGCTACCTGAATTATTCTTTTGGCTCCTCTGACCGCGATGACTAAGGGCAAGTTCCTAATTGCTCATTAGGGAGAGTTACTCCATTTTCAGAACTGCCACTGGCAGTTTAGACACCTAGCTCACACAGCAATGCCCTTGTGTAGACACCTAAATTCAGCTGTCTTGAACTAGAACTGAATGCTATGCAAGGATTTCTTGATGCTTCTGAATGAATACTCAGCAGACAAGACTGTGAAGTACAGACAATACCAAGTACACTGGGGCTTTCAGTTTCGTAAGAAAGTCGAAGTAGTAATACAATTCAAATCTTCACGATGAATAAAATTATCATACAAAAACAGTATATCATGTAAAATGATGAAAATCAGATATAAACAGGAGCTACAGAGACATAATTTTGTGAACCTTTTTGAATTGTACACTTCCATTTAAAATTTCTGATGAAACGAGAAGTGTTGGCATTTAGAAAAAAACCATAAAATTATTTTTTTTACAGTTAAACTGAGGATATTTGATTTAGACTTTAGGGAAACAGAAGAAATATGAGATTTTCAATGACATTTTTACGATCACTTTTCAGAACAGAAGCACAATTTAAAACAAAACACTAAGGATAATTAGTGACCTTTAAAGGGTGTTTGGCATTTTTACATAACAGACCTTATAGAGCATTTAAAGCATACTAATAAGTAAGTACCAGAATAAATACTTCCTTTATAGAACGTGATATTCTTAAATACCTCTTGACCTTTTTGATCCAGTTTGCTTTGGACACTTAATAATTCTTGATCCTGGATATCCATCTTCACTTCTAAAGCTCTCATCTTTCTTTCCCATTCCAGTTGCTTTCTGTTTACCATGATGTCAATTTGATGCACTAATTCCTGAAGTTCAGCTTCACATGGAGAAGGTCTAAAAGCATAAAAAGAAGAGATTTATTTTTTCAAGAGAGAAAACAAATTTTTCTTTACATTGCTAAAACTTTATTTTAATTCTGATGGAATTAACCACTTTTCAACATCAGAAAGAAATGAGAAAGGTAAATGACGCCTTCAAATATAGGTTTAGAGTCAAATGCTCAACTTTTGACTGCACTAAACTGAAAAAACAGCTTCTTAGTATGGATATGTGTTTATCAAAGATCTGTTATTTGGTGCTTAAATTGTGCACATCCCTTGTTTTGATAATTATTACAGGAAATTGGAGCAAATTTTTTAGATTTGTAATGTCATAATTAAAATTTTACGTGATTTTTTTAAAGTCAAATTCTCTAAAACTTCTTTTACATCAACAAATCCTTGAAACTATAATATCATCAATGTTAAGCTTGGAAAGGCTTTTTAAATACAGACATAAATCTTAATGCCAAAAGGCATTAATGTTAAATGTTAAAACTGTTACCAGTGCCATAATGCCATTTTGAAATTCAATATCAAACATAGGATGATAATAAATGAAGCGCAAGCAAGTAGTACACTGTGATCTTCATGTTTCAAAATAAAACTACCCCCCTTCCAAGTGCCTCAAACTCATCTCAAAAGTAGCATTAATGATGCAGTAAACTTTGATCCTCTCTGGGTGGAATATAAAACAGGCTTTTGAAAACAGAAAACAAAGCCATACTGCATCAGGACTACCTCTTCTTTGATACTGCTATAAGGACCTGTGCCCTTCCAGACTCATGTAATGTCATGTGGGAACACCTTGGTGAACCACCAGCAATGACTCAGACATCTTATTTCAGCCTTCGGAAATAGGTACTTCCTTTACTGTGCATCGCGTGGATCATCTAAATATTATTATGCAAGTGCAAAGGCAACTTCTAGCCTAGATCATCAGATTACCCTTTCAGATCCTGACTGGCACCTTTCCCTTTTAAATTTCACTTCTCTCTTTCAGATCATCCCACAAAAGGCAAATTCTGCAGCCCTTGCTAGAAAATTTTCTCTCAGTGGTGCTTGAATTCTTCTTGAACCTAGACCCACCAATATATAAAAAAGGGAGATGCTGAAAGAAAAATTCCTTCTGAAACAGCTTCTCAATTTATCTTCACTATCTCTAATTTCTTACATGGATCCTCTAAGTACACTTGCAGCTGCAAAAGGACAGCTGTATGTGAAGAAGCTACAGATTACTGCTTCTGTTCCACTATCAAAACTACTCTGTACCATGTCACTGGTATTGCTAACAGTGCTGCAGTTATCCCCACCTACTAGCACAGAGGTACTATTTGTGCTGTAACTATTATTTTAGTCCACTAAGTGTTTTGAAAAGAATGCTAACTAGCCCCTTCATAATATGGCCAATCATGTGGTATCAAAATCATGAGAATTTATTTTTTCACTGGTGTGGAATGCAGTGGTTTCTTTTGTTTAATATGCCACCAGGTAAAAAACCACACAGACAATGAATTTGCTCATAAAGCAAAGAAGTATGCATGGGTTTTTTTACCTATACGGATATAGCATTCCCACTTTGTAGAATACATACACCAAATGGGATTCATCATACAGGGAAGTAATGACTTGTACTTAAGCAAAAGGCAGCTTTTTTGGGGGGGTTCATTTACTTTGAAACAGCTCAAACCACTTAAAGGTAGCTCATTTTAAAGTGATGTAGGCAAGCTCTTAATCTTCTTTTATTCTGTTTCCATATAGCTGAAAATAGACATGATTCATATTCTGCTGTCATTAATATCTATTTATCTTCATGTAAAACTAAATGTTTCCAACTTTAGACAAACCAAAATCCAGATTAAAAGTTTTACTCACTCCAGGCCTTTATCACAAATGATTTTTGCACTTATTAGACTTTTCTAGCCCTATTTATTTGTCTTTTGGAGTTCTGCACAGGTCTGTATTTTTCTCACTGTTTCCTAGTAGACACAGAAAGAATATTATTGTCCATACTCTTTAGAATAAAATTGTAATTTAGAAACTGCCATTTCAAGAAATGTCTTGACTGTCTGTCTCTACTTCATACCTTCTTCCCTTATTACTCAGGTTTGCTCACAAATAGGAAAATAAGTATGACCCTATTTATCCAAACACAAGCAAAACTTATGCAGTTAACAAATATTTCCATCTTACACAGAACATTCATTAGTTTTTGGTATTTAACTCAGATTCTTGAACCAATATTAATTCATTTTATTATTGCAAAACTTGCTTTAAAAATAGGAAATACGTAAATCAGTTGTAAATAGTCCATTAGAATCTTCTATCCCAAAGTTCTATTATAAGAACTACAATTAATTTATTTAACAGTTTTCAACCATACAGCATCATACAGATTTGTGGATGGATTATTTGTTATTTATGAGTCTTTGCAGATGCAATATAATTGTCATGATTTCTACCACCATTACTCAGCCATCTTCCCAAATTTTAAAGCTTCTGCATTATCTCTGGAATACTGTCAGCACAGACTGAAATGAATGTCTCCTTTCATTGAATGTGTAGCCTAAACTACTCTTCCAGATTCTTTGTATAGTTAATGGAAATAAATAACTACCAAGAATTCTGGTTTATGATGGGACAAATCACTCTAGAGTCATCTGCAATAGCATAAAATTTCATATATGTCGATTAAAACACAGGCAAGGCGGAATCTGACCTCTTGAAATAGGCTTCTGATTTGTAAAACAGTATCCAAAGAATATCAATCTCTTGTTTTTTTTAATTCAAGTTTTTATATGACTACATTTACCAATCATATGACTAACAAAAACACTCAAAGCAAAAGGGCCACACCACTCAGAATATAGTATTTTACTACAGTAATTTTTATCTATCATGAAAAGTGCATCCACTATTCTTTAGTACAACAAGGTCACTTTCAAATCCTATTAAAATCTTTCTTGGGCCAGAATAAGGTGTGAGAGATTATGCCTGTTTCTATTATTTTAAGAAATACTTTTACACTTAATATATATCACATTACCTTGGACTGTTTCTTGGTACTAATGACAGAATAAACTAGTTAATTTAAAAAATAGGTAACAAGTTTATTTTTAAATTATGATAGATAAATATTCTGTTTAACTTATTATATGAAGAAGTACTTCCTATATTTCTGTTTTCCTTGAAGAGGCTGGATGGTCCTATATTCAATCTGACTCGTGTTTTCACTTCTTTAGAAAGACTTTATGCTGTACTAACATATTTTTTTAGACTAACATTAAAAGAACTAATCTTGGATTATGTAAAAAAAAATAGATGTATTGTGATGGAAAGTGCACTTCATACTGGGGGAGAACAATTGTGGTTATTATCTGTGGAAAATAAGACTAGGGCTTTAGCAATGAATAGTCTTGGATATAAGATTTTTAATGTTTTAAGAGCTGTGACATGTAAGTTGATACTGCTTCAGCGTAGCAACTTCAACTGTTTTTAAAACAGTTTGAAATAACATTTCTTAACATCTTAATAAAACCCTACATAGCTTTCATTTCCCTCCCTTTTGTTCAGGTATGGATATTTTAAAAATTAAGTAACTAACAGCAACAGTGAGTAGAGTATTAGCTAAAGCAGTAAGATGTGTTGTCTTAATTATCAGTAACCTCTCCAGTTTGCATGGAAATAAAAAGAAATTGAGCATCAAGTTTGCTTCTAAAATCATTAATATTTTGTTCCGCATTTTTAATAAACCTGCATAATTCAATTCCATCATATTCTCAAGTCCCAAGACACTAAGTCATTACTTACTTAGTGACAGCTTGTTCCTGGAACAATTCTAAGGCCTCCTCCATAATACTGATTGTCGTTTTAACCTGTTAAAACACCAAAAATCAAGTAATTCAGATTCTTAAATGCATACATTTACACAGCCAAGTAGTACATACTGGATAGTACTACGCTTTCCTTTAAATCTCTGTAATTTTCCGATTGCAAACAACAAGGACAGTGGAATGCAGCTCTAGTTACAGGCTGGAATGGGGAAGACGAAAACTTCTGGAATAAGCTCAGATCTGTGACAGCAGCTCTCGCATTTGGGGCAGCACTGACATACTAGAGGTGGTGCTAGCCTGAGCGTAGCCCTGGCTTTCCATGAGGGACACTCTGAAACACATAAACCTAAATTTGCCATAGATCCATGGCTGCATGCATCAAACATTTCTGTTCCTTTGAGCACCAAAATTAACCTACATCCCGGATATAATTGCTCTCAAACACAGTTTTGGACTCCTATTGATTATTCACTCCCTTGCTTGGCAGGTGAGGTCTAAAACAAACAGTCATCAAGTATCTCAGCAGACAGATCAGAACAAGGCTGTTACTGGGACCAGTCCAGTTCTGTGGGTCCAGCAGGACATGAGGATGTGGGGGCAAGCCTGCCTGCATCCAAGAACAGGAGCCAGCCACACTATAGGTGATGGGGTAGCATGAAACATCCCTAATTCCTTATGGGAGAGAGCAGTGGGGGCTCTCAAGAGTACACACGGAGGTGTGGATACTGTCACAGGGCACTGCAGCCTTGGCTCCACAAGGACCAGGCACCTGAGGTGACACAGGCACAGGAGCACTGGCTCCACAAGGACCAGGCACCTGAGGTGACACTGCCACCAGGGCACGGGCTGCACAGGGGACCCGCACCTGAGGTGACACTGCCACAGGACCAGCACTTCTGACTCTGTTGGAGACCGACGCCTGAGCTGAAACAGGCACATGGGCACTGGCCCCACAGGGGACCCATACCTGAGGTGACACTGCCACAGGGGCACTGCCTGGCTCCAAGAGGGACCGGGCACCTGAGGTGACACAGGCACAGGAGCACTGGCTCCACAAGGACCGGCACCTGAGGTGACACTGCCAAAGAATCAGCACCCGTGACACCATAGGAGACCGACACCTGAGGCGACACAGGCACAGGGGCAGCCACGGCTGTACGGGCACCTGAGGAAACCGGGGCACCGACAGCACCCCCTGGGTTCTCGGCACCTGACGAGACCGGGACACCGACGGCATGCCCCGCGCCCCCGAGGCCTCCCCCTCCCCTCCCGTTACCTGCCGCGTTCCCCCTCCGCTCCTTCCGCACCCGCTGTCTCTATGGCCTCGGTACGAGCCCCGCAGCCCGGCCACCCGCCCCGGCCTGCCCAGTCCCGTCCCGTCCCGTCCCGTCCCGTCCCGTCCCGTCCCGTCCCGTCCCGCCGCAGCTGCCGCCCGTCCCGCCGCTCCCCGCTGCCGTCGCCGCGGTAACGCGGAGGGCGGCGAGCGAGGCGGGAAGGCGGCCGGGACAGGGCAGGGACAGGGCGGGCACCAGCTCCGGCCGGGAGTGGAGGGGGGCGCCCAGGGTATCCCGGTGTCACGGCCGGCACCGCTCCCGGTGTCTTTTGCAGGGCCCCGCGTCCCTCCAGTAGCCGCCCATCGATCTGAAGGAAGCTGGAGCTGGAAAGAGCACCAGGGGTAAAGAACATGTACTTCAACATAATTTAAGAAATCGGTAGGCAAGATGGTTTGAGTTTTTTCTCCTCTTCCTTTTTTTTTTCCCCCTCTCCTTCCTCTTAAAACACTGTTATTACTAGATATTGAAAAGGCTGAACATTATTCTTTCCTTCCTGAATGACTAACTATGCTTTTGTAAAAGGGCTTCAAATGATTTTCAGGTTTTTTTGCAAACGACCTCGACCTGATGACATTTCTCTTTACATTCTTGTGGCCTTCAGTCTGTCTTATTCAACAACAAAATGCTTTTAGGAATCACAGCTACTTCAGCTTTTTATAGGAATAATTTCGGGTTTTTAGGTTTAGTGAGTTTTTCTACCAGGATGGTTCTATTCACTTTGTACTTATTGTTCTGAAATTGCACAGAGCATTTTCGGGAGCTGCTAGTCTGCTTCTGTACACTAAATTTCAGGCTTTGACTTTGTTTTACTTAGTATGTTTACTGAAATTAGCCAAGTGAGCGGCATTTTTAATATCAGGTCCAAGGAATAATCTATTTTATTTCATTCCTACATACAATGCTGAGGCAGATGATTTTCATGTCAGCAGAAATGCTGTTTCAAGCTATGAAATATGAAAAATACCTTTTTTAAATGAGAGACTAAAATAAAATTATATGCAGAGTTTCAAGAAAGTCACAGGATTACAGAATTGGTTGGAAGGGACCTCTGGAGATGACCTAGTCCAACCACTCTGCCAAGGCAAGGTCATGTAGAGCAGGTGACACAGGAACTTCTGATAAAACTTGCTTACTCACTCTGGCAAATAACAGACAATTTTCCCTTGTAGCCTTTCTAAAAGATTACTAAAATATCTTTATTTTTGATTTACACTTCTTTCATGGCTGTGTGTCGTTTCAGGAGTATCCCAGGAATGCTGATCTCTTCTCTGACGAGTGACAGAACCTGAGGGAATGGTCTGAAGTTGTGTCAGGGCAGGTTTAGGTTGGATATGAGAAAAAGATTCTTCACCCAAAGCCAAAATGCTGCTCCTGAGCTGAGGCCATTGGCTCCCAAAACAGCATCTCACAGCCCTGTAGCAGCCTTGAGCCCCAGTTATGGCTGCACCATGTCAGAGGTGGCCTGGAGGACAGGCAGCCAGGCACCTAGGGAAGAGTGGAGAAAGTTGTGGGACCTGTTGTTGCACTCAGAGCCCTGAAAAAATTTTCTTTATTACACTCTGTAATACTTCATGACACTTTTCTTTATTATTTTCTTACTGTAATAGAATTAGTGTTTCAAATATAATTTCTTCTAATTGAAATAGGTTTGAGAATTTTTTTAAATAGTGAAATTTGGGATGATTTATTTTAAATACATAACTTTAGGATGATTTAAAGTATTGTGTACTAGAAATAATTTTATGTAACTCCTTGCAAATTTCCATTTGTTCATCCGCTGCAACTGAAGTGCACTTTTCATCCACATTTCCTGTGCATATATTTTAATTTCCTTCGTGTCTCATCCTCTCAGTGGTAATCAGTTATTTAGAAGTTTAACTTCCATCTGTCATGTACAAATAGAACTGGGAGGGGGGCAACTTAAAAAGTACAGAAAAATAATTTTTAAGTTACCTATCTATATTTCAAAGCTTTTTAGAAGGACAATTCCACTGCCACTAGCCAGAATTGTGCTTCTAACTCTCTGATGTACATTCAAATATCTCATTCACTATATTAGAAAAATCTGATATCAAATTGATGACCTTTCCTATTTGCTTTAGCTCATCCACATCATCTCTTGACTAGACCTTGCCTTATGAGACTCAAAACTTTTATTTGTGACTTTAAAGAACATTCTTTACAAATGCCTTACAAAAGCCCGCAAAAAAACCCAAAACCAGAAACAAACCCAGATTATTTTCAAAACAGTTTATAGATTAAAATATCATCATCATGGCTAGGCTTCGCGAACGAAGATTTGGGAAGGGCTCTACCCACGTTTGTTACAAGCGCGCTGGTGGCTAAAAAGGCCAATATGAGATAGACATGTCTGGTTGCAAAAGGCACAGCAGAAAGACTCCTTAGGTGGTATATTCTGCAAGACATGATTCTTTTCTCCTCGAGAGTGATCCTGTGTGCTTTCTCAAAAGCATCAGCTGCGTTATAGATGGTGTGTCTCCAGGCCTCCCGATTGGAGGCCAGAGTAGACCAGTTATGATGATCAATATGGCCAAGGTTGAGATGTTGTTTCAGGGAGTCCTATAAGTGCATTTCTGCAGAAAAAAGGAGAAAGTAGATGAGGGCAGGTAAGGAACATAACAGAATGTGAAGAAATGTCAAACAAGGCAAGGTACAACACTGATACGTTTATAAAAACAAGGGGGACTGGGCGTTAGCTAGGAAGATGCCTTGCAGGTGGATCTAGACAGATTGGAGCATTGGGCAATGATTAATAGGATGAAATTTAGCAAGTCAAAATGCTGGATTCTATACTTAGGGTGGTGACATTTTGGTACGTTTCTAATACTAAAGCAATAATACACAATTTAATGTGGCATATTTTTAGAGCAGAATGAAAGTGGTGGGTGGTGTTAAAAGAGTAGCATAATGTAGGTGTAATCTAAGTGATAAACGATTATATACCTACTGATTGTTCTTCCTAGGTATTTGTCACTTTAATTCTTCAAGATGTTTGTTGGTTTTGTAGTATGAGACATAATGGCAGGTAAAAACTAAATGCATTTGTGTATTTAACTTTAAATACAGTTTATATTTACAGGACATATTCACACCTTATTTTGCAATCTCAGATGACAGATATGATTGAACATCTTGTTGCAGTAAGCTCAGTGTTGCTCTCATAAGAAACACTGATTTCTTTAGCATAGAAACCACATTGATATAGTGATATTTATGTGATAGACTCATAGCAACTCTGTGATAATTTATTGATTGCATTCTCTGTGTCAGTTTGAATGTTTATGAACATACCAACTTAATTTCCTTATAGAAAGGAAAAGAAATAGCTCAGTATAAGCCATCCATCAACAACAGTGCAGAAGTCACTGAGAGACAATTAAATCTATGCAAAAAAATCCTTAAGACATAAGCAATAAGAGAAGAATGACATTTTAAAAAGAACCTTTGCAAGAGGGATTTCTACTTGTGAAAATTAGATGGGCATAAAATGTGCCTGAAGATTCTGAAAGGGCCTAACTAATTTACTGGCAGGAGTTGATAAATCCTGACATAATACAAACATAGAGGAAGAATAGTGTTTCTAAATATTTTATTTCCAGTTTAAACTGAAAACTACTCTTTTCTTAAGCAGCCTATGAAATCACTGACGGGAAGAAGAGAAACAGTTTGGATTTAGTAGGATTTGCCAGGTAAACCAATTGACATGTCATACTGTAGGCTGGAACCTTGTCTAAAAGTGGAGATTGTAAGAATCCTGTAAGAGGAAACCTGAAAATTAAGGGTAGTGCTCTGGGAGAATGCAGAAAGGAGATAAAAGTGCCATTAGGCCGGTTTTTGTGAGAATTACAACTTAGTGGTTCTGTGTCAATCTCTAAGGATGACAAAATATAATCACAGAATCACTGAGGTTGGAAAAGAACCTTAAAGTTCATTGGGTTCAGCTTCTAACCTAGCACTGACAAGTCCCTAAGCACTGTAGTCAACACTTCCCTGTGCAGCCTGTTCCAGTGCTTGACAACCCTTTCCATGAAGACATTTTGCCTAATACCCAGTCTTAACCACTCCTGACGCAACATAAGGCCATTTCCTCTCCTATTGCTTGTTACTTGGAAGAAGAGGTCAACCCCCACCTAGTTATAGCCTCCTTTGAAGTGACTGTAGAGAGTGAGAAGGTCCCCTCTGAGCCTCCTTTTCTCCAGACTAAACACTCCCAGCTCCCTCAAATACTCCCCATCAGACTTGTACTCCACATCCTTTCCCAGCTGTGTTGCCCTTCTCTGGACACGCTCCAGCACCTCCATGTCTTTCGTGGAGCGAGGGGCTCAGAACTGGACACGGGATTTCAGGTGCAGCCTCACCAGTGCCAAGAACAGGGGGACAATCACTGCTGTGGCCCTGCTGGCCACACTATTGTTGATACAGGCCACTGTATCAACAGGATACAGGATGCCACTGGCCTTCTTGGCCACCTGGACTCGCTGCTGTCAACCAGCATCCCCAGGTACTTTTCCACTCAGCAGCTTTCCAGCCACTCTGCCTTGAAGGTTGCATGGGGTTGTTGTGACACAAGATCTTTGTTGAATCTTATCTATATAATGCTAGATATTGTATGCACAAAAGAACAATCTGTTTTTTAATGTTTGCTGCTTATGTTTTTCTGGAAACTCATAATAATGTTTAGCATTACTGCAACATCTTTTAGCGTGGCATAGTCTTTCCTTTGTAGTTATTGCTACTGAAGCATAACAATATTTTGTGGTTTAACAGCATGTGAATGGTTTCTACTGCTCTATAGGCCAAGAATATTTCTGGGTTAACTTCTTTTTACTTATAAATTAAATTAAATTAAAAAAAGAGAAAAGATTCTTCAGATTGTGCATTTCATCTGTTGCGATATATCCTGCCACAGTTGCTTCGGTTGCTGTATTGTGCCACACCAACATAAGGATTTGTTAAAAATTATCCTGGTTAAAATAGTCAAGTTACAGAAAAAATATAAGCTCTCTAAAAGCATGAATTTACCTTTGTACTGTCTGAAGGGATTACAGGAAACAAATTGTGCTTTGTTTTCATCCTGAATTTAAATTATGATAAGTCTAAAATTTAATTTTCAAGGGCACAAAATGTGTGAACAACTGTAGAAGCTACTTTTGGTCACATTTAAATTTGATGACTGAAGAGTAGATAACTGGAAGTTTTGCAATCTTGCATAGATTTAAGATTTTCTTTTTTGAAGCAAGCACATTAAGTGAATGTTCTGTTGAAATAATTAACAGTGCTGACATTTAAGGTGTCAGCCAGGGTTTCAGAGTTAGCAACTGAGGAGATGTCATGGGAGTCCACGTTGCTCACTTGCATAAGAATGTATTCATATAGAATGCAACACTGTATTGGTTGTATTAAGATGGTATTTTCAGGTTATGCTTGGGTGATCAGGCACTCTTCCCTAAGTAACTTTATTGCTTTTACCTTTGGGTTCACTGTTTAGTTTTCTACTCATCTACTAATTTTTAGAATTAGTGTTGGAGTACAGCAATAGAACAATTAAAAAGTGTTGCTGTGTTGCCTTCTACAGAAATTCATTATGAAGCCTGAGCTATTTGGCTTGCCCGGCAAGGTTAAGCCCCCATTTTAACTTGACTGTAAAGAGGTATTTGGTCAGTCAGGTTGGAGACTCAGAGGCACATAGGACACTGGCTGTGTCACTCTCTGGCTTTTCTCTATAAACAGAAAACAGCTTTTTATCAGTCTAACATTTAAACTTAACCTTCTGACCTTGACAGTCATAATTCTATTTAGAGTGCAAATAACAGCATCACAACATTTGTTTGCTGTCTTTGCCTTCTGCAGACACTTGCTCTCAGCATTTACATGCTCAAGGCAGAGTCTGGGCTGAGCAAGTACTGCACCTACTTGAACATCAAGTTCTGCTTAACAGTTGGCATCTTACAATGACGAAATTTCAATAAGTGTGAGTGCTCCTTGCAGGGCCAACTGCATCCAGATATATAACAGCAACAGCAGCCATGAAAACTTTGCTTCAGGTTTCTGATAAAAGCAAAAGCAAGCAAGGCTTTCCTATGGAATCTGAGCTAACAGAAATATTTTCTAGAAGCTGAAAATGAGGGTTGAAGTGCTCTCCCATTCTTAATCGGAGTAATCAAATTACTTCTAAGGGTGGAGCCTTAATCCTTGACTTTCCCTTCCCAACCTGGACATGACCACCTTATAAGACTACATTACAACATTATTGCAGGCATCACTGATTATTGTAAGTACTAATGTTGTAAGTACTATTCTATTATCCAAAAGGTTAACGGTCAGACAGATATAAGCCATGATCAGTTTATTTTTTATTTAGGGTAGCTGTTCAAATTAGTGGGGAAAAATGTGCAGGACCCATCGGGAAAGACACAGAGGCACGTGTAATGCAAACACGCACAAACACAAATGTTTGGTCTAAATTACATTTGTTTTGAATGTTTGACTGGCCAGGGCAAGTACTCCACACCTGGAGTACTGTGTCCAGTTCTGGGCCCCTCAGTTCAGGAAGGATATTGAGGTGCTGGAGGAAGTCCAGAGAAGAGCAATGAGGCTGGTGAAGGGACTGGAGCACAAGTCCTATGAGGAGAGGCTGAGGGAGCTGGGGTTGTTCAACCTGGAGAAGAGGAGGCTCAGGGGAGACCTCATCACTCTCTACAACTCCCTGAAAGGAGGTTTTAGCCAGGTAGGGGTTGGTCTCTTCTCCCAGGCAACTATCAGCAAGACAAGAGGGCGTGGTCTTAAGCTGTGCCAGGGGAGGTTTAGGTTAGATATTAGGAAGAAATTCTTTACAGAAAGGATAATCAGGCATTGGAATGGGCTGCTCAGGGAAATGGTGGATTCTCCATCCCTGGAGATTTTTAAGATAAGACTGGATGTGGCAATGTCATAGGTTATAAAAGCCAAGGGGGAATTTTTCCTCCCCTGCCCCACTGTAAGAAAGATGGAGTTCGAATGGGAAGGAGAAGGGGGATGATTAGCTTTACAAAAGATCTAACTGGCAGAACCGCATTCCCAACTGATGGCCCATCTGAGACTGGAGTGAGGGGGGAGGAGTTTTGCTCGGTGGCTGGCCCCCTCACAAAGGGGAGAACAGTTTCGGGTTTCTCTCTAGAACGGAGACGGGGTCTGTGTGTGTGCATTTGGAAAAAAAGCCTTGAGGACGGTTTTTCTTGCTCTCGACCTGGTCATTCCTGACCACTCACCTCGGCTTGCTTGCACACTGCCCTTGCCTCCAGCCTGAACCTGCTGTGATTTCATTGGAGAGTTTTGTGCTCATTGGGAGAAAGGGAGGAGCCTTGAAACACTGTCAGCCGAGGACAACAGTGAGTTCCGTGGGGGTGGACTGCTCTTCTTTTCCCCTTCTTCCACTGGGGGAGGGTCCCCATTTTTTGGCTTCTCCAGTGATCCGAGACCCCCCCAGACCCCCCCTGTGGTGACTGCCAGAGCCCAACAGTGCCCCCTGCAGGCCACCACAGAGCACTGCAGGCTCTGCACCTCCGGTGATCCAACAGCGCCCTCTGCCAACCGTGATTAGAACCGCGCTAAAGGACAGAGAAGTATTCAGACTGTTTCCTTTTTTTTTTTTTGATAGGGACTTTTGGGTACGGGACTATTGTCTAGTTGTTTTTGTGTTCTCTTACTGTCTTTGCCAACATACATATATCTTTTAATAAAGGGTTGCTATATCTTTCTTTTTTTTCCATAATTGCTCGATTGGAGCCTCTTAATTTTGGATTTACAATTGCTGAGGAGTTTGATCTGTCTCATAACTCATCCTCCTTAGCAAACATTCCAGTCTCTTCAAATCGAGACAGGCACTTAGTGCCATGGTCTAGTAACCACGGTGGTGTTGGATTGAGGGTTGGACTTGATCCCGGAGGTCCCTTCCAACCCAACTGATTCTATGATTCTATAATTCTTGGAGAGGTATTCTTGAAGTATTCAATCTGCCAACTCAGTAGGTGCAGCAAGAAAATACAATAGCTGACTCAGGCCTTTGCTCTTTTATGGCTTTGAGATAGCTTGGCCCAGTTGCTGCTGTACATTTCTGGGCCATAAGTCAGAGTTCTCAAAGCAGTGGCTCTTGCTGACCTCTCTGTCCAAACTTGGCTGAGCCAATTTGGGGTTGAGGGCTTGGTTTTTCCTCACTGGTACATTCAAACTTGCCACCTTCTGCTACTTGCTGGTTCCAACCTGACCCAGATCAGGTCTTAAGGCCAAGCAATGAAGGTACCAACAGCAAAGTGTATATACAGGGAAGGGTTTTCTGATGTTCCTGGACATTGTCACATTTTATGTTTTTTTTCCATGAATAACTGGCCAGGGTTTGAGCCCATTTTGGAAAAAAAGAAAACAGGAAACATCACTGTTGAATTTCATGAACTTTTACCTCCGACAAATCATCCTTTGCATTGCTCTGTCTAGGAAACAGCCATTAGATCTATTTTTTTGTTTGTTTGTTTGTTTGTGGTGTACATACTTTAGAAGCTGATACCATTGATGTAAAGTGGTGACAAGAAAGTAGGAAAGAAGTCAGCCCTGGTTTTATTTGTGTCTCTGGCCTTTGAGCAATGAGAGTTATTTTCTGTTTGCTTTCTCGTACCTAAAACACAAGACTTCAGAATGAAGATGGTCCTGCAGCAGTCCATTACACACATTATTGTGGTGTGTGACAAACACCAGAATTAAGGGAAGAGTGAGAGAGGCTGAGGAAGGACTACATAGATAAAGAAGACAAAGTAGATACAGAGCACATGGGGAAAGGAGTTGGGAGAACAGTAGTATGCTGTAAAGTAAGAGGAACGAGATTCTGACAGTAAGGACCCAAATCACCTTTGTATATTTGGAGCTGTTTGGGATGCTAGTTGCTTGGTGATGCTGGGCAAAAGAGCATTTGAAAGAGAAGTTGTATCCATAATACAACATTTATGCTTTTTGGTCCAATTTGTGACATACCCGTGTTCCTTAATTGATTGTTGAGTCCATCCTGCCATTCATGGCTCCCCTGCTTCTGGAGAAGGAAAAGATTACAGGTCACATGAAACAGAGGACTAAACAAAAACAAAATGGAGAATCAGTCTTCCTTTCAAACTTTTGCAACAAGTATGAAGGAGAAAGTTTGAATGGAATTTCAGAACTTCATTAGCTACTCTTGTAACGTGGCACTAAACCCAGATGTACTATGGACAAAGGTCTGCAGAGAAGATTTTGGTTCAGTAAGAACTTAATTGATTTCTGAATAACTAAATAACATGGTTATTACTAATCACTAAATTATTACTAATTACTTATTACTAATTATTAAATAACATGGTTATTACCATGTCATTAAATAACGTGACTATTGACTAATGTTAGAGCCACCGTGGAATTGTTCTACAGTGAACCTTTCATGATCTTGAATATTCTTCCTCTGCCTTAAAACAATTGCAGTTCCATCTCTTTAAAATCTTCCGTATCCTTCACAGCTATCTTGCTCATTCTTGTTTAGGACCATTCAGATAAAAAATTACCTTTGACTAGAAATGGTGTGTTCTGCATCCCCTACTATCTCAGGAAAGGCTCCATTTTTTTCTGGTGCTGCTTACTTTTCAAATTCAACTGTTGAATAATTAAATTATAGACTTTTAGAGTTTCCTAATCGTGTGCCATAAGCACAGGGATTTGTGTATGAGATCAGTGCCCCAAATGTCCTTATTTAGTCTGCTATTCTAACTGGGTTTGTATTCCTGACTAATACCTGATTGCTGCAATCGATGATTGAGTGAATATACTTTTCTTTATGAATAGTTTGTCGATGTCCTAGGATCCTCTGGGACAAAGGCAGCTGCATCTATATAAGGTGATAATAGTATTTTCCATCTTATCAGAGAAAAGTCCACAGCTGGGGACATATTAAAGCAATATTTTCAGCTCTCCACATTCCCAGTAGTTTAAATTGAAAAACCAAATATAAAATTGAAGACTAAAAATAGCTTCCCCCCACCTCGATTCATGATATTATAAAGAACCTCCTACATTACCTCCTTCTCTCAAAGCCATAATGATCTTTAAAGGCCAATTCTAATGATCTTTATATCCAGTCTAGATTTTATTAACTGAAACAGGGTCATTCTTCTGGAAGTTTTCTTCAACAGGCAAATAGAGCTCACTGATGTGATTTTTTGGGTCTTTGTCCAAGATTTTCCTAGTTTCACTTCTCTGCACCAAGAGGTTCTTCTTCCTACTACAGAGCAGTGAGACAGGGCCAGACAAATCTACATTGCAGCAATTTTTTCGAAACATTTCATGCTCTGTGCCAAAACCATGCACTTATGTCAACGCAACTATTCAGTAGGATAACTGATCACCTGTATTATCTGGGGATGCTTGAAGGCAGTGGATTTTAGGCCTTCTTATATACGGTTACTGCAAATACAGAAGCTGTCTAAGCCAAATCTATACACATAACTTTTGGCAAATAGAGAAGGAGGGTGGTTCTTTGAACTCATGAATTCTGGACTCAACTCTGAAATTTGTCATATGCTTCATACACTTTTCAGCAAACTATTTGGATTAATTTCCATATATGGAAAATTGAGATAACATTAATTATATTCTCATTTGCTGACCTATCCTTTATCTTTGGATGTTGCGTAAGTGACCCTAAAAATTTCCTGTTTATTATGCATGTAATATATAGGAAAAAGGGTCCCGGCTTGGTTAGCAAGTCCTGCCATCCAGTAATTCTCATGGCTGGGATTCGATAACTCAGTGTCTGTGACATTAATTATTCATATACATTTGTCATTCACAGATTGTTCTTCTTACTCACTTCAGCAAAAGTAGTTTAATGCAATTTCATCTTGCTTGACAGAGAAAGATAAAACTAGGCCAAACTAATGTTTCTGTTAAGATGCTGTAATGAAAAGGCATTCTGCATTCTCATCCTGTTTTCCACTGTGGTTCAACACATTTCATTGCTCATTTTATGACATGACTGCTAGAGTTGCACTGAAATCAGACCAGTTGCATTCAGATTTTCAGAATTGGTTGGGTATTGGAAATTTTTATATGGCTTTTAAGCACTACTACATCTGAAAATTAGGCTTTTAATATAATTTTTGATCTATTTATTTAAATAATTATTTATTTCTTTAGAAACATTGCAAATGTCTTTGTTGCAGGTTAGTATCTTTGTGCTAAAAATCAGCCAGTTTTGACTATTTAAGATTAAGTTGCTTTGATGGTTTTTGTTATAGAGTGTGAAGGATTTTTCCCACCGAGTTTTCTGCTGAAAAAAATTCCACAGATCAAAGCATCAACTGACATGCTGATAAAACTTCTTTTACGTTCTCCTTCCATTTTTTCAAACCTGGGGGAAAAAAAAGCTTGTGTTCTTTTGAGGTGTTGAACGCTTTATCAGTGCATAGAGAATAATTATATTTGCAAAATTGCAGAGTGCTTTTTAAATAGACTCACAACATTGCTGTCCTTTCCTTAAGTTTTGGGAAGTGAATGTTAATCCCTTTTTTTTTTTCTTTAAGAGCACTTCTAAGCCACATGGCTAGTCATCTGTTACTGCCACATGGAGCCAAATCTGCAAACATTTCTGTTTCTACCTCCTGCATATTTTCAGGGTCTAGTAGGTTATTTTTCATAGTTACAAAACTTGACATGTGTTGCTGCACAAATGGTGGATTTGGAAATATCTTCTACCATTTTTAGTGTGTACTCAGGCTTACATTTCTGCATCATTCTCACTGTCTGGAAAGTCAGTTATTGTTGGTATATATTTGGTATGTGCATAGTTTGTGTAAGGTATAGTGTGCATACTTGGTGTAATGCAGAGCAAAGCAGCCTAAGATGAAATCTTTGGATCAAGAAGAGGATTTTACTCAACTGCATTTGAAAAATGCCTAAGGAAATCACTGGTCAGTTGAGAATACACTATTTCTGTATTAAGCAGTTTCCTGTTACAACACCCTTTTTTGTTATCTTTCATTGTGCGTATATAACCTCTGCACTATTAGCTTCAGTAAAGACAGATTGCCTCTTGCTACTAAGGATTTTCTGTTTGTTTTTTTTTTGTCTATTGCTATTAAGGATTTTTCCAAGGCCTTTGTACCTTAATATTCACTTGCAGTGAGATACATGGCAAAATAATTTTGTAGCTGTTTACACAAGGCCAGGCATAGATTTTAATACTGTTTTATAGTTCTTTGGAGCCAATTGTGTGAACATTTTTTATTTTTGTTAAATAACGTTCAATTGTGTTATTTTCATTTCATTAAACATCTTTTCTGTAGCAGTAGGTTCTGGATGCCAAGTGGTATTTTAGACTTTTTAAAAAGTTACTGTCTAGCAGGTGGTTCGTGGCATGTCAGCAATTTCGCAGTAATTTCACATTTTTGTGTTACTGGTTTGTGTTATTGATATGCAACAAATGGGAAGTAATTTAAGCTGGTTTAGCCCTCAGTTAAGGAAGCTTCTGGTAAGAGACTCTTCACATAGAAATTTTATAAGTTAATGAGATGAATCACAGAATCATAGAATGACAGAATAGTTTGGAATGGGAGGTAAATTTAAGGGTCATCTAGTCCAACCTTACTGAAGGAGCAGTGATATCTTAAACAAGATGAAGATGAAGAACAGACAAAGGAGGAAAAAAAAGATTTCAGTGACTTACACAGCATGCTGTGTATTCCATGATTTTTTTTAACTGTGTTTTTGAACACAAGATAAATGATATGTAGGAAGTGAAGAAAAATACAGACAAGCTGTGAAATTTTTTCAGTTACATTATATCAATTTTGTAATATCTGTATTCCACAAAAATATATTTGGCACATATGTGTGTTTAAGTTACCTATACCTTTAAATCTACAATTAACATAAGTATCTAGATGTCATTTAGGTATGCAACAGATTTCTCAAAATCTGGCTAGAAATCATGCTACTTTTCTATGATTTTAGGTCCAATGAAGTTAATCAAAGTCTCAAGACCTTTAAAGGTCTACATAGTACTTGTCTAAAGCTGAAATTTCTGACTTTCTGTCCCTTGATAGTCCATGAGAAGAGACTAGCATTTCTAGGCCCACTTCACCTCTTCCTAATTTATATAACTCAAATGAGATTGTTAAAACTTGCCTTTAGAGTCCCTGTTTCTGTCTAGTGACTATAAAGGAAAGTTACCCTGCCTAGTTTGCATAGAAAACTGTATATTATGTGTCTAAAGCTAAATGAACAGAATTTTAAACTCAGGAATCACTTTTCACATCAATGTGATACTTTTCACCATCTAAAGAAATTAGAATAGCAGAAAATACACAGGCAGTTTGAATATATAGTCCTATTACTTAATGTGACATTTCTTTCTTTAAAATGTTGCTGCTGATGAAATGATACAGAGAAGCTTGTCAAAGCAATGTCTCATAAAGTGAGAGATGTTATTTAATAGAATTTTGATTCCTTGACTTGCTGTTTTCTTTTTCTAAAAGACTGCTTTTTGAATATAATTTTGAGTGTGAGAGGAACAGGAAGTGATAAGTACTTAATTCCTGTTTGAAAATTAACCATGTGATATTTCTAAGGGTAGTTATTCAAGTGTTGTTTATTTGGTTTAACTGTAGAGCACTGTAACATCTCAGAGACCTCCCAAAGCCAGATTATTATAGACATTTTATTTCTACACATTTCATTTTGAGATCTAAGATGTGGTGTTTCTACATAGCAGGTCACGAAGGAGAAGGTTTCCTTAGTTACACATAACTAATTCTGATTAAGAAGTTAGTATTGCAATTATTATTGTGTGACTTTTTTGGTATTCTTATATTGTATCATTTTCATGCTTTCTTCTGATACTTTCAGGAATTGTTGCTAGTTAGATGTGGAATGTCTGGCAAACTTAGTATTGTTTACTTTGGATGGTAGAGATCATATTCAGACATCAGTATTTCTAGAATACCATTTATCCTCAGAGAACAGTGATTTGTGAGTGGAGAGGGACACTTTCTCTTTAAGTAAAAATAACTTTCAGCTTTTTTATTCATTGTACTTCACTTTGGAAGCTGAAGGTTTTATTCTTATATTATAACTTTGGATGAAAGGAAATACCAAACAAAGCTATCAGAAAGTTCTACAGTTCATTGTTCTTTGTGTGTCTTTACTTGTTAATTTTCAATAATAACTTTGCCAGTAGGATCACTAACTCTTTCTGTTGTATTATTGGCAGATCTTTTGCCAAGGTTGCAGTCATACCAATAATCAGGGGCTTACATAATTCTGTACTAATCTATAGGTTCTTTTTCAAGAATCCATATATTACACATGAGTATTCTTCTAACATCTTGAACAATCATTATCTTCTGCAATACTATGGATTAGCTTTTACTTTTGGAACAAAGTTAATGTGAGTATATGCTGCTTTCTGAGATGATTATTCCTCTGTGACTGCTGTGCTTATTGTCTAAGGAGCTTTGTATTATTTTTTGAAGTTCTGTAACTACCAATAATGCAATGGTACATGCCCCTAAATGATTTCTTTCTCATCTGGATGTGTTCCTCTGCCCCTGATTATTTTCCTTTATGTTTCATATATGCTAGTAGATATTTCAGTTACCTTATGGTGTCTACTATAGTACCAGACATCAGTGTTTAGGCAGCCAAACCCTGCCTTTTTCTGCGTGTTCTCAGCATACAGAACAAACAGATTTTTTTCTCTTCTGGAAATGAGAGAAAAAGATCATTTTGGCCTTCTGATTTATGGCCTCTACAGATCCATGGTTTAGCCTGATGTTCCAGCATTCTATAACTCCCCTGAAGCTCATGCACCAGCCTTCCATCCCTTTTCCTTTTCCATTCAGAAAGAGTGACTATGTTTTATAATATTGTTTCCTTTGGGCAAGTGTGTTGCAAGGAGAAGAGAAAGCTGTGCATTTTGAGGACTATGGATGGCAGGAGTTTCGGAACGCACGCAGACGATCAATATGATCAGGTGATGTTCAATTTATTATTTAAATGAGTTAACTTTTATACAGTTTAGTTTTTTCCGGGTACGTGATCACAACAAGGTGGTTGGATAGCTCAGTCTGTGCACGACTCTCATGCCTTCAGTTCATTGGTTCTGGTGCTCTGTCCACGCAACCTGACATCATTCATGCCACCCAAAGTCCCTCCTATCGATCTGCCTTCAGGGGCTTTCCGAGATTTTCCAGGTGTCCCTTTATCTCTAGTTTTCCCACAACTTTCAACTATAAACACACTATTTTCTCATACCTTACAACTATAAACATACAGTATTCACACAGCTAACAACTATAAACTCACATAGTTTCACACAGTCTGCAAATATAAACGCCACACAGCTTGCAACCTCCAAAGTTATCTCAAGCGAGGCCTAGTGCTTCTTAAAAATATGAATTGTTCATAATGTGTCCATTTTCCTGCAAATACTCTGCAGTGGACAGTAAGTTAAGAGTTGTTTAAGAGATGTAATATTTTTAGAGATTTTTTCCTGAAATTTATTTTCACCTTGAAAGTCTGTGGTTAATTTACGGCAATTTTATTTTTATTATTTCTTTTTTCTATCTCTTTTTCACCTTGTCCCCTCCATGCTATCCTTATTTATTTGCATTATAGTGACTCCTACAGAATACATGCAGGATCTGAAGCTTCATTTATCAGACATCACACAGAGATCCCTGCTCTAAAGCTTAAATCAGGAAACAGAGAAAACAGAATCAGAAGGCATGAACTATATTCCTAGTTAAAAATTCAGATTTTTTCACTTTGCTTATATATGACAAACATCATAGGTGTATGATATATTTAAAATGTATACTTTTTAGCAGACTGTTCAACCTGACCATCTTCATTTGCCAGTTACTCCTAGATATCTTCTTCTTCAATAATACTAAGTTCTGTAAGCTTTGAATTTTCTTAAGGCTTTCTTAATGAGAAAGCAGGGCTTTTAAAAGAATAGAATTTGTATTTTCTTTGATTTAAAAGCCTGTTATCTTTCCTCACAGTAATGTATTCTAATGTAATTCAAAATGACTGATACTCATAATTCTACAGAGGTTTTTGGTTTCCAGAGCTACATAGTGTTTCTGTAGAAACACTGCTTTTCTTTCAGTCTTTTGCAATAGTAGGTTTTCTGTAAGACCAATTTACTATTTTATTTTCTGAGAATGAGGCATTCATCATGTTTTACTGTGTCTTAATTTATGAACCCAGTCACTTTTGAAGAAATTAGTGGATTTTTCATTGATGTTTTGTCATTGAATCACAGAAATGTTTAGGTTGGAAAGGCCTCCTTTAGATCAAGCCCAGTGCCACTGTTCAAGCAGGGTAAGCAAAAGCAGATGGGATTTCATGTTTTTTAATTTCTGCCCATTACCTCTTGTTGCCTCAGTGGGCACTAGTGTGAAGAGTCTGGATGCCTCTTCTTCATTGTCTCCCATCAGGTATTTATACACATTGATGAGATCTCCCTGAGGCTTCTCTATGCTGAACAGTCCCATCTTTCTCAGTCTCTTCTGGTATGAAACAAGTTCCAGTCCCTTAGTCATCTTTGTGGCCCTGCTCTGGAGTCACTTCAGTAAGTTCATATCTGTCTTGTACTGGGAAGCATTGGGCTCAGCACTCCAGCTGTGGCCTCACCAGCCTTTGACCTGCTGGCAGCACTTTTCCTGGTGCAACCCAGGAAGCTGCTGACTTTCTTTGCCATGACAACACCTTTCCTGCCTCAGGGTCAGCACTGTTGTCCACCAGGACAACCCCCATGTCCTTGTCTGCCTTGTCAGCTGTTTTTCAGTCAGTCAGCCCCCAGCATGTACTGGTGCATGGCATTATTCCTCCCCAGGGGCAGGACTTTGCTTTTCCATCTTTTCAACTTCATGAGGTTACTCTCATCTGATGTCTCCAACCTGTTCTGACAGCATACCAATCTGGACTACCAGCCACTCCTCCCGGTTTTGTATTATTTGTGAACTTTTTGAAGGTGCACTCTGCCCTACCATCCAGTTAATTAAAAAAGGATAAAAAGCATAGGCCCCTGTATTGACTACTGGAACACGCCACTAGTGACTTCCTTCCAACCGGACTTCTTGCAGCTGATCACAATCCTCACAACAACTGTTCAGCCAGTTGTTAATCCATCTATCTATCTATCTATCTATCTATCTATCTATCTATCTATCTATCTATCTATCTATCTATCTATCTATCTATCAATCTATCTAGCTCTCTATCTGTCGCAATTTTACTCTGGCCCAATTTTTCAAACCCCCACAAAATTGCTAAAAAGGTGAGGGAGGTTTTACAGAGGCAAAACATACTCAACGTGGGGGAATAATATTAAATTTATTGCTAACAGAATAAAAACTATAGAATAATATATACAACAATTCTGACTAGTTTTTCCTATGATGACAAACCCATGTATTTACAAAACAATCCCTCCTCCCCCCACACTATCTATCTAATCTATCTATCTATCCATCCATCTGACAGTCTATTTATCTAACCTGAACTTTGTCAGGTGCTTGATGAGGATGTTATGGGAGATGGTCAGTGTCAACAGCCTTACAAACGTGGAGCTAAGCAACATTCACTCCTCTCACCTCATCCGTCAAGCTAGATGACTATCAGGTTGGCTAAGCATGATTTCCCCTTTGTAAATCCATGCTGACTAGTCCCAGTCATTTTCTTATCCTTCATGAGTTTGGAAATGTTTTCCAGGATTATTTGCTCCATCATCTTATTTGGGACTGAGGTGAACCTGACTGACCTGTAGTTCCCTGATTCTTTACAAGTGCTCTTCTTGAAGATAGGTGTGTCATTTACTCTCTCATAGGCTTCAGAAACCTGTTCCAGATGCCAAAACCTTTCAGAGATAATCAAGGGTAGCCTTGCAGTGACATCAGCAGGTTCCTTCAGTACTTGTGGGTGCAGCCCATCAGGTGGACTCCATCACCTGAGCCTCCTTTTCTGAAGGTATGTCTTCCCTCCCGTCTCAGACTTTTGCTCTGATCTGGGACACCTGGGATTCCTGAAGACTAAGCTTACCAGTAAAGACTGAGGGAAAGAGGCACTGAGAATCTCATCCTTTCTCATGTCATTTGTCATCAATTCCCCTGCCCCATTCAGCAGTGGGCCCATGTTTTCTCTAGTTTTCCTTTTGCTGTTAATGTACTTGTAGAAAGCTTTCTTGTTGCTCTGCACATCCCTCACCAGATTCAACTCCAGGCTGGCCTTGGCATTCCTAATCCACCCCTGCTTCCAGCTCCTGTACACTTCTCTTTATGCCTGAGTTCAGCCAGGAGCTCCTTTCACACCTATGCAGGCCCCCTGCTACCTTTGCTTGATTTCTAACTTGCTGGGGCGGATCTTTCTTGAGCTTGAAGTGGGTGATTCTTGAATATCAACCAGCTCTGCTGGACCCCTCTTCTCTCCCATTGTCACATCATTTTATTCAATGGCTGACATTTATTTTTAACAAATTTTTACTACATTTTTAAAGATTTTGGTTATAGTAAATTGTTTCCTATTTCTGATGAAGAAACTCTGTGTACAAAAAGACTGACTGTTACAATGATTAAAGGGTTTTCGAAGTATTTTAAAATTATTACAGTTATTTAATGTTGCTGTTAGTTTCCTGTCTACACTGCCAGTAGTATTAACATGAAAATTCTCTTACACTATTCCTTTACACTACACTGGCAGTCTTCTGACTTTCCCTATCCCATTGAAGGGTCCAACTGGAGAAAGCAATAGGAAATGCAAGATGAAGAGCTGTATCTGAACTGGAACCTGGCTTTACCAGAGTGTGTGTCTGTTTTATGTCCAGTTCCTGTGTCTTTCATAAATCAGAAAGCCAAATGTTGGACTTTGGCAGTACTGGTGTGAGATATTTCTTGCATCATAACCTTATGATTAGAAAACTTTAGAAAAAAAAAGATTTGCTAAACTGATTCTACCCTTCCAAAGTTTAGAGTATCTCTGGTAGGGTGCACTTTCTATCACTTTTATTGGAGCTTGATCAAGCTACTGTGTGTAGAAGAATTAAAAATTAAAGAAATGAGAGGAAAAAAAAATAAAGAGAGATAGATTCTGCAGAAGAAGAGGACATGCTCTGATGAGAGGAAAGAAGTCTTGCATCCTGATCCTCGTTGCCTGTCTTTGTATATTTTATGACTTAAAGACTAAATGTCTTTCAAAAACCTTCTTATCACTGGATTATAGAGTCTACAATATAAGTATACCCATAAAAAGAAGAGACAGTGTAATGGTACAGTACAATCTAAATAGGTGAGTTAGACAAAGGCTTGAAGAAAATCACAGCTAGTTAGTATTATGGTTATCTGGTGCCTGCTAGTTTGAAGTCCTGTTTTATCCAGAAAGACTATCTGGATTTCTTCACGTTACTTGGAGAAAGTGTACACATAGCAGGCAAATATGTTTGAATGCGTGGGGAATATTTCTTCATTACAAGTCATTAGTCTATATTGCCACCCAGCTGTGATCAAAGAAACTCGGATATTACAGGGATTGAATATTTTACTTTTACTTCTGTTCAAAAAACAGATTACAGGGTATACTTTATTTGCAGCAGGAAAGAGTATGAACAGACTGTAACAGGAAGGATAAAAAAAGGCCATTTGTAGCATTAATAGGCACAGTCTGAATTTGTAAAGAGAATTTCCTCAAAGGACACAGGCGCTGTGGGGATCCTTATCCTATGGGGCATTGTACTTTAACATGACAGCTGTCTTTTGCTGCCTCTTTTCTTCCCTTTCATTTGAAACATATAAGCTGCAGCCCAAAACTTTAGTATGCATTTACATTTTTGTTTCACTAAGTCCTAAAAGCATCAAAATATCTATTCACTGTAGTTTATAGTGGACCAAACTGTGTATTGGGACATGTGATTCTATGTTCAGTACTGAAGTAGGACTGGAAGGAATAAACGAACAAATGCTTATGATGAAATGCATACTAAGAATATTGTAAAACTTGCATCCGGTTTCCAGGTTTATGAACATACAGATTTAGAGGGTATAGAGAAAAAAAATCATTACCTGCACTTTATAAGTAGATAAAGTAAGGAATACAAAATAAAGACAATTATCCATGCATGTTTTATTTTCAGTTTTTCTTCAGAATTTTAGGGTTTTTGAATCTACAAAGAAAAAAAAAAGAATTTGCTGTAGATTTTACCACAGGTGCAGAGTAGAAGTTGTCTTGATATACAGGTATGTAAGATGCAGTACCTATATTAAAGGCAGCCAAATTATAGAAGTGTATTTGCTGCCTTGATAGCTGCATTATTTTGTCATGTGTTAAACCAACTATCTTCTGTTATGATTAACTTAAAATATAATGATGTTCTTGTGGCAACAAATCCCATGAATACAAACTTCAGTGTTAGTGACTCATTTTTACACACCTTTTTTCAGATGACCTGCCGTCGTCAATCAAGTGCTTTTTTCTGTTGGTCTTCCAGACTCTTCAGAATTTATCCACACCTCATATTAAGTTTGTTGCATGGCAAGCTGATTTCCTTTCCCAAATTAACACTGTATTGACTCTGAGATTGGGAGATCTTGTGTTGTGATCATAGAATCATAGAATTGACCGGGTTGGAAAAGACCTCCAAAATCATCAAGTCCAACCCTTGATCCAACACCACTGTAGTTATTAGACCATGGCACTAAGTGCCACATCCAGTCTCGTCTTAAAAACCTCCAGGGACAGAGAATCCACCACCTCCCTGGGCAGCCCATTCCAATGTCTGATTACTCCCTCTGTAAAAAATTTTTTCCTAATATTCAACCTAAACCTCCCCTGGCACAGCTTAAGATCATGCCCTCTTGTCCTACTGCTGGTGATATGTTGAGATCTCCAACACAGGCAAATGAGTCACACTGGTTCAGATTTTTTTCTGTGGAAATATAAAGAGTAATTTATCAAGGAGCTGTGAAGTTTGAAAGTGGATGCAAATGGTAAGCATGAACTGTGTTTTTCCAGAGGAACATTGACTCTTTTTATTTACATTTGTGATGATTTCTCCTGAAAATTCACTTAAATGTTACAGGAAATATGTGCAGCTAGATTTCTAGATCACGTAATTTTCTAGCTTTCCTTGAATTTAATTTCTCAAAAACAGAATGTAAATTTATAATTAACAAAGGATTGAAAGTAAACTCTCTGGTGATCTGCTTTTCAGTGTGGACATTAGAGCATTGTGTCCTGAATGCATCTGTGTCAAGGACTACTCTGAAAATACAATGAAAGTCAGAAAAATGGGAAAAATAAAATGGTTGCAGTTGTGTAACTTCAGAAATGCAACATGTAGGAAACATGCTGAGTGTTTTATAGCACTTTCTGGACATGTAAATTGATAAAGTTCTTTCACTTGTACTTCTGCGAGCTCTGCACAGCAAGAGGCATTCCATTCCTTTACTGCCATTGATAAATGAGTTGAATTATTAGGACTGAAGGCATCAGAAACAGAAAGAACTTGGCATGATTATCAAATCAATCTGTAGCAAATTTTAGGACAAATAGCAGCGTGGTCTTTCATATATGCCAAAGTAAACAGCTTGCATTAGAGGCACCAAGGAAACAATAAAAGTTGGATCCCTACAGTGCCATTTGAGGTTTCTTTTCAGAGTGTAAGTTTTCAGAATATTACTGCCCTTCAAACACTATGACCGTATCACAGTTCAGAGATGAATTGTGAATGCACCAGAGGGCAGATGATATTGGATATGAAAAGAAATGTGAACTCCAGAACAGAAGTAATGCCGGTCAAGTTCTGTTTCAACAGGGACTTTTAAGGATTTAAGGGTCTCTTCATGCCCAGAAGAGATCATAGTGTCCAAATACCAAGCTAGTTATGAAGAACAGGAGTGCATAGACATCTGATAATTAAAATCACAATATGGGGTAGAAGGAGGCTACAAATGTGTTGAAGGTTTGGTGTCTGCTTTATGCTGTAAGCCTTCATGCCTAGTGAGGAGAAAGAGGATTTCAAGAGCAATTTCAAGAGCAATTTCAAGAAAGAGCAATCCTTTGCTCCAGGATGCTCTGCCTTTTCCAGACTGCCATGTTCATATTTTGGAGAAGAGAGCGTTTGTTTGTAGTTACATATACTGAGTAGCTCGCCTACCTGTCATCAAAATTACATTCATTGTTTTTGTTTTCCCCTCTAATAAATTTGGCATAAAATGTTTCCTATGATTAGTTTGCATTTCCTCCCATTTATTAGTCATATCCATTGTTTCTCCTTTTTCTTTTCCCTGAGAACAGGTTCAGTTATTTGCAATGTGTTGCTGGAGTGCCTAGCAAAATGAAGCCAAGGCACTGCAGTGTTCCTGCAGTACTAATGAGTAATAGTAGTTCCAGTAGTAATAGAAGGACTGGTTTGTTTAATAAATTTAGAAAGGAATTGGTTTGGGTGACTTAGAGCAGAGTGAATGCTGCCTGACATTTTCCAAGGAGATGTTAATCATACTGTCTTCCTAGAAAAAATAAGCAAAATAAGGGAAAAAGAGAACTACAGACTAGTTAGTGCCCTTGGGGCAGGGAGAATATATAGCTGCTACTGTGAAAAGATGTGGGAGGTTGGAGTGCACAGAGATTTTAAACGGCTATTAGATATTAGAGGCTGTCACAAGTATAAACTGGGCATCTCAATATCAAAATGACATTGTGAAGAATTCAGAAATAAAATAACACCTTTCTGCTCTTACAGGCATACTTTTTAAGAAAAAAAAAATCACAGCACTAACTCACTTCTGTTGTTTTATTTTTTATGTTTTGTTGCAAAAGAATATAAGGATCCAATTTAACAATAATGGTTTTGTCTTGAAAACTTTTCACTGAAGTAAGTTTAAGACTTTTGTGAACTATTTGCTTAACCATATTAAGTGGGCCTCTGAGAAGCAATGCAGAGATGCCCAAGTGAGCACTCAATGAAAGTCACTGATCTATTAATATAACTCTATACAACTAGTTTGCACATTAATTAATGTCAGGAGAGGCAAAACGGAGCTGGACAAAACCTACTGCATATATTCTGTTAGGTGGACAAAAAACATTCATTTTGGAACCATAATCTGTTCCCATCTGCAATAATCTGAATGGCTTAATATATGGGATGAAACATATGGTTCAGTGCAAGCAAGACACATAGGGGCACATGGAGGACAGGGAGGTGTCCTGCCTTACAAATCCTGCCTGACCAAACTATTGGCCTTCTACCGTGGAGTGACTGTGTCAGTGGGCAAGGGAAGAGCTAGTGGATTTTTGTTAAGCCTTTGACATGGTCTCCCACAACATCTTTCTGTCAAAAATTGAAGAGGTATGGATTTGATGGATGAACTATTCAGGGATAAGGAATTAGTTGGATGATCGCATCCAGAGAGAAGTGGTGAATGGCTCAATGTCTGGATGGAGATCAGTGATGAGTGGTGTCCCTTGGGGGTCTGTGTTGGGACCACTGCAATTTAATGTTTTCACTGATGACATAGACAGTGGAAGTAAGTGGACTCTCAGAAAGTTTGCAGATGAAGCTAAGCTGTGGTGCAGCTGGCACACTTGAGGAACAGGATACCATCCAGAGGGACCTGGACAAGCTTGAGAAGTGGACCCATGGGAACCTCATGAGACGCCAAGTGCCTGTACTCGGCACTGGTGAGGCCACACCTCAAATACTGTGTCCAGTTTTGGGCCCCTCACTGTAAGAAAGACATGGAGGTGCTGGAGCGTGTCCAGAGAAGGGCAACAGAGCTGGTGAAGTGTCTGGAGCACAAATATGATGAAAAGGGAGCTGGGATTGTTCAATCTGGAGAAAAGGAGGCTCAGGGGGGACCTTCTTGCTCTCTACAACTACCTGAAAGGAGGTTATATGCAGGTGGGGGTCAATCTCTTCTCCCAGGTAACAAGCAACAGAATGAGAAAAAATGGCCACAGGTTGCACCAGAGGAAGTTTAGATTGGATATTAGGCAAAATTTCTTCATGGAAGGGGTTGTCAAGCACTGGAACAGGCTGCACACGGAAGTGGTGGGATCACCATCCCTGAAGGTGTTTTAGGCGTGTAGATGTGGCGTTTAGGGACATGGTTTAGTGGTGGACTTACAGTGCTGGGTTAATGGGTGGACTTAATGATCTTGGAAGTCTTTTCCAACCTGAATGAAGTTGTAATGTAAATGAAGTAATTATATTATTGAAAGATGGTATTATCACAATGAGGTTTCTGCATTGTTACTTTGTCTAATGGACATCCATTCTATTATGTACTGCACGGGTAGTATAATTTCCATATGCAGTTTAGGAAGCAGAATATCTTGCAGCTGACCTTTAATCACTTGCATTGAGTCTGTTCTCTCTAGCGATGTATTCTACTTTCAGCTTCTGTGAATTGGACCTGATCAGATGCTATTATGAAACAGAAAATGTGTGTGTTAATATTGAGACAAAGAGCAAATGACAACAGAAGTAGAAATGTCACACCTGATGGACCAGATTCTCATTTTATTTCCATCAGTTATTGCAACATAGTGGAATTACTTCAGCAAAATTCTGCCATAAATAAGCAATTGTGACATTATCATGATTAGAGAGGAAGCACTATCTAGTAAATAGAAAAGAAGAATTATTTAATATGCTCTAATGATAGCCAGTTATTTTCTGCATGATCTCAGGAAAGTGACTTAGTCTTTGTCATTCTATTTTCTTGTGATTTAAGTAGGTCCCACTAACAATTTGCTACCTTGTTGGATTGTTGCGAGGATAATTAAAATTTCTCAAGCACTTTGATACCTCCAGGTAAAAGGAGTAAATAAATGTAACTACATAATTTTTCTAGGTGGATTGAAAAAATAACTTGCAATTTCCAGGGTTTTATTTATAATTTCAGTGGTTGACTTAATGAGCCCTTTACATCAAGGTCTTGTTATATGAAACGTATGATTGAGTGTATACATTAGATCTTAATGTCTTAAAAGGGACTGGATTACTGTGGTTCAAGAACAGACTGATTATTTTTGTTAGTTGAATGGGAATGATGGCACAGTTCCTCTAGCATGTGGGGAATAATCTTACAGTATTATAATTGTGGATTTATTATCATAAAATGTACATTTGAAGGGTATGGAAAAAGCATCTATAAGTCACCACTTAATTTCTACTTTTCTGCCTTCTTTGTCTTTTCACTTTCCACAAATCAAAGAATCTAGGAAGTTATTCATATTTACAGTTGAAAGCTGTATTTTTTTTTCTATTACTACTAATGGAAGGAATATCCTCTCTGCAAGACTGCTTTTCCTCTAACACACATTAGGTTTGTGAGGGACAGGTTAAAGGGCTATTATGAAACCATATCAAATTACATTTGTTAATATCTAACCTAAGTGAGCCTTCTTGCATGTTAATCCTGTGATTTCTTGTCCTGTCCATCACAGGAATGCAGAATGAGTTAGTCATTTCCACATTTTGGCAATATTTTATATAAGAGCATACAAACATGGTATCTTTTCATTCATTAAGTCTAAACAATCCTGATTCTTTCAACTTCCTACGACGATATTTTCTGAATCAAGTCTTAACATTTGCTGCTGCTCTTCCTTTGACTGATTCAGCTCAACTGACTCCTTTGGGGGTAGTGCCTGGGGTTCCGGCCTGGTTTTGAGACAAATATGTATCTCAGGAAGGGAATAAAGGGACTGACAGTAAAGTAAAAAAAAATTGTCTCATCAACCAAATTCTACTTCCAACCCCAAAATTACATTAACATGGCCTGAATGAGAATATAATCATATAATGAGAATATAATAAGATCCCAAGTCATGAAAGATTAGCATTTTTGTATTCTTAACAGTAGTTCAGTGCTGCTAAATCATAGTAGTTCCAAAAAGGATGATTTAGGATAAAACCCCCCTGCAGATTTAATTGATCCTTTTGTTAGCTATTTGGTTTTGTCCCTTGGTGTGCTGCCTTCTCTTTAGCTCTAGGGACTGGAAACTTAATTTAACTTCTCATGAAGCCTACATTATTACTGTATTGAAAGAATCTAGAACTATAAGAACAGAACTAAATATCACCAAAATTATGATTAAATTTAGAAAATTGGTGACAGTAATTTGCATAAAGAATAACAATCTGAAAGCCATTGATTTGCTAAATAAGTCCATTTTTCTATAATTTTTGGTAATGTACAGCAACATTTTAAAATCAACTGAGCTTTCTGTCATAGAGTTTCAGGCAGCTATGATTTCTTTATCTTTTCTATTCTATTCAGAATTTTTACCAACTTTCCCACTTTCCTCAGTCTGCTGAGTTTCAAGTTGAAATAGCCTTTATATAAAATGTAGAAAACAGCAGATAAAACATAAATAATGTTTATTCCTGTATGCAGATTTCCCTGCATATGTAGTTTCACATATCAGAAATATGTTTATAACTTCTATAGATGGTTTTTCAACTCTAGGGGATCTAAAACAATGAAGGATGATTGAGATTGCTTTCTGTAGTATTTTCTATTTACTATTAATCTGTTTATGATTCTGAAAGACTTGTTCCAAAGTCTATTAAAATACATGGCAGACTTCCACAAGTTTTGGATCCATCCTTAAATAACTAATAATATTCACAATGTATTTTCACTTGAAAGCATAAGGTTGTCATAGTATTTTTTGTTTCTTGTATGGGTGAAGCTGTTGACTGAGAATTGTGGTTTGTCTAAGCCGGCTCAATTTTAATAGAAAAATTAAATTTGTGGCTTATATATCCTCCAAGACTGGTACATTTCCATTGCCTGGTACTGTCTTGATTTGCAATCTCTTAATTCTCAGTAAGATACTGAGATTTTACTGTGTTTATGTCAAAGCAGAATTTGGTCCAATGTCCTAAAGTTTATTTACATGTGTTCTTAAAGACCAGTTTCCATTCAGGAATGGAAATCCACATACGCATTTTTTAGAAAACAGTGCTAATTTGCTAACAGCTTGACAATAATTTTGCATTTTGAATACCTCCTAAACTCTAAAGCACAACCATAGAACATCAATAATTTTCATAATGTATAGAGATTAGAAAAATCTCTAATCTACAGAGCATTGTCTTCTGTTGCAAAGTATTTGCCACAGAGGCAATAACAATAACTTCAGAAATGTTTGTTCTTATTATACAGAATGCAAAAGTATGTTTGAAATCAGTGGAATGAAATGTCTATAGGCCATTTTGAAAATCCTTTAAGTACTCTAGCTGCAAATTTGCACATCCAAAAGCCCTCAAAATCTTGCAGCACGGCATCAAACAAATGTGAAAACTCTAGTGAACTCTGAGATAACTACTGAGATGTGTAATAACATCTGTTAGTGTATGGTGTCTAGTTCACAGCTTGCTGAAAAAGCAAATTCTGCATCTTAAAAACTAATTTTGAGAAGTTGGGGATGAGAAGTTAATACTCCAGAAGTTTTAATGCAGAAATAATTCCCCAATATCTAGCTGTAGATATACTCCAGGGATCTCAAGGGCTTTTGTTTAACAATATCCTGCTTGGTGGCTATGAAAGAGTCTGAGAGCTTTGAAGTTGGAGCTCTAACAAGCTTTCTTGTTTAGAACAGGATGAAGCTCTTAAGAACACAAATGTAGAGATAACTAATCAAATACATGCTCTTTCATTATTCAGCCAGTAATTTTCTGAAGAAACAGTGAATTTAACTGCCTTGTTTAATCCTCTGGAGTCACAGAGCTCAAAAGCTGAGGAATCTGAAGTTTTTCTGCATCTGTTGATGACTTCTGAGGAAACAAGCAAGTTGGCATGGAATCAGTCAAGTAACTACCAAAAAAGTAATGTGAATTAAAGACTCTAGTATAACAATTTATAACAGAAAATTTCTGACCAGCTCAGGTGTCATTTACAGATTCTTGGTGTGAATGAAAAACACAATAAAATAGTCTGCCTGTACTGATGTATAAAATTATATGGCACTAGAAATTCAGTTGCTCCAATTTGGTCATGAAAGAGAAGAAGGACTACACAGAAATGCATTTCTAGTCCATCTCACCTTGCTGTCTAAGGTATTATACTTACGTGATAATGAAGAAAGCTGTGTTCTGCTACTTTCCAAGCATAAAATGGGGCAAACAGATGAATTAATAATTTAATCTGAAGAAGCCACGCTAATTTGTAACCTTAATATAGTCCTTTACTTAATGTTTAGAAAAGTCTTGGGGTTGATCTTCTTTTATGTGGTGAAATTTTGGCATCTAATGCAAAAAAAGTCTTCTGCACTTAACTGAAGAGGTACTTACCTTTGACATGTATTTTTAACATGAGTGGAATTGTCCTTCATCGTCCATAGGGCCACAAGAGACACATGTTTATGTTGAATTGGTGAGGTTAGGTGAAATTAATCCTACGTTTAAGAAAGAGCAACTTAAAAACAAGATTGCACTTGGGTTTTATTCACCAAGTTATGAATATTTTTCATTACCTGTTCCTGAAAAAGTAGGGTGTCTGTTTTCTCTAAGGTGTACACACACACACACACACACACACACACACACACTCTCAATTCCTTCAAAATCACCTTTAAATTGATTGCAAACAACAAACAGTTAGAGAGGTTCTTTTCTTGTTTGTACTCCAAAGCTGTGTACTGATCCTCATTTCTCCAGCGTGGACAAATTTTTTAAATTAACCTTGTCATATATGACAAGTTAAACCAGCAGATGTTTAGTGCAGTTCCCGTTATCAAAGAAACATGCAGATGCTGGCAAGTAACCAGTTTCTAGGTTTGTTTCTCAAAAGAACTGTCCTTCAGACAGCTTTGATATTATCAGGAAATAACATCTGAAGTTTATGACACTGCTACACTTCCATCTGTCTCCAAACTGATGGTGGCAGGTGCATCTATCCATGTGCCACTTCATATCATGCTGAAGTTTAGAACCATAAATCATTCTGTTGCTGCAGTAGTGACAGGTGCAGGATAACAGATGCAGTCTCCAATATATTAAGAGAATGCCATGATTTATTTGAATTAAGGTGGTCTGGGGTTAGCAATCTGCTTGAAACTAGATAACCATATGGTGCATGGCTGCTAGATGAGAATATTTGCTGGTAATAATGTACTGTATTAAAATGCAAGCTCCAATATTTGGCCTTGGAAAGTGTCTCTTGACACCTGTGTCAGCTCCTTGAGATGCCTGAAGACTACATTATGTGAGCTGAAGTGCAGAATGCCACTAATCTTGTGACAGCAAGCTTGGCAACTGGGTACAGGTTTCCAATAGAGTGAAGATTTTAAACACGCAAGCTTTCCCAGTGGCCTGTAAGTTTGGCATGTACCTAAAAACCTGATTGAGGAGGGGTCTACAGGAAGAAGTTTTCTGATGAAGCGTTAATTGCTTTACATTTCACTTGTTAGTAAAAATTATCATGATGAACATATGGGCAAAGGAAGGATAACTCTGTAATTAAGAATATAGAAGTAAAAATTACAGAACTGAGACACATGCAAGAACAACGTTAAGATTGATGAGTTCGAGTCAGGGACAGAGTGTCATCTCCATTACAGATTTCTCTGTAAAGAGACCTGAGAATACACAAAGGTGTATTCTAATAACAGTGGTCTAACAACAGTGGTTCCACACAGATTTCAAGTCAGGGAAAGCATAAAAATGCAGTGATGTCATTTAGGGATGGTTAAAAGTGTTCTTTATATAACTATGGGCCTGTTATTCTGATCCCAAAGGTATGAGAAGTTTAAGAACACATTGTCAGGGAACAACCAGGGCTGGCAGTTGTGAAGGAGCTGGCAGGGGTGGGTGGAGGCCTCAGGCAAGGCTGGTGAGGGCAATTAAGTACTATGAGTGCCCTCAGGGCCCTGACACATATTTTGATGGAAAAAGAAACCAAAAACAATGAAAAAATTGGGAACAAGATAAATTGCAGCTTGGGTTTACTGAATGTGAATTGCATTTGAATAGCCTGACATCCTTCTTTGCTAACTCATTTTCTAGACAAAAGAAATGTCATGGATGTCATCTGTCTGGCCTACCAGCCATATGGGAAATTGAAGAAGATGCAAATTAGTGGAAGAAATTTCAGGTGAATAAGGAATTAGATAGAGGAGAGACAGCAATAGGTGCCTTTGAAAGGGGATGTACTATGCAGAGGAAAGTCAGGAGTGGAGTTCCTTAAGGAATAGTCCAGTGACTGATGCCTTAACTATTTTCACATCATTTTAGAATTGAATGTGGAAATGTGCTGACAAAACTTGCTTATGACATTGTGTTATGGGAAATTATTGGTACAGAAGTAGTTTAGGCTATCACACAATAAATAAATAGATGATCTTCAGATTCAAAGTACTGAAAATGGGAAAATAAATCCATATATGTGGAAAAATATCAAATCATGAATTTAAGGAATAGTAGAAAGAATTTCTGCAGTCACCCAAGAAGACACGTCTTGAAAAAACTAAGAAGGGATTTCAGGAGCCTGCTTTTTCACAAAAAGATTATGAGCAACCAAAGACATGCAACTACAACACTGTACAAATAATGCCAGGGCATTGCATTAGTAGGTTTAGTAGATAAACAGATACTAGATAAAGATGACATTGTAGTATCCTAACAGTTGGATGGACTGCTCTTCAGGAGTCTGTCTCCCTCTCAACTGTAGCAGGAAATCAGATGTCTGAACTAGATTCCTACTTTCTATATCAGTAAAACAGGTGAAATAAGTGACACTTCTAATTAATAGTTAGCTGGAAATCAGGATTTTTCATTTGCACTGATTGTATAAAAGAACAGTAGAAAAACCTGACCAGTCATCTCTCCATGTGTTTTCCAGCAGCTTCCCTTCTCCTTTGTTACCAAGTTCCTAGATCGGTGAAATGAAGCAAGCTGATCTCCGATTTTAGGACCTATTTGTTCATAAAGATTTAACTGTCAAAAAGCTCTATCTAACAAAGAACATCCATCCTTATCTAAGTCCCTTCTCATCTCTAGAGTCAAAGTACTTTGCAGACAACTGTAAGAACCTTGTATCAATGCTCTCCTTGCCACAGATAAAGAAACCAAGGCACAAAGGTGGCATATCTTGCCAAGAACCACAGACAAGGGAGTCATGCATGGGAACAGACTCCAGTAGTCTTGACTCTCAGTATACTGCCTTGTCTACTGCTGTGTGCTGCCTCCCACAAACGAGTAACAAAACAGTTTGCAGAGATGACCTGTAGCATTCCTGACACAGTAACTATCCAGAAGGAATTTTTCCAGGCTATCAGATGAAACAAGAGAGGCAGAGAGGACAGTTTTTTGAAAGAAGAAATGTTTGGCTGAGAGACAAAGGTACAGAATTTTGTAGATGAGAGTTTTTATGTGCAAAAAGAACAGACAAGAAGCAGCAAGATCTTTTAGGCTTGTTAGGTATTAATTAATATGAAATTGTTACAAACCTAAAACTGGAAACCCTAGGCACCCTAGGCAACAACAATAAATTACTGAAGTGACAGATTACCCAGCTGTTTTATCCAACAACATCCACATGGATATTTAACAGAGCACCTCTGGATATGACTGATGATATAAAAAACTGAGGGATATCAGCTCTGGTGGGAATGGCCTTTTACAGGGAAAGATCAACAAAATCTATGAATTTGAGAAAGGGAAAAGGAAAAAGGAAATGGGAAAGGAAAAAAAAAAGAAAGGAGAAATGGAATACAAGAAAAAGGAAAGGGACATAGAAAAGGGAATTTTTTATGGCAGCTAGCTGAGAGGTGAAGTAGTGGTGGTGGTGGACATTCTCAGAAAGTCTTTCTCTCCTATGCTCTCTTTGGTGTTCTGTCACAGATATTCTTCCTAGAGTAACTATATGATTCCACCCCTAGGCACTCCACCTCCTTATTACTCACCCTTATTCCGTGTGCTAATCATACTGCTCAGAGCATAGTTTGATTGCATACATGTTGCCCAAAGTTAATGGTCTCCTGTGCTTTTTGCAAATGTATCACTGGGCAATGCTGGTTGGCTACCTAAAATACTGCTACTTCCTGCTATTGGCAGCTGCCAGACACCTCATATTCCCTACCATACCATTATGCACCAAAAGCCACAAAACAAATGGTGAAGAGGGATAGAAAGCCGAAAAGAGTGGTTCACATAGTGGTAGCAAATGCTTCTCATGAGAAATCCAATGCAGTGGCCATAGCTGTGGTCCAGAACCAAGAGTGCAAAGCTGGCAGGATGACAGCATTTTGTATAAAGAGGTACAAAACTCTGTCACAGCACCCTTGAGGTATGAAGGTGCAGAGCTGCACAGAAAAGTAACTGTCAGACTGCAGTGTTGCGAGGGAAAAGCAGCAGAGGTGCAGATGGAAAACTCTTGGCATCGCATAAGTTGTAGACTCCTCTGACGGGGCTGCAGCGCAGGGCAATAAAACCCCTCTGATCCTTCAGGCAGGCAGCTGATCGCTGCAGTCAGGGAGAGGCACAGAGTGCTTTCCCCAGTGCCAAAGGTTGAGCACCAAGAGAGGACTCCCAAACAACTCCCTCTCTCTCTGCCTGTCACCCTTCCCATCTGTCTGTCTTTTGGAAAACCGTTCCTTCTCCTACATGCTCCTAAGAGACACTTATATTTTCCTCCCTACCTTGTGGAAAATCTTTTCATGTTAACATGTGCTCAAAACTTTATGGTTAAGGTATTGTTTTATTCAAAGATGCCCATGATTTCTTCTGTATCTTGGGATGGGAGTAGACTAGGGCTCACATTCTGCAGTCACTGTCCTGACAGAGCTGTGAGAGCTATAGGATTTATGTGAAATCCATAGTTTGGAATGAAGGATTTGGTAAAAATGAAAGAACCAGGGCCTAGTCATATTCTCACTTATTATCATGAGCTGGTAGCAGCATAGCTGCAATTCTGCACATGAATTCAAAGTTCACAGCTTCCAAATAGGTCATCCAGAGGGCAGCAACAACTCACAGGATCTCTGGTATATCATTACAAACTCTTTCAAGATGTGCAAGTAGGCAGATAGAGAAGAAGAACATTGTCCTTTTAATACTTGAGGAAACAAAGAACATCACGGTGTGAATGATAAGCAGTTGGCTTTGCACAGGTATCGTCTGGTATTCATAGATTCACAGAATTTCAGGCCACTAAGAAGTCTTAAATCATTTTTATTGACTCACTGCCTGTTAGAGGTTAATACATTTCACCCAGAGAAGTGAGCAATTTCTCTTTTCAGGCTACAATGAATGCCATTGAAATACCTTTGCCCACTATGGTTTCAGGTGCTGCTAAAGCTATTTTTCTTGCTTAAGTTTCTCAAAGATCCTTCTGTTTGTAATTCCTACAGGAAACTAAAAACAGCGGTGAAATATGTCTGACCTTTTGATCCTTTGGCCAGCTGGGATTTTTCATCTCTCACAAATGTTCCATCTTCTCTTGTTAGGATCATTCTTTTAATACAAATTTATCCCATTGCACTAACACAGTGTTCATTAAATTTCCGTTATTGTTTTTAATTAGACCACAGAAATGTGTTACTAGCTCTGACTTCACATACTGTGGGATTCTACACAACATTTGAATCTCAGTGGCATCCCATTAACCATCATCATTTTTGCTTGCCTTAGCTGTGGTCAGCTTCAGGGATAGAATGTAAAAGTGATCATCTTCTGTCTTCAGTCAAGCTGAGTAATGAGGCACTCCTTTACTGTCCATTCATTTTACAGTTACTGCTGACCCCAAATGGCTCTTCCAGTGTTGCACAGCAATGCACAAAGTGCCTGGCTTTGGAAAGAGTCCAGTTTCCCTGAAATAATTATGGGCAGCAGAGAATTAGTATTCACTGTCTTTTTTCTAAGTCATTTTCTTTTCTTTCAATGTCTCTGCTAATGACTGTCATCATGTTGTGTTCCTGCATGATATGAACCTGGATTTTTGTCTATCTTGCAACATTTTCGTAATCATCGCATTAATAAGACTGCTTAGTGTTATTGTAAGGACATTTACAAGGATGCGACTTACTTTGTCTCCTAGGAGAACACAAATTCCTGTATACACTTATACTGACCACAAAGGTCAGTTGGTGTTAGTTACATAGGGCTGTGTACAGGAAAATGGATAAAACAAGTTAGGGCACTATGATCCACATGGGGGTAAAACAAAATGAGTAAAAACTGGGTGCATGATTTGGCTTAAAGCATCACATTTAATGCGTCACACTCTACCTTAGAGGCCATTAACAAGTGGGATGCTCTGTGGCTTCCTGGGACCTGCCCCATTTAACATCTTCACCAACCCTCTGGAGAAGGGCACACAGTGTGCCCTCTTCACAAATTTGCAGAGGCCACCAAACCAAGGGGAAATGGCAAACACTGGAAAACATTTTTAAAGAGAAATACAGGGAAGGTGAGCAAAACTAACATTCTTTTGAAAATCTAAAATACCTTCAATGAGAGAAACTCAGACAAAGGGAAAGTTATAATGAGAGAGGTAGGGGTGTGCATGTATGTACAAGTGCATGCATGTGTGTGTGTCTATTTGGATATGTACGTATACATATCAGAAAAACTTAGATGGATTCATCAACCCTGTTGTTGTACTTGTGAGCTACCTAGTGCACAAAGCTACAATGAAGCAACTAGTAATTTGAATTCCTGATGTGCTTACTGAGACTCTAATCTCTGAAGTAGTTGATAGTACCTTAAAAAAAGATTCTTTCAAAAAACTGCATTATACTATATGCAAAGGCCTACTGCATATTTTAGATTAATTAAGGAGTGAATGCTGTATCACGTGGTGATCTGTCTCTGATGTGTGCTACCCAGTCAGAAGTAAATGAATGTTATTAAAATTGTAAGGCTAGCATTAAAAAAGGAATCACTGCACAATCCTATGTCAGACTTCTTGTCCAGCTGCACTGTTACATAGTTTTTAATTATCACGCACATCATCAAATACTTTATCTACAGCACATCTTTTATCATCAGCTTTACCCTCATTCAGTGAATGATCTCTCTTCTTTATTGCTTTAAAACACTAAAACCTGCTCTGAAAACAAAAAGATAATTTCCTTTTGTGATTTTCCATGTGGCTTTTTATTACCAGAATATCCAGGCACGTATTTACTGTTGAATAATTCTTTAGGGTGGAGGGGAGATAATCTCATTTTACAGAGTGAGAATTGAGAAACAGAGGTGAAACAAGGGACCTTCCCCTGGGAAATAAAGAACCCAGGTGAGACTTTTTGAACACCCATATAACAGCCACTGCTGCATCAGTACAGCCCTCCACTTCAGAATAAACCACCAGGTTCAGCTTCCCAGTTGCTTCAACACCTGATATATTTTAGAACTCTTCTTTAGGCTGAAAGCAGATCCCAGCCTTACTGGGATTGTACTGGGGGATATCCAGTCTAAGCGCCTGGCACTGCATGGGAACACTAGGGTAGAGGTAAGGGTAGACTACTGCAGTGCAGGGCAGTGGTGGGCTTCCTTCATCTGGAGCCCACCCTTTCTCTTGGCTGTCACCTTCCCTGGCACCTTCCCTACTACCAGTGGCCTCCTCTCTTTCTCCACACCTACAGGCCTCTTACTATTCCTTTAATAGTAACGTCTTTCTATGGCACAAATGCTTATGGCTCCATGTCATTCTCCACTGTTTATCTCCGCCTGATTTTTCTTCCTCATTTTCCCTCCCTTCATGCAGTAGCATGCACTAGTTGAAGAGCTGTGCCCAAGTACTTCAACAGTGTGTTTGGTGTCTCATTGGGCACATTTCCAAGTGTTTGTAGCTGTAATTGGGGCCACAAATTGAAGTGAGCTCTCAGTGTGACACTTCAGGCCCTGATTAATATTTAATTAACATAGTCCTTAAGCAATGAGTCATCGCATAATGTTTCTTTTGCAATCTTACCCTGATTTTTGGTGTGTGATTCGTGTAATCTTTTGTGAACTCTGTCACACCCTTCACCATCATGGACAACCAACTCCCAATTACAGAATTACACTGTGGGAAACCAAACAGGTGTTGAGGCTAGAGGTCCTGAAGCAGCAACCCAGCCAGAGGCCTCAGAGATAACGCTGGATTACACCATTCCAGTAATGAAATCAGGAGCTGTCGACAGACAAAATACTATTCTGACAATACTGAATATTTGCATTTTTTATGCAGCTGGGAATCAGAATATACCAACTGTATTCTTTTTAACCTGTACAAACTTTTAGCAAGTAATCCATAAGTCAAGCCTTTGAGAACCAATTTAATTTCTAAACTCAGTGTAACATTACCATATATTTCTTTGAGAAGACACTTCCTATGTTTCTAAAAGTGGCAAAAACAATTACTCTTTTGAGTAATAATTAATGAAAAAGCTGATACAGGTGTTACAAAACTGGGGATTTCCTCTCTGTAGCCTGACTCTTCTTGCAGTGTTCCACGCACTGGCTCTTCATCTCCACTGATGGTGATTTCTACTTGCTGCTTACGAATCACAGAGCCACCTTTCAAGTACTTTTTCAAGGCTGTGTGTTCAAGTGAGACCAACAGCTGTCCCCATGATGCTTAAGAACCCACTAAAGGACTAAGGCTTCAAAAAACAGTTTAATCAGTTTAATTTTCTCTCTGCTCATTTTAGAAAAGAAGGCAGAGTAGTGCTGCCAGCCCATTCTTTAAAGGATGCAATGAAATCAGCACTGAGGGAGAAGAGCTGGGTTTGAGGAGTAGCTTTCCCCCTTGCTGTGCTAAATGTTTATGCAAAGTGAAGGGAACTATAGAGTATTGGTGTGTGATGGACTGAAAGCTGTTGAGTAAATGTCTGAATTAAATTATGTTGGTTTTTCCCCTCTCCTTTTCTTGGCAGAAGACCTTAGCAAGTTGCCTTCTGCTTATTTATTGACACTGCTGTTTTCAACAACTCTGAATCGCTACATAAGACGAAAAGAAACAAAGTAGACTAGTATGGCACAGTAAACAGTTTGATAGGTCAGGCTATCATAAGCTTTCCAATGGGGAAATAAAACAGATAATATCTGGGTTGTTAAAGTCTCCCAAATGGGCAGCTGCCCAGTTTTCAGTAGGAACTCTGAAGAGCATTGCAGACATCAAATATGACACTTTTAATAGGGCTTGTACCATCAAAACAGAGCTGTGCTCAACAGGCGGAGCGGCCGAGCTTGGTTCTTTCATTAATTCTGTTCCTTTGAGCTATTTGCACTAACGCGCTCCAGAATAGTGAGTGGGTCAGATCAAGGGTTTGTCTGGCTCGGTATCCTTCCTCAGAAAATGTCCAGAGGTACATCCACAGGGACCAGAGAAAGCACGCAACAATAGTTCACCAAAATGTTATTCTAGCTTTCAACAGTTTGCAGCTTGGCAGCTTCCTGAGTCAGAGGTGATGTCTCTGTTTTCAGTCATTCTCTAAGGTTTCTTTTTCATAAATTTATCCCTCTAGTCCATGTAAACTTCTTAGTCTTCATAGTACTCTGTACAGAGGAATTCCATGGTGAAAATAATGTTCTTTTTAACCTGCCATCTGCTACTACATTTGATATTTCTTAGCTTTTCTATTGGGAGAAGCAGATAATGACTGAAACCTCTTCACACTCTCCATTTTACTTGTCGTTTTGCTGATACCACTATAAACTGTTTTTCCCAGGATCCAGAGTAAGATGAGGCAGATCTAGTAGGCAGATATGGACCATTTTCTGTTCTGAGAATCAGTAACTTTGCCAAAAATGGACATTTCATGTAAGCAAACTGTGAGGTCATGTTGAATCTGATAAATAGTTAAGACTGCAAAAGAGGAGGATAAATAGGGAAAATGTCAAAACATTTCATTTTGACATTTTCAGAATGAAATATTTTGTATTTGACATTATCTATCTGAAACCTACAAAGTTCTCTTCTAAACAAGAAAGTGGAATGCAAGGCTTACAAAAAGACCAAATAAGCAAAAAGACAACCAAACTAAACCCTTCATTTAGGATTGGATAAGAGATTTCCACTTAAACCAAAACTGTCTCAGATTGTTTTGTACAACATTTGAATAGAAATGTTGTTATATTTCCATTCAGACCAAATTCCTGCTGTGGAATTTTTCAGTATGGCTGTCTCTGTGGAACAGAGACATCTGCCATGTTCCCATCCCTATTTACAGGGCTCTGAATGGCTTCCCCTTTTCTCCAATATTTTTGGTCCTTATTTTCAATTGCCATTCTTTTATTTGGTCACACACATTTATGTAATAGAAGGCAAGTACAAACTGATTTAATATTACCAATGCAGAAAGATCTGGCAAGACTTGGTCTTGTTTAACCTTCCAAACTAAAGGTTAGCAAGTAATATAGCTTCTCCATATAAATGCATAAGGACAGACATGTCAGGGAAAGGAGAAAATATTCACTGAGTGAAGATGATTTAAACTGAAAGACAAAATTGGCAAAAAATCCCAAACCACCTCATGTAAAAGAATTTAGCTAAGAAAACTTTAAACCATATGAGAAGCAAATTTATGGAGACTAAAGGGAATAGAAGCATATATTTAGGATGGAACATGATCAGTTTATAAAAGACGTACATGATAGAGTAGTGTAGGATAAAACCCAGAAATTTTTGAATGTTTTGTGCCTTATTTAAACTTTATGGAAGTATACAGAAGGTATCTCATTTGCTACAAATCCAATATGTCAAAGGATCACAGCACTACTGCCACCCACCACATCAATATTGGCATGGATGAATATTTTGCTAAAATATATCTGCATGATGAACTGAATCCTTGATGATTGAATCCTGGGTAAACATGAACCAGAAAAGCTGAGACATAGACTCATTCGTAAAAAGGTTGAGGTTTGCCTTATAAAGTGTCTACACTAAGCTGAAAACAAACTACCTCTTAGCTGGCAACATTAATCCTAAACTTTTGGAATTTTAGTTTGATCTGCGGATGTGGTTTCTACAAATTGGCTCAGGAAGGTGTCTTTGACTCCCAGGTGACACCTGCTGTCAAAGATGGGCTGTCTTCTGGAATTATCATTGTGAGAGAGAATAGCTGAACAGCGATGTAACATTTTAGGGTGCTTGGATGATCACTGTGGCTGGTGGTGTGATTTGTGCTGGACAGTTGGTCACTCTTGTGCCTGGTACCAAAAGGGAAATGGTGTTGTTCCCATGTGAGGAGTTAAATGCCTGCTCCTTGCTACTCTCCTTGCACTCATCACTCATTGAATGATGTCTAGAAAAGATGTTTACACCACTTCCTGTCTTTAAAAATACATCCCATCCTCAGTAGTGGCTACATGCAATACATACTAGCCCAAAAAGTCTACAAGGCAGAAATTATTGTGCTATTTTCTTAGCATATTTTCTTAGTCACATCTGTGGATCGAAGGTAACTTTAAATGTTGTAGCACACAGAAGTCAGCCAGGTAAGCCTCCATGTGCTATAAATGGTACAAACAGAGAAGTCACTCTCTGCACTAAAAAGGTGATGTATGAGACATATGTGCCCAGAGGGAGAGAAAGCAAAGAGGAGCACATCACTGTGCTGGTCTGAATGCTTGTGCATAATTTCCTGCAAAGCAGTTCAGCTTCAGCAGAAATGATGGGAAGGCATCACTGGGACCAGCCTGTACTTGTGCTCTTTGCTCAGGTTGGTGGGCGGACGTCTGAGACCTGCCAACCACCATAGGATGGTCTGGCCACACTTGGGCTGTGGCTGACCCTCGTCCCTGTCCCTTTACCTCCTGTGCTTTTCTGGCTTTGTGCTATGAGACATGAGAAGTTGTGGATGCCCCATCCCTGGAAGCGTTCAAGGCCAGGTTGGATGGGGCTGTGAGAACCTGGTCTAGTGGAAGGTGTCCCTGTTCATGGCAGCAGGGTTGGGACGAGATGGTCTTTAAGGTCCCTTTCAGCCCAAACCATTGTGTGATTCTATGATTCTATGATCACCGTGTTGGGAAGGGCACTGCCCTTGCCGTCACTGTCACCCTCAGCCCCCATCTCTCCTGCCCTTGCCACACCACTGCCTGACACTGAGGGACATCTCAACCTATACATTGGTTTTAGGTATATGTACGTGTGTTAAAAATTACCCTGCTGACTTGAACACTTTGATGAGGATGAGTGATGTTCCTTTCTCACAAAGAACAGACTTGAATGACTACTCACTGGTTGCCCTATGGCACGGTCCTCAGTACAACATTTTAGAGGAGCCAGCTTTACCATCTGCAACTAAGGGCAGCTGCTGATCACACTCTGCCGTGGGCTGTCCATGCCCATGGGCTCAGGGCGACACCGGGGGCATTAATACACAAGCACCCCCGGGTTTATGAGGTGAGGTCATTAGTGTTTGTGCTGCTTTCCACTTGATGGCAGCAGAGTCCACAGCAACGGGTGCGGGCAGGTCTGTGTGCGGATCTCTGGTTGTTAGTGATGGGGAATGGCAGGCGATGAGTCCTCACGGCAGGAACGCGGCTCTTGAAAAGAATATTAAGTATATTTCGATAATATGGATTTGGATAATTTGGATGTATGGGTAATAATATGGATTGCAAATGTAATGGTGGTGAGACCAGCTCTGACAAGAACTGGAGTGCTCCTGCCTATTTCCAGAAGCAAGAGGCATAAATACAGTCTTTTGCAAGAGATGAAATCTCCACCACTGTTAACTATGTATGAGACCAGGTTTTCTCAAATTTTCTTAAAAAATTCAGTAGCTTGGGAGAATATTTCATATGTCAGGTTAGTTTTGTCTGCTTTCAGTACAAACGATTTGTTCTGAATTTCAGTGTAATGTGCAAATAGAAAGCAGCCAGAAGTTTATAATTTCTGAGGCTGAGCCAGTTTTTGGCATCCACTTTACAATTGTTTTCAGGGAGGTGTCCACAAAAGAAGCAAAATGAGAAGAATTTCAGAGAATAAATAGAGAAATGCAGCAAGGACATAGATTTACAGAAAGAATATTTTCTGCAAGGTAATCAGCTACTCTGTAGGCAAGTCAGGCTTTTAATTAGGTCTGTAGTTGCAGGTGTTTCCTAAGAGCCTAATCAGCTTTGGGGGAAAATATTATTTGAGGCAAACTAGAGAAACAAACTTTTCTTAGCTCTGTCTCCCACATTTCACCTCACAGCTGCATAATTTACTGTGGTGGTTTTTTAAACTCTTTTGGCATACTGCAAGGTCTGAAATGGAGGCTGGTCTTGTTCTTGTCTTTGCTCCAATGTTAAATTAACAGAAATAGTACATATATTTTCCAAATCACATCAGACACTAGTATAAAAGTGATCATCTTCTTGGAAATGTTTGCCATTGCTATTCAATGGCTCTTCATTTTCCTGCCAGGATAAGTAATATATTTTAAAAAGAATAATTTCTCATTGTAAAGTTATATACTCTGTAAACTGAAGAAAAGAGTCAAAATGTCAACTGCTTTGGACATTTCTGTTTTGTTAATTCTGGTGGAATTGCAGGTGCCATGTTATTTCTGCTGCTTGAAAAGCAGGGCAGAAAAACTTAGTGGAGGAAATTGGAAGTTACCAGAAAGCCCACCTACAGCTTTCCCTGACAAGTCACTTTCTGAAAATGTTTGCTCTTTTTGAAACAATATGCCACCCCACCATCTTGTGTCCCTTAAAAAGCACATAAACCCCTAGAAAAATAAAACCATGATAAAAAGCACTTTCTTACAAAAAGCGAAGAGGTAAACAGATGGGCGTATAATCCCTTGTCTTTTCTTGCCTCTGTTTGTCTTTCAAATGGAATTCTGGTGTTTCACATACTGCAGGGGCCATAGAAGGAGTTAGCAGGAATAGCAGTGATATTCAAGACTATGAGTTACTTACTTTCCAGATATTCATCTGGTTTTCATGAGAAAGGCTTAAAGCAATGAAGTAAGACCCTACAGAGTGGACATCTCACTCCAGCTTCCTTGTCTTTTTTTTTTTTTTTTTAACGTGCTTCAAGTTCCCTACAGGATTAACTTTACAGAAACTTTGAGAGCTTATGGGATGTGTTGGTGGGATGGTGAACTGCCAGAGGCACTGGAGAGAGAATGATGCTCACTTTCTTTCTCCAAACCTTTTAAAAATTCCTGCTTCCACAGGAATTTCACTACTTTTTTTTTTTAAATTTGCTAAAGCATATATTTGTGGTTTAGTAACTTCTGCATGCTGCAGGTATCTGTTGCACTAGTCAGTGTTAACTCTGAATTACTTATTCACTACTTTGAAACAGAGTTATGAATAGTGGGGTGTGTGCAAGAAAATCTAGATGGTGTGTCCATCATCTGCATTGACACACACTTTTTTGACCTAAAATTACTCTATGACTGTAGTGCATGACATATTTTTAAAATTCTATGAATCACAATTTATTTTCATCTTTGGGGAATGTGGGAAATATATTACAAGCCTCTGACACAAGTATCGTAGCCAGTAATGTCAAAATTTTAAATTTGCCTAGGTCTTTATATTCCGTTCATGGAAGGTTTATTAAAGAGTTAATGTATTATTAATCATTAGAAATATATTACAGTTGTAAATCAAGCACAAGTGCATCAGAAGCGTTTATAACCTGTGGTTGTGGATAAGCATTCACAAAAAAGTCACCAAAAAACCCCTATATACGTTGAAATAACCATTTATTAGAACATTTATTACACATGCAGTAATATTTACAGCCTTACCTTGCAGGCAACTTTGATTGAGATTTATTTTTTAAAGTCTGAACTTTCTTGGTGACAATTTCTGTGAAACTTCCTTGCTGCCTGATTCATCTAACACTGCAGCTGAACAACACTGGGAGAGCAAAACCTGCCAAGCCGATTTTACATGTGACAATCAAAGGCAAGGACTCTTGACAGGAGCCTTTTAATGAATCCACGTGAGACGGATGTGGGTTCCTTCACTGTAGAGAGAAGAGTCTCACAACGTCTCACAGAGATCCCTTCTAATAGTAAGTCATCTTTTGGAGATAGATTTTTCCACCTTGTTTTCAGAAGCAAATAATGCCAAGTGCCACAATTGGGACATTTTACTTGGGAAATGAGTTTCAGATACTAAGGGGAAACTTATTTTGAGACCTGTGATGGGGACTCAACTGCCTGCATTTTGCTTTCTCTCTAACTCTGATTTGGCAGGAGATGTCTGATGTATTCCCCAGTGAATGACACAACTTTGCCCACAGAGAAGCATAAAGCTGAATGGGGAATAACAGCGCTTTGGCACAACTTCTTAGCATCTTCTTTTGTCTCCTTGTGCCACATGCAGAGATGAAGACTCCAAGGTACTTGTTGGTTAGTAAGCAGGGCTGCTCATACAATTCAGTGCTACCACTCCTACAAGCCATGATATACTCTGATGCTTACTGCTACACACACTACCTAACATCTGTATCAAATAGCAGAGAAATTTGTAATTGAGTGTTTAGTGTGATTTATTCACTTAATTAGAAAGAGTTTGAAGAAACTGCTTATGGGGAGTTAGAAATACTAGACAATGGATGAAAAGATGCAATCCTAAACTATCGGTCAGATGTGGGCTCTGAGCTTTGCTGCTAGAACAGCTCTTGAATAAAATGCCAATAGCCTTTCTGCTTCCTTGGTTGCTCAGTGTGACCTGGTAAAGACAGCAATAGGAACACCACTGCCTAATGCATAACAAAATCCAGGCTCTGGATCCCTGGTATCTCAGGGGGCAACTGCTGCAATAGAACAAGGCAAATTCAGGGTTATTCCAAATAATGGCAACTGCTAGTTCTTCCCCCAGGGCTTTTTTTGGGTTGTTTTCTCAGAGATGGGCAGGATCCAAACCCTGCTGTCTTATAAAATTGCATATTTCAAACCTTTCAAAACATTACACATGACAGTTAGCCATTTAGATCCACCTAGAAAGGCAAACCCTATATTTGTAGTTTTTTCTCTGCCAAGTGTGTAATTTTCTTGTCAGACTAGAATCTTCTTCATACACACGCATGCACACACACACACACAAGTAGAAATCTCCTGCTGTAGACTTTTTTTTTCCTGGAAAGAATTACTTTTATTTTCTCTTTAGGAATAGCCTAAAAACTTATTTTATCCCTTACTGCTGTGTGAGAAGTATTAATTATCTAATGATTCCACTTTATAGGGGTGAAAGGTTTTTGAAGTTTCTTTATAGTGGCAGAGATATGAGAAACACCTAAGTTACAGCTAGGAAGTTTTGGAGACCAAATTTCTTTATTCAGGTATTATAGGGCTTTTATGCCCAACACTTCGAATCATTTCTGGGTAGATTAACAAAGCTCCAATTAAACAAAAAGAGACTATCATGTGCTCATGCAAAGGCCTGAATAGAGTAACAGGAGGAATAGAAATTATTCTGGTCAGAGAAAAAAAAAACACACAAAGAATCTCTATATCAGCCTAATTTCTTATGGAAATTAATTTCTCAGCTGAATTCCTTCAACTGAGGGTGTGTTATCTCTCCTCATTACACGTCTATTAATCTTTAAAATTAAACAAACAAACTCTTGTTCTTTCAACTTTTAGAAACAAAATATGTTAGAAGTTTTTGTAGTTTTGATAATAGATTCTTTCTCCTCTTTTCCTCTTCTGGCATTAAATGTAACAGAATGAACAATGCTAACAGTTTTCAGTTTTATTTTTTCCACTTGTTAAATTGAAAAATAACAAAGCAGCTTGGCAAGAGGGAAATTAAATTCTTCTGAGTACAGAGAAGATAAAGTTAGAGGAAACAAAGAGAAAAAAAGTGAGAAAAATCATTAAAACTTCCTGTGAAGGTTTATTCCACTGAATCCTTCAGCCAACAAGCCAAAAATCTTCTCTTTTGGCAACTTCCCATGAAGAAGTCCACTAGATGTAAAAGCTGGAAATCCCAGTGTGCATCTCTCAGTTTCCCTTCTACCTGCTCCAAGTTCTATGTTTTTTCATACAGGATTGATGTCAGTTGTCTCCAATCAATGTGCAGCAAACATGGCTGAGAAGGAATCTTTGTCCTACTTTTAGTTAGAGAACCTCTGCTTGTCTCTTTCACTCTCAAGGCAGGAATATCCATCTGACCTTCAGCTGCACTTGCGGAGAGCAAGAGAGCCATAGGGTAAGATCATTTGCTGTTGGAATAATAGACCTACACATGTCTAAAGATACTCTGATAAAATTATTCTCATGTAATTCCAATCATCTATATTTTTAGCCCATTATTAGCTTTTAAGTCTTAATTGGTGCCGGATGTGTCCATCACGTTACCTGTTATATCATCTGGCTGACACTTTAAAAGTAATATAATGGGACATAAAAGTTTAAAATTAAAGACTACTAAATGGTACTTAATGTATAGATCTAAAAATAAAAAATCACAAGGAAAAATTAATACCAGCTGGGCTAGCTCATAAAAGACCTGTACCATCAACCATGGATATGTCTAAAAAATTGCTGTACTTTTACAAACGGATGAAAGCAGCAGCTGGTGTAAATCAGTACAGGTCCAGTTATTTCAGTAGCGTTGGCACAGAATCTTACCCTTTAAACAAGGTGGCAAGGTTCTACTAGAAATGTTTTATTTATATTAAGTAACTCTATTTCTGGGCTTACAGCCCGATAAGGTTCTTGTTCTCCAAACAACTAAAACAATTCTCTTTGCTCTAAAAACCTTCACTCTCTAAACAAGGAATAAGTTTTAAAATAAAAGTAGTTAAACTGTACAAAACCCCAAAACTGAAGATGCAGCCTTAACATAGTGGTTTTATCATGCTTTATGATGCAATTGTTGTAGATTTTGTTCCTGCAAGTGGTCTACAAGTTTTGGTAGTAACCAATACAATTAGAGATATCAATTTCAATCTTAATTAAAGTTGCCTAAAGACTTAGTATAATTAGTGGCAATTCTAAAATCAGTTTTCATTAGAATATGGTGGGACCTGACTCTAACAGGATCAATAACTATTTTCTGGTTTTCAGTAACCAGTGTTTGGAATAACAGAGGTAAAGAAATTCAACAGATATGATTTGAGGACTGAGAGAATGACACAGCAGAGACTGACATGGGACCGAGGAGAAAGGACTCAAAGCTACCTTCTTGGACTTTGTGAGGAGAAAGGACTTCAGGAAACAGTTGAAGGTTGGTTGGAGGGGAGTGTTCAGGGGCCCCGAACACTCCCACGAGAGAGAGACTGCGTTACATATCAGCCTTGAAAGGCTTCTCCTGGACTAAAGTTAAAGGGAGGGACTTAAAGGACTGATAGAAGTGTAATACTATATATATATAGTTGCCTTTAGTTTGTATAGTATTTATTTGTGTAAATAAATGCATATACTTCCCCTTCCCCCTATAGAAGCCTCTGGCCTGAAAGTTTCTCTCCGGTGTTGGGATAAATTGTGGGAAGGGGTGGGGGGAAGCCTGGAAATCAGATTCTGGATTTCTAATGTGGCTCAAACTGCCACACACAGTTAATCAGATGGCAGTGCCTTTCCCCAAAAATGTGGAAAGCAATCCAGTTTCAGAACTAGTATCAGAAGATTTTTAACAGAAATGGAAATATAAACCCTATAGCAGGTCAATAATGCTAAGACAATCCCAGGTGGAGGCAAAAAACTGGAATCCTTTATTGGACATACAGGCTGATATTTTAAGGTTCTGGGGTCTACATATTCATGGGGGGGCTGAGCTATTACAAAGAGGGGGTTTTACAAGGATGAGGTAAGGGAAAAACCCAAGTTACACCTTTTGGGTTTAGCACATCATGGGGAAAAACTACTTATTTTAGGATTACATTTTTGGGGATTTACATGGGGGAGAGATATCCAATGTTTACAGAATACACAGGATACACAGAGAGGGGGAAAACAACAATGGATTTTGTGCAGAGGCTTGATAACATCACAGCATAGTCTCTCTGTATCTTGGCAGGACATTCCAAACAGGTGACATCCTGTTTGGTCCTCAAATGCAGGTTTTTTCCCCAGTTTTTGTAGCCCAAGGTTTCTGTTTAAACCCAGCAGTTTCTTTTTCTGATATCCAACTTTTCAGACTCCAACAAAACCCCAGACTACTTGCCAGGGTAATTAGGAGAATAAACAGCCTTAACAATTTTAAGGAAAAAAGCTCTAAAGAATAAAATCTTTACCCTGTACTGAAGCTCTTCACTTTTTAAAACTCCAGTGGATAGCGTCAGCTATTCAGCTTGTGAATGCTCTTTGTTGTCTGCCTCACCCAAACATTGCAAGACTTCAAATAAGCTGCCAAAATCTAGTATCTGAGTGAGAAATGTCCCCTTGTTGAGCACTGCCAAATTACTGCTGTCTGCTTGTGGCTCTCTGCTCCTGGATGACATGATGCTGAAGCAGCAGCAGTAGACTCACCTAGCCTAGTCCAAGTCAAAAAATAAACTGTATCAAAATTTCCTTCACTTTTTGTGCTAAACAGACCTTCACAACTGCATCCAGTTCCAGGTTCAAACAGGCTTCATTTGTTAAGAAGCTCAAATCTAAAAACCTATTTTAAAGAAATCTTATAGGCCTGAAAACACAAGTAACGATTTGGATCTTCAGGTGCTCTTAGATACCTCATACCTGTTTATTACCATGATAATTTCAAATAGCAAGATAAGATATATAAAGTAGACAGTATATATTACGTGCTATATAGCACATATATAATATAGCATATGGTATATAGCTGAAGTCCATTCACAGCTATCAAAAAATGAAGAGCCATTGCTACCTCAGCTCAGCCAGGTAGGGTGGGGCTTGTTGCAGCCACAGGGATGGGACCAGTACCCAGCTCCTGCAAGAGGAGCCCTTTGGGCAACTCAAAGAGATGCAGCCTCCTCACCAAGGGGAACCTTGCTCTGTCTTACTGTCAGTACGGAAAATTGTGTTCCACTATCTTGGAGAGAGCTTAAGAATTTAAGTTATAAGGGAGATACAAGGTTGAAAGTTGATTTTGTCCTACAGTTAAAAATTGCAGCAAACCTGGGTAGTTCTCCACTCCCAGGACCATTCCAACTGGTCTCTGCTTTGATGAGACAATGGACTGACTGTGAACTGGACCCACTGGAGACTGGACCAAATGTCACAATCAAGCATTTCACTTATTGCTACAAGAGCTCTTCAGGTGAGAATTTCAAACAGCCATGGAGATCCCTCTTGGTACCTTTTGCTTTGTCTAGATCAATCCATAGGCACAATTTGTATGCTTCAGTGAGTTGACTGACATGCTGGGTGGAGAATCTGGACATCCCAGAAACTCCTTCAGGCAGTAGTTACTGCAAAATTGACCAAACTCTACATAGATAAAACACATGCAAATAGTGTAAGGAAGGAAAATTGGTCGCATAGCACAATCTTCTGTTGTCAGTTATGATAGATAGGGGATGTTTCTTACACAGTGTCAGGAGTGATGGATCTTAGATGTTCTGCAGTGGTCATGCAGCAGCACAGGCCAGCTGGCTGTGTGAACATTATGCAGCTTTTACAGTTTGCTTAAAGGCTACTTTTACAATTATTTTCTCTGATTAGTTTGTAATTTCCTTTTAGTGGCAAATTACTCCTTCGGAAAGGGGATTTATACCCCCAAAGCTCCCCACACAGTAGAAACTAGTGTACACATGCACAGATGAAACCCTCAATAAACAATTTGACTTCTGCATACAGGCACATTACGGACAGCTTACAAGGGATGCTGGTTGCTGGCCAGGCTTCTCCAGCCTTTTTCCCTTTTCCCTTGGACATTGCTGTCTCTTCTCTGTCTGCTCCACTTTGACTGCTGCAGGCTCAAACAGGGTTGTTAAGCAGCCTTTGGTACCTCAGCTGCCTTGTTCAGGACTGGCTCAGGTACCTCTCATGGCTCTGAATTACGTTTTTGAGACTGAACCTGTGGACTCCAAGGGAAGGGTTTACGCAATTGCACCTGGCTGTCAGTATTCATTCAGTAACTCCTCTCTGGGGGAAGAGGAGTACCCCATTACATCTGTCTTGTACTCCTCTAAAATGAGGTCAAAGAAAGTGACAAAAACATATGTAAGGGTAAGAAAGTGTCTCTGCAATGCAGGGAGCAGCTCTGCATTTTGCTACTCAAAACTCCCGCTCAGACTTCATTGAACGTCTCCTGAAAAGCTCTTGGAATGAAGATCTGACCACTGGGATTCTTTGTTTCCTCAGAAAGGAGCAGTATGACTTACCACACACTTCTCTGTCTCATAGGGTTATAAGATCATGTCCCTGGCTGGCAGTCAAGACATTGGCTTGGATGGGTTACTTGGACTATAGTCAGGGATTGGAGAACAAAGCAGTAGGAAGGATGAGAACAAATGAGACTTGTGTTCATGTGCATTATATGATGGACAGTGAAGCAGGGTGAAGCCCTTCCCTTGTTCTCTGTAGAAGACAAAAGACCCACCCACAAATACTCCCTGATTATTTTCACTTTGATCCTAACACGAGGTTTTACTCCACAAGGCTGTGGGCCATGTAGTATGTTCTGGCAAGGACCACATGCTAACCTTACAGATTAACTCCAGAAGGTCTCCAGCAGCCCAGCTCTGACATGTATAGAATTCATCATTGACACTCGGACACTCCTCCCGGCTTTGACTCTACCACCTCACACCATATGAAAGCAGCTGTGCCCTCTGGGCATCAGACTTCTCAGTGGTGTTAATTAAACCCTACAGGCTAACCTATGTCAATAGAATTTCTTTTTATCCCATTCTAGATATGGTTGATAAATAGTGGCCAGGAAAAGATTTTTTTTCTGAGGGGGGTCAATGAGAGAAAAAATTTGAGCATTGCCCCCAAGAATAGCTGAGAAGAAAATGACATTGCCATCATTGGCAGATTTCCACCATTCATCTGTATTAGCAATGTGTTGGCTTTTGTCAATAAGATATTATTTTTGTCCAGTTCCTCCTTATAGGTATCGGAATTCTTTATAGCCTGTTAGGCCACTGTGAGACATATTTAGAAACACAATTAGTGGCCCTAAGGCTCCATTCCTCTGTCCCCAGGGGAACTCAATTGAAAATGTTTCAGGACTGTGCAGCAAAATAACATGGCTTATCACATGAGGGAAAACCTTTTGTGCAAATAAACTGAAATTAAAATATAGTCAGTGAAAACTGCATTCTCCCTGGGCACAGAGAGAAATGATTATGTGGCCAGTGTTGTAAGAAATGTGTTGCTTTCCAGAAAGGAAGAAAGAACCAAACAGAACTAAAATGCAAAAACTGTTTAAGAACTTTCTTTCCATTTCATGGAAGTCTGAAAGATTGTATTTTAAAAATAATTTCTGTGCAAATAGCTTCTCACCTAACTTTTAAGGAGTATTTGGACTATATCTAACGTACAAGCAGTTTTAAAACATAATACTGAGGACTTAAGAGCACAACCACTGCATGACTTCCCTGTCATCAGTCATCTCCAACTTGTCCCCTATGCCCTCTTCAACTCCAGTCCAAGTCACACTACAGGGGCAAGAGCCTAAGTTATTGTGCCCTATCTACTGCTGACCTTCTGTTCAATGAGCATTAAATAACATAATCTGTCATAAACCCAGGATTTATTTGGCCCACTTAATTTGGAATGACAGTTTTCACTGTTGAGAGTAGAACTGAACATTTTATCTCCTATCTCTAGGAAGTGTATGGTAGACCCACCAGGGAAATATTTCTCCAGATTTACCATGCTGACAATTCCTTAAGAAGTTCTCTTCTTCCTAGGAGATTGGAAAGGCAGAAAAGGCTCTCTTCTGGGAACTCTACCTCACTGCTGCTTCATGAGGTTTGTGTTTCAGGATTGCTGTGGCAATGCTGACTTACTTGCACTCTGCATTCAGTAAAATGCTAATCAAAGAAATAAAGTCTCAGATGTAGATTTTCAATCTCTGACTCTTCACACTCAGCAGAGTGGGATAATCCTCCAGGAGGAAGCGGTAGGAGAAGAAATTTTACTAGTTTATGACTGAGCTCAGTAAGTTTGCAAACCTATGGCATTAAATGACAAGTCCATTCCATGACTGCAGGCAGCCCAAATGGCCCACTGAGTCTCCTGTCCCTGTAAAAAAAAAAAAAAAAGAATCAGGGGGGAAAAAAGGAACGTCATTGTCTTGTCTTGTTCACCACCTGCACCACATTAGCACTTTAGGATAAACTTCCCTTGATGCTTATGATCCTGTTGCAGTCACACCACTTGACTGATGGCAGAACAGGGCCCTTAGCAATCCTCTTCCTGCTGTCACCAAATGACACCACAGAGCAATACTGTTAGCAGCTGTTCTCTTCCACATGAGACATTTGCCATTTTGCTCTAATTTTTACAGTTTAACTCCTATAATGGGAGCAATGACAGTATTTCATTAGGACTGTTCCTTAACCAGGAACTCCTCGAGGAGCACAACATTACTAAACAGCCATTGCAGCTAAGAGTGAACAGTCCCATTTATTGTTTGGTTATGTCTTCCTCCTCTAGGGATTAAACCCATTATTGAAGAAACTGGCCTAACCATGACTGAACATTAATACAAGCAGTTTAAAACCAAAAAATACCCTACTATCCTTTAAATAAATGCAGACACATTTATTTAAGCAAACATCAATCACGCAAATGCCTTTGGAACCTCCAACTAATTTCCTTCCAGAAAAGTGTTCAAACAACATGCTTTGGAAGTACTCTTGGCTTATAGTAAAACATATTCTGGTACTATCCTGTCCTGTTGTATCTAAACAGTATTTAGTTATGTACTCTCTGTCTAGGAATATTTATGCTTTTTTCTCCTTGCTTAGAAGTGCCCCATATTTTGAGACCAGCAATGCACTGGAATAGATAAAGACATTTTTATTGATTATTAAAAGGTAAACTAACAAAGGGTTACAAGCCCAAGAATGGATATAACTAGTGGCATATTTATTATTGACAACTCACTGCTGAATGGAAACTAATTCCAAGGTCAGGCAAGGCCTGAAAATTTTGGGTTTTCTTCAGGATTGCTTAATTTTTCCTGGATGGTTATGTGGTTTATGCATGGATGTTGCAAAGGGATCTTTATGTATGATGGCACAGCATATTTAGAAGGGAGACTAACTAGTGCTGTTACTTGCCTGCTCCTATTTTTTGGTCTGACTGTCCTGATATAGAGATGGAGCAGCTCAAGACATAGAGGTGTACATCACCCATACACAGACATTCTTTGCAGAATATGTGTATAACTGAAATAGGCTCTGTCAAGCAGAAGAAAGGCATGAAGAAGGGCATGTACATAGCTCTTCACACGTGGTTTATCAACCTTGTGTTTGCCACAACATCACTACAAGCAGCACAGATGAAAACTGTGTTTTGATGCAGACAAATAACAACTGCTTCCCAGACTACCCTCAATGGAACAATGAGCATCTCCCTATTTACACCACAAAAATAGAGTAGTCTCCTGTGTCAACATGACCAGTGAATCCCAAGAGTGTAATGTGAATTAATCAAGTATGTAACCAAGAAAAAGCCTAAGGACATAATACCTTCGTAGAGATAAAAGGACTTAGGAAGTCTTTGGAGCTAATTGTTTGGAGGCAGTTAGAAAGGTTAATAGAGTGTAATTTAGCGATGTATTTCCTCTGTAAAAGTAGCATTGCTTATCTATATTTACACTACAGTACACATCAGCACAAAAGCATTATCGTTAACTAGAAAATCATGTACCATTCAGACAGGCTTCAACACCTAACAAGTTATATGGCTTGGATATAAACTCAGTGAGCTTGACGTGTAAAATAGCTTGATAACTAAATGCTGTCTTTGTGCAGACATCACACTAAAGACCCTCATCTGCTGAAGTCTTCAAGAATCTCTCTTATTTTCCAATCAGTCTCAACACAGAACTACTACCAGAGGTGAAGAGACAGCTGCGACTTCACTGCCAGTGAGGCTTCAAACTCTGTCCCAGGCACAGCACCAGTCACACCATGGTCACCACTGTAGCATGCTGTCTAGAGGAACTGAGTTTCTAGAACAGGTGATTTCACTGTAAAAAGGAAAGCATAGCATGGTGATTTTTAGCATACTTTAAATTTTTTTCCCAAACAACATCTTCTCCTGAGACCTAGCTCTGGCCTTTGACTGCTACAGATTCTCACATCCATCATTCATTAGCAGAAACTGAATTCAAGGATCTTTGGGCTCTAAGGGTATTTCATTTGGGAACTCTGCCTGAAGTATCATTCATTAAATGAATATGGTTGGCATTTATGATGATAGTATGTTTTTTTTCCCAAACTTGCTTGATTACACTTCTGCCTTAGATCAGCTGTGATAATATTTATTCCAATGGGATCTCATTACTTTCAATGCAGGAAATTATTGCTAAATTAACTGGCTCAAAGTACTATTTATGCGTATACTTATTCATAGAGCTATTTATAAAAATTGCTGGATTCTTTATTGATTGATATATCCATCCATATTAGTACTTAAGACTTTTGGATCTGTCATTATTTAGGGTCTCACACTAAAATTACTGAAGTTGAATGAAGGTACCTGTTATCTTTGTCAGACTTTGGATCAGATTGCTTATGGTGAAGGTCCTTTAGATCATGTTAGATGTAGAAGAGAATAAGGGTTGTAAAAAAGACTGGGAGTCAGTTCAATCGATTTGCAAAGCTGCAATTTAACTTTCAAAGCAGAAATAAATCAAGTGAGATTTGCAAAGTTAAAAAAAAAAAGTAGTTGATTTTGGAATTAAATTTAATTAGGTAAATCCTTAGAGAGTTTCAGAAATTTTAGATTATAATTTTCAATCAGTAGTTTTGTTTCTTTCAGGCCATTTATACTTCAGATAGTACTTTTTTAATCACGATACTTGGTGCATTTAAGGGCCAGTAGTTAGAGGACTCTGCAAATTTCCAACGTTTTGTGCATTCACTTATAATCATTCAGTATTAATTCTTTACATACTCATGGTACACTAGTCTTTCCTGTCATTCTCTCAGCAAAACACATGCTTTTCTTTATGCATGGTCTTTAGGAGGTATGCAACGTAATTAGGACTGGTTAAAAATGCTGGACACATTCTCAGAGTTATTAGTTAGAGCTCGTTGGAATGAAATTAACTAACTTGAGCTAAATAATTTATTAACTAATTGAGGTAATTAGTTAACGAACTAATTAACTCTTTCAGCTAATTCAAGACCAGCTTAGACAGGGCTTTGAGCAATCTGGTCTAGTGGAAGGTATCCCTGCTCATGGTAGGGGGGGTTGGAACGAGTTGATCTCTAAGGTCCCTTCCAACCCAAACCATTCTATGATTCTTTGATTCTATAATCTGTTGACTTTATAAAGGAGATGCTTCCCTATACCTCTACTCCATAAAGATCCAGAACATAACTCTTTATTCAAGAATAGACACCACTAGGGGATTTCTTGTCTTTTATTTAAAGAATAGCAAGACAAATAAGAAATTAAATCTACATTCACATTTTAATATCTTCTTGCATTCTTAGGAGAGAGGAGAATTTTTATACATAACTGCTCCAAACGCCAGTAGCCCTTTTGAACTCTGCAAGCTGCAGCAAAAAAAAAATCTGATTTCTGCAACCCACAGTAAGGAGAAGCTGTTCACAGATGCTCCTGAAACTCTAGAGTTTATGTACGTAGGGGGACATTATTTAAACTTTTAGTCTGCTTCTTTTATTTGCCAGCAGCATGGACATAGCCAAAGGCAATGCCTGTAGTACCACATTAAATGCCTTCTTTGGCATGGGGGCCAACTTTCAAGCCCTTTTCCCCTCCAAATTAGAGAGACTGTTTAATTGAGAATGACGCATGGCATGTGCCAAGTCCGAAATCATGCCTGGGAGTTGTTTAGGAAACTTTGAGCATAACAATACCCCAGGCTCTATCCTAACAATTAAACAGTATAAACGATCACTTGCTTGTGTCTAAAGACTGTGCCCAGGCTTTGTTTAATTTACTGTTATTGCTAATAGAATTACATGCTGGTAATACAAAGTATGTCAGGCTTTATCAATTCAGAGCTGTGCTTCAATGCTGAATATAGTTCAGAAATAGATAGGTCCTATAGTGGAATAAACTCAAAAGGAGATATTTCCTATTTAAGAACTACAAATATCTATTGACTAGATATATGTCAGCATATTCTCCAAGAGGATAACTCCCTGCATTGTATTCTGCCTGCTATACTCCTCAACGGGGTGAATTATTAGTATTTATAGATGTCCTATAAAAGTATTTACCCCAAATGGATGAGAACCCCGCTGCACCAAGGCTGGTCCCTGCCCCAGACCCTATTTCTAGCTGCAGCCCTCTCTGAGAACACACAGTTGCTTTCTGGGAGCATGGAGGAGCTGTACTCTGATGTTGGGCATCCTCCCTGCTACCCCCTTGCCGCAGGTCAGGCTGCGTGAGCCACACTCAAGAGTGACTTCAGCCAGTGCAGCTCTTGGTTAGATGCTGTAGCTACAGATTCTGCCTCCTCTGGAGATGGCTCTGTGCAAAACAGAAAGAAGTTGGCTCGTAGTCAGAGGAAGGTGATTTCTTGTTCATTAGAGGTTTTCAAGACATGAGAGGACAGGGTGCTAAGTAATCTCATGTAGGCTCCCCTTCCCATGAAAGGCTGGACCAGGTGATCTTTGGAGGTCCCTTCTGGATTCTGTGGTTGTTGCAGGATGTAAAGTCAAGAGTCTGTGCTCACTTTTGGGATTTTATTGTTGTTCTTTCAGTCTGTTAGTTTTTTCCTTACAGGCCACTGTTCTGGAGGAAGTTTTCCACACAAGAATTTGACTTTGCACTTGGAGATGAGAAGTAAGCTTTCTGTTTTATCAGTGGCAGCAAAAGGTTTGTGAACAGTTTCCTTACAGGGCTCAGATTCATGGAAGTAATAGAAGAATTTCACATTCAGATTTACTTTTTTTATGTCTTAACTCTGAAGATCCTGTAGAGACTTTAGAAGGAACCAGAAATATTTAAGTAGCTGAGTTTACCAAAATTACACAAAATTATTTAGAAAATTCTGAGGATGTGGGTTATTGCCTTGCATTTTTCTACTGCAGACAATATTCTTACCTGTTCAGCACATTAATTAAAAAAAAATTCAGAATAAACTATTTGGTGCATGGATATAGCCACTAGATGGGAGACAAGAGCTGGTTAGAAACTGGGAGCATCAGTTGGGGGTCCACTTGGGGAGCTCCTGTCAGCTGTCACCACCAGCTGTGACATGTCACACTGGAGCTGCACACTAACACATCTGGGACACTTTTACGAGTGTTCACAAGGAGGTTATTCACTGAACTGGAAACATTTCTTTATGAATTGGTGGTGGTGGTGATGAATTATTGAGGGAACAGGATATTTTAAAAATAACTGTGTTAATTCTCTGCCTCTAAATGGCATTGCCTTAGGAAATTCTCCTCTTTCATTTGCAGTGCTGATGGAAAGGAACATCTTTCACATTATCTCATCTACATGAGGTCTGTTAACAATACAGCTGCCCAATGCTTTTATTGGGCAGGAGTGGGATTAGCCTGTGTGTTAGGAGGGTGGAATTCAAATCCTTAGAATGTCACAGACTTCCTGGGTAGCTTTAGGCAAACTGTCTTTTTTCTCTGCATTTCAGTTCTTCCTCTGCTTTTCTTTTTTTTTTTTTTCCTATAGAAATGCCATATAATTGATCTTGCTTTCTTCCCTAGTGGAGATTAATACTATAGACTGTGCTATCATAATACTGCACAATATAGAAATGTCTTTGAAGCTATTTGTGGATACATTTTTTTAAATAAGAAAAATTCTCCATTTTTCAAAATTTTCTGTGCCTCCTTATATTTAACTTTAGCCAGGGTAACAGAAATGTGGTCCAGCCTGTTTCCTAAAACTATTTGTAAAAACTGACCAAAGTAAAAAGATAAAGAAATGGAATAAGTTTAAACAAAAAGACATACTCATCTCAGTCAAAAGGGTTGAGTAACCAGAGGATGACCTCTGACAAATGACTTCTGTAATATCCTGGTAGGACCCAGAAGCGCAATCCAACATAAGTATGCTTTCACATCCCATCTTGCAAGTTATGATAACTTCACTGAGACAGATGGGGACCCAAGAGATCCCTCATCCCCACCTTTACCAGCTTTGGCAATGTCTTAATATGAGATCCGGAGCTTCTTTTACCTTTTTTCCCAACTCTCGCCTTTTTTCTATCTTTTATTCTTCTCTTCTTCTTCTTTTTTTTCTCCTTTAGCCAAGTGTGTTTACTAATGATGCTGGCAGAGTTTGCCTGTACATAGAAAAGCTAATTGAATCATACTAACATGTGTTCTTCAAAAAAAAGGTACAAAAAAGAGCACCAAAACCAGAATCTATACACCAAGTCCTTGTTGGGGTCTGGCTGCCTGTACTCAAGGCCAGCTTTGACGTGGTCTCATCAGGGACCTCTGCCCCTTGGCTTGGGCTCAGGGCCTTGCCCTTTATTTTTGCAGATCCTGACCCGCTCTTCTGGCCGGGTGCTGTGGGACAGGGCTGTGGCAGGGAGTGGCTGGGGGCACTGTCCTGTCCCCCACTGTCACCTGTGCCTTATACCTCATCTGCCCTTGCCCAACACCTGCTCCTGCTGCTCCCTGTCACTGTATTTTCCACCCTTAGTAGCTGCTTTTCTTGCTACTTCTTTCTCCTTTTGAAAATATGTCTTGCTTTATCCTCAAGAAAACAGGACAGTACAATTAACAGCTTCAGACCATCTCTCAGTGAAATTGTCTTTCATCTTCTCCCTACAAAGGGCTATCTAAATGATGGCCAAATGGGGGAAGTTTCCATTAAAAAGTCCCTCTCTTTTACAAAAGAGAAAGGCATTAAATCATGTTAAAATTAAAACTTAATCCATATTGTAACTATTTTTCCTTTAAGAAGTTTTAATAATGTTTACCATGAGATGGAGCAAGCCCAAATCTCAAATCTTGACTCAGATCTTCCTATCATTTAATATTCTAATATTAGCCACGGGCTGAGTCTTACCAATGCTCTTAACTTCTATACCCATTTGGTCCACCAAAATACCATAAACCTGACTTTCCATCTGAAAAACCCCAAGTACTAAGCACTTTTCCTTGTCAGAGAAGGTACTTTATCTAGTCACACTGAAAAAATTGGTAACAGACCTTGAATACCTGTCGCTAAAATTGTGTTTTAAATATAATACATGGAGAAGGCAGACTGGACTTTGGAGAAGCAGGAGCATATTGTGGCAGACCAGATAGAAACTTAGGCTTCCAAAATTCAATCCCCTGACAGGTACAGTCTGGTCCCATCTCAGTGCCAGATATTTTAACAGTTGCCCAGGTGCAGTCCTTTGTTAACAGTAGGGGTTGGCATCCCAGGCTCACCACTGCAAACCTGCTGTTCAGGGCTGTTTATTATCTGCTGCTGCATGAATTCAGACAGGAGTGTCTGCATCACCAAAAGGAATAAGTTCTTGGTCCGACCCTGGAGCTCCAATCTCTAATAATGCTGTAGAGGTTAGAGCTTTATTAATGGTATATGGAGATGCCCCAAAGGAGCTGCTGCCCTCTGCTGTACCTGTGATATCTAGGAAGAATGAGGCAGCCACTTCTATTACATGATCCACTGTGCTGCTAACATAGGAGGATTAACTCATGTTAAAAAGCCTTCTGTGTCCTCAGTATAGAGTTTTAAAATCTTCGTGGAAGACTAAATAGCATTTAAACCCCTCTCTAACTAGTCATTCAGATAGCCTTTCCTCTCTCCCTCTAGATTCTTCAACTAGCTTTATTATACAGTGAAGGGAGGATTTGCCTAGGATGATTTCTTACCTCAGCAATGTTTGGTCTCCTTCTCTGCTTCTGCCTCTCCTCTCCTACATTAACGACCTATCATCAGCAAAATGTTCAAATCATGGAATGGTTTGGGTTGAAAAAGACCTTACATCTAGTTCCATTCCTACTTTTGGCTAAAAATGTGACAAACTACCACACACCTAGAACACACATATATAAATTCATCTTGCTCATTTGCTTTTCTCCCCTCCATTCCACAAGAAGTGATAGCCTTTCTTCATGGAGTCTCAGGATGCTTCCTTGGCCTGGATTACACCTTAAGAGCAGAAGTGTTCTGCTGAATAGGGGAACAATTTACACAACACTTTAATTTGTGTAATGCTATTGAACTACTACTAAGTATAATGCTGTAGTGCACATAGGGGAGGTTGACCCAGACTGAATGAACTGAGCAGAAATCACATCCATACTTTCTTTAAAGCTTCTCATTGCTGTGCTGCCAGAACCAGCAGCTGCTAAATGTCAGCAGCTAATATTTGTTTTTTCATACCATCCTTATTTGTCTGAACAAGCCATGGTAAAAATAACTATCTCCTATTTTCACCAGTGGTTATCACTGGATCTAGTGCTCTGGAGGAAGCTGTAACTAAAAAAAAAAAAAAGATTACAGACATCTTTACTGGGAGTGCAGGGAGAACTGGAGTTAGAAGATTCTGGCATTCGTTTCTGTGTCCATTGGCTACACCAGAGAGGTTAACCTGTAACTCTGGTATGATTCACAATATTACTTTACACAGGAAAGTTGCATCTTGCACAGCAATCATCTCCTTGCTCTGTGCACTTTGCCCATGTTATGCTCTTGTTCCAGCTACAGACAAAGGATATTCTGCAACTTCTTGGCTTCTACAGGAACCACCTGCTTGTTGACCCCTCTGTAATGCGTCTATATCAGAGAACGAAATCTGTACTTGTAACCAACAGAGGGCATGATCCTTTTTTTCTGAGCATCAGGTAAGATCCCATATATTTCAAGTTCATCACCGTCCAAAATGAGATTGCCACATCCAGTCTCATTGGGAATGCTACATGTGCAAGCTGTGCCTGGGAAAGTGCAAGCTCAGCTCCAAATCATGCCAGGTTTTTAATTAGAATTTAATATAGATTATTGCAGAACAGTGATTGTACCCACCATCTAATAAGCTCACTGGCACAGCCAGTCTAAATGCCTATTTACTGGGGCATGTAGCCTAACCACAAACCAGGATTGGCACACATGCACTAGGCTATCACCTTTCAGATTTCAAAGTCATGATTGCCCTTTGCTGATCAACAGCAGTCTCCACCAAAATTTTCCTATTTAGAACATAATTTGTGATGTAAATTGGTGGATTTCCAAAGATATGCATGTATATGTATATATTTATATATTATTTCTGGACTGTATATAATCCTTTAATGCAAACCAACAGAGGCAGACACCTTACTAGGACAGCAGTGGCTTCCATGAAGAAGCAGCTCTTTGTCAGCTCAGTACTCTATGTAGTCTCACCTTTGTATAACTGTTAAATGCTTTGTTATTTTGCTGCTGACATCAAACATCTCAGATCTTGAGCTGAGAAGAGGAAAGAGTAATGAAAAGGGTTAGCAAAAACAAAAAAGGAATAAAGTTAATAGTGTCATTTCTTTTTATGTTACATACAGGACTGTAACTGTAAATGGGTACCAGTACCCATTATATTGTTAGAAGTCCACAGCTAAGTATAACATCCATCATTAAATTAATAAGAATTATTATTTACCCAATCTAAATGTACAGCACTTGCAAAAATGGATATGCTCATTATTTTGAAAATGTCTTTGTGAAATAAAGAACAGAATGAACTGTGGAGGTGATGTTAACTATATTGATAAAGTAAATACCATTCAAGGGAAGTACTCCAGAAGAAGACAACAGTTGTTAGTGTGTTCTTTTGTTCAGGTAACTGCTTTATTTATGGGGTTTGGGACAGAGTTTTATGCAATTGACAAATCAAAAGCAAACATTGCAGTCAACAATGAATAAGATTTTTAAGGAGAAAAATGGGGGGTTTGTCAGGTTGTGGTAAGTAATTCTAATTACAGTGTAGCAACACTGTGAATGGAAGACACCATTTTATTGATGGGTAATAATTTGTGATAGTGACATTTCATGAATCAAATGGGCTGTTTACATAATGGAAAGTGAGTGAGTTTTTTACTGCTCTCCTTTACCCTCATCCCAGAAGTTGAGTCCAGGAAGAAAGGAGGGGTGGAGGAAAGGTATTTTTAGATTCTTATTTCTCATTATTCTGCTCTGTTTCATTGGCAATAAATAAAATTAATTTCCTTAAGCTGAACATGTTTTACATGTGATGGTAAAAGCTGAGTGATCTCTTCCTGTCCTTATCTCAACCAACAAACCTTTCATCATATTTTCTCTCCCCTGTCCATCTTAGGAGACGAGTGATACAGTGGCTTTATTGGGCACCTGATGGACAGCTGAAGTCAACCCACCACAGTTTGCATGCAACATGTGAAGCAAAGCAGCTCAAAAAAGGAGCAGAACCTGAATCCACACTTATGCAGATCCAGGGGACAGGAGGCTGCATGCAGGGAGGGGACAGAGTGGCTATTCTCAAGTACGACAGCTGAAGTGCAGCAGTCCAGATGGACTATTGCTCGCTCACAGATTGAATACTTCATGCAGACAGAAACAGGCCATCAGTTATTTTCCAAATTACTCACATTGGGTCTGGCTATAAAGACAATGCATGTGATTGATTTTTACCCTGTTTAATAGGACGGCTTCTGTGGATGGAAGGACAGCTTCTAAATGCTTCCTGAATGAGTGGCTGACCTGAGTTTCTAAGATAAATGCCAAATGGTACACTTTTTAGTTTTCACAGACCATTAAATAAAGCTAAGAGCAGACAAAAAAGAACTGGATTACCATGCTCACTGAATAAATCAGTACCACTGCAGGTACTTGTACATACATAGCAGTTGCAAATTTCAGAGTAAGAAACTGATGCTGGTAAAATCCTACAGATGTCTTTACTCCAGTGCTCAATTGTCTGAATGATCATAGATCTCCTAACATCTTTTCTAACATCCAGTACTTTCTGTCTTTTTCCAGGAGTTTTTTTTTTTTTAAATTGGATTTGATTCTGCCTCTGAAGTAAATGGAAATTATCTATGCAGCTATTTTTTAATTCCTATAATTAACATTTCCTGCAGCTTTAAAGTGTGAGTATCATCTTTTAATCACTAACTGGCTATGGTTTTATACAGTGTCCTACAACTACTTTTACTTCAGGAAGCTCAGTCAGGTAGACAATCTTTCTCCCCTTCACACTCCTCTTTGAACACTACTTCACAGGAATATAAGGGCTGTAAAAGCCTTGCAGTTGGTGGAAGGAGAATCCTAGAAAGATGCATGAAAGGAGGCCCTGCAGTGCATGGTGCGATGTGGATTTTCAGTTTTTCTGAGCTGTAGTTCTCTGGAGCTTTTTCCTAAACTAGACCAGACCTGGGGAGTAATTTTTTGTCCCATAGGCTGTGCTAGTTCCCAAAGGTGATGTGAATCATAGGGGTGGGAGGGTGGCTGACAGCTGCCTTAGGGCTCTGCTGGTGGGCCATGGCTTTTTGTGATATTACAGCCATGGGCATCAAAAGTGACCTGGGCCAATGTATTATATCTAGCTGTGAAAAACTGTGGATGGTAGAATTCCCTTTTAAAACAGGAGAGGTTTGTCTTACACTACCACAATTCCTTTCCCTTGTTCTGTCATCTATTTTCAGTTTGTGTGTGTATACTAAATGCCCTTGAAACATTGCATGATGACATGTGGGCTGTTTGAAGGTGCCAAGCCTGCTGGAATAGTGTTGGGGGACTGTGGAAATGGAGGAAGACAGACTATGCATTCTTGTCCACAGTGCTTTTTGGGAGCTGACTCGAAGAGGACTGTCCCCTAACAGTCCAAGGACATAGTCTTGGAGAAATCTGGTTAGAGGTCCAGAAAAGGGCCACAAGAGAGACCTCCCTGATCCTTTTATTACTGAATACTCCAGTACAAGACACAACTCACCATACACTGGAGACAGATGTCAAGACTTGACAGTATCTCTAGTCATGTGCAGAACTACAGATATCTACCTAATTTCACAAGCATCCAGATAGGTCCTTGCAGGTGCTTAGAGTAAAAGGAGTATTGTATTTGTAGAACACCCTCAGTATTTAAGCACTGTTTTCAGATTGTAGAAGTCATGAAGTTAGCAGGATAATATGGAAAAGTGTTGTAAATCTGAAGCATTGCCCAAAATATTCCTATGATCTCCTTTAATGCAACTTGTTAAGTTTATCATGCAGTGCATCTGTTTTTTACTTAAATATTAATGATAAATGAGATAAGCGCTGACAAAGATTCACAAGTGTCTTAACATTTGCGATACTTTCCCAAGTGACCTACTTATTGAAGGGATGTTGTGCTTTGATTTTGAATTGTACTATAAGAAAGTTGACACTGGCAGCCCACCAAATTAAACAACAATAGCAAACTTTGATGTTGGCAATGCTTGACTGATAAGTCCCAGCACATACAGATCTATATGCAAATAAAGATATTTTAATTTCATTAAGGGAGAGAAAAAATATTCTGCTTTACTAACGTGATAATGATTCATGTTGGGAAAAATCCTGGTGGCTTTCTCAAATGCTTCTGATATTTGAACTGTGCTGATTATTTCTATTTGAAGTATGAAATACCACTGGCATTTTTGACACTGCAGCATCTTCTGTAATCATACTTATTCTTCATCAGAGCTTAGAGAGAGTCAACACACACTAGACTTAACATTTTGTTACTAAACAGCTGGTTTTTTATGGATTCCAGTGGGGACCATCTAACATTTCCGTGTTTGTCACAGTTGTAGCAATCAAACTTATGAACAGCAGTTTTGGAGTTTGATGCATATTTGTTAAACACAATGGGTCTTTTATGTTCTTTGTCCTTAATTAGTGACATTGACAACATCTGCCATCTTCAGCCACACACCTCATGAACAACTCTGGGCACCAGTTTATGCTGGGGGCCACCCAGTTGGAAAGCAGCTTGGCAGAAAAGGACACCAAGCTGAATGTGAGCCAGAAATGGACCCTTGCTGCAAAGGCGACCCAATGGCATCCTGGGCTGTACCAGGTAAAGTATTGACACCACATCAAAGGAGGTGGTCAGTCTTTTCCCTCTGCTCAGCACCAGTGTAGCTGCTCCTGTAGTGCTGTATTCAGGTCTGGGCTCCTCAGTAGAAGAGAGACTGGGACAGACTGAGAGAGTCCAACCAAGGACCGCAAGGATGAAGGGACTGGAGCAACTCTCCTGTGACAAAAGGCTGAAAGAGCTGGGACTATTCTGATAGGGGAAGAGAAGGCTCAGAGGTATCCCATCAATGTCTACAAAGAATTGAAGGGAAGGTGCAAAGAGGAGGAAGCCAGGCTGTTTTGAGTGGCGTTCAGTGCCTGGACCAGAGGCAATGGACACCAACTGAAACACAGGAGTTTCCCTCTGAATATTGAGAAACACTTTTCTCCTGTGAGAGTGACCAAGCACTGGCACAGGCTGTCCAGAGACACTGTGGATTCTCCTTTGTGAAAATACTGGACCATGCTTGACCAGGGGGGATTGGACCAGATCATCTGCAAAGGTCCCTTCCAACATTAACTATTCTATGATTCTAAGAAATGGAATGGAAAGTCAACCTCTGGACCTCCTTCTAAAAATGTTTTCATGGCAAAGAAAGGCAGGCATGGCATGAAGCTTCAAATCAAAAAGATGTTACAAAACAGTCCCCTATTCAGGACGCATCAAACAAGTCCTTCTAAAACCTTAAGTCTCCTGGTTTATCAACTGCATTTTTTTAAAACTGCATTTAGATGCTGACTTTTTTACCACAATTTAGAACGTTCAGTGCTTGAAATTTGTACCAAGAAAAGAAGGAAAATAAGAACCCTTGAAAATGGGCTAATACAGAGCAGCATATTGATCATAAGGAATTAGTGTGAAAGTTCATGCTTGTGACCAAGGAATTCTAAAGAGGTAAAAAGATATATACATGTTTTACATCACAGATTCATGGAATCACAGAATGGTTTGGGTTGGAAGGAACCTTAAAGATCATTTTGTTCCAATCTCACTGCCATGGGCAGGGAAGTCACTCTGAACCACATTGCCGAGAGTCTCATCCAACCTGGCCTTGAACACTGCCAGGGACGGGGCATCCACAGCTCCACTGGGCAATGTGTTACAGTGCCTCACAACTCTCACAGTATATCTAACCTAAATATTCCCTCTTTCAGTTTGATCCCATGATGTTGAGTGATGAATTAGCAGGAGGTATTGCTTTTTAATACCTAGATGAGCAATATGCTATCCAGGATCTAATGAAATGCGGATGCCATATTCATATTCAAGGTGATTTCAAAATGTGCTCTTAGAAATAAATTAGTGGTATAAATCTTAGAGGAATGCCAATAATTTGCCAATCAGACAGAATTATAGTCTACAGGCAGATGGATGGCAACATAATTGAGGCCTACCAATGGCTTATTAAAACACCATGCAAAGTAATCACATTGCAAAGTAGTACCTGAGTAAAAGTTAAAATACAAACTGTTATAAAAAGGAAGAGTGAAAAACACTCAGGTGTAGGCAGAAGGGTTTTCAGTGGCTTTGTATGGCTGCAGGTCTGATGCCCTTATATGCAACTGAACATAGGGGGGTTTAGGTAGACAAAAAAAAAAATTCCAAAAATGGCCCTTAAAGATTTCAGGGTTAGCTTTTAATTAAAAAAGATTAAAAATGGAAGAAGCTATGTATTTTGCTCCATCTGGCCTTGTTCTGAATCAACAGAAACAACATGAGTTGAATCCATGATTTCTAAGAGGCAAGCCGTATATGCTATTCAGAATATGAAGCCTAGGGCAAATAGGCATTTGGTGTCTGCAGTCTGCAATATTCACATCATGAAGTAATTTTGCATTAATGTATGGGTGTCTAGAATTTAACCAGATGTTTGCAGTAAAGCAAATCCTTCTATTCTTACCAAAGGAGAACAAAACTTATATTACAAAATCATTAATCTCTATCACATTATAGAATCTCCTGTGTTTTTTGAATATTAATTAATCACCACTGGTTAGTCACATATTAGATATAATTTTTGGAGCATAATAGAAAAATATATTTAAACACATAATAAACCTTCTCCTGGAGAAAGGAATTTTGCTAATAATGGCAAGTAGTGGAAACAAGTAGTTTCCCATTGAGTAGGATGTGAAATAAAGATGTATCACGTCCTTAATGTCTCTTTAATGTCTGTGTAGGATTTACTGGGAGCCAAGTCCTGAGATGCAATGACAAGGTGGAAGGAATGAACACTGTTAACTGAATACAAATTTTGAATATACACTAGTGATCTTATATATTTTCCCAAACAAAGTTTGGCATTGCTAGAAACAATGTAGAATACAGAATATGCACGAATACAAAGAAAATACATACACACTGCATAAAGGCTTGACACAAGCACTGTAATTAGTGAATCAGTTCCTTAAATCAATAACCTGCACTAACAGATTGCCTACTGAGAAGCCTTTTCCAAAATAAATTTGAGGAAACCACATAATAGCTCACTCACATGGCTCATTTTTTTAATGAAAGTCTGGAGGAGTATTGTATCCAGAATAAACATGAATTTGACAATTGAAAATTAATGTTTTCCACATTGGAATTTCTTCACTGTAGATAAACTAATTAATGATGTTTGTTTAAAGATGACTGAAGTTTCTGAAAAGTTTCAGATGATTCTTGCATTTCTCTTGTGTAGAAAAAAAATTTTATCATACATTCTTATTGCAAAAAAGAAAAGTTCTGTTTTAGGAAACCAACAGTGGGAAACTTTATTACTTAAGTCAAATCAATCATATATATGGGCAGAATACCGATAGTTTTGATGGAGAAATACTGATACATTATTCTGGGAGGAACTAGCATGAAAGATAGATTAAAGGGTGGGTGTCAGGTTAGTGGAAGTTCAGCCTCCAGATATTTGGAAGTCACAATAGACTAAGCCTGCTAGGAGAAGGTTCTATCAAAAGGTGATCCTTTTAGGCTATACAGTATATCTTCAGTTAAAAATCCTTCAGAGCACTGTGTCTTTCATTAAGAGAGGACATCATCCCCCCTTCCAACACCCCTGCATTTGGGTCCTCAAACCATGAAATAAAAGCTTATGGAATTGTACAAGCTTTTGTTTTACAAGTCTAAAATGTTTAATTTCAGAGGAAAGGTTTAGAGAGTAAGAATTCTGATTATCACTGCAGTGACCTGAAGCTCTGATTGTAGCTTTTATTAGAGACTATGATTGAAATCTATTTTAACATCTTGATATATTGATTTCCAAAGATAAAAAAAATATAATCTAAGAAATTACAAGAAATACTGCTTTCCTTTATTATGGATAGAAACATTTAATTATGAGCAGAGGATTTCTAAATCCACAGTGTTTTGAATTGTTTCACTATCTGCATTTCCTTCATGTCTATTTTGCTTATTGGTGAAGCTGTTAAGAAATATTCTTATCTACAAGAGTGTGCAGAGGAGATGCAGCATTCCCGTGGAATCCACAAAAAGTGGAACATCAGTTTCAGGGAGTGAGTAATTTGATATGAAATGATTAGTTAGAGATAACACTTCATATCATCCATCATTAACTATGATTCTCACAAATATCATTTTGTGTCTGAAGCACCGCCCCTACAAAGACAGGCTGAGACAGCTGAGGCTGTTCATCCTGGAGAAGAGTAGGTTGCATGGAGACCTCGTAGCAACATTCCAGTGTCTGAAAGAGGCCTACAGGGAGGCTGGAGAGGGACTCTTCATCAGGAACTGTGGTGACAGGCCAGGGAGTAATGGGTACAAATTGAAAGAGGGGAAATTTAGGTTAGATATACAGGAGAAATTATTTGCTGTGAAGGTGATGAGGCACTGGAACACATTGCTCAGGGAGGTTTTGTGTGCCCTGTTCAAGGCCAGGTTGGATAAGGCCTTGAGCAACTAGTCTAGTGGGAGGTGTCCCTGCACATGGCAGTGGGGTTGGAACCAGATATCTTTAAGGTCTGTTTCAACCCCTTAACATTCTATGATTCTATGAGTCATTTCTTGTTTCACACAGGGAAAATAATTTGAACTGTTGAAGGGGATTGACTTTCAGGAGGTCAAACTGCAAATCACAGGCAAGCTGAGCTGTCAAGTTCCACTGCACTCTGTTCCCACCCCTGATTTTAGTCTCTGCTGATTAATTATGGCTCTGTGCTTGCAGTGCCCCATGCAAAGCCGCTCTCCCCAGTCCTGCCGAGGGCGGCAGATGTGTCCAGCGCTTTATGGGGCCATCACGCCTGGGGCTGCAGCAGAGCCAAGGAGCAACAGTAACGATGCTGGTAATATCAGAGTTCAAGGAGCGTCTGGACAGTGCTCTTAGTCATATGGGTTAGTTTTAGGTGGTCCCGCATGGAGCAGGGAGTTGCACTTGATGATCCTTATGGGTCTCTTCCAAACTGAGACACTCTGTATTTCTATGGGCACGTGCTAAAGTGGACACAGAGCAGCCGGGATACCGCCGGACCAGGGCACTGAGAACGGACACAACCCACACCGGGAGCCGGCACCGCCCCCTCAGCCCCGGCAGGCCCCGCCTGCCCGCCGCTCTTTCGTTCGCTTCCACGGGGCGCATGCGCCGCGCTGGTCGGCTCCACATCCGCGGAAGGGCGAGCGGAGCCCGGCGGGGCGATGGCCGGCACGGCCAGGGACGAGCTGGGTGAGGCGAGGCTGAGCCGTGCGGCCCGGCGGCGACCGGAGCGGCTGAGGGGCGGCGGGATGGCGGCTGGCCGCGGGGCATGGGGAGGAGGCGTGAGCGCCGAGAGTGGCCGGCCAGCTCCCACCCCTCTCCGCTCCAGCCGGGATGGTTCGGCCCACGGGGGATGCGCTGCGGCGCTCAGCACACCGAGGCGGGCGGGATGAACCATCCCACCTGGAGGAGGGGTGCGCTCTGTGCTGCCGCGTCTCCGCGGCGCCGGGGCCGGGGGAGCGGTGGTGAGGGCTGAGCACCCGGGAGCCGGATCGGCGGCACCTGAGGCCGGGCGGGCTGAGGGGAGCGGAGCTGGGGGTCTGCAGGGGTCGCTCCCTGAGGGCGTCAGTCACACCTGGCTAGCTCTCCGTTTCTTTGGGAAGTCACGGCCTCCATAGAAGTACATGAAAATACGTTGTCTTTCATCTGTGATGAAGAATTGTGGCTTGCTTTCAGTCTGTGTGTGGGAGGGTACATCGATGTTCATCTCTTAGTTTTTCTGTCCGCAGATGGACAAGATAGCTTGTAGCAGGTGTAGCTATAAAGTGTAACTGGGGCTGGGCTGGGCTGGTTGAAAATCTCATCTCAAAGCTGTGTCCACAGAATCGCAGAATAGGTGAGGTTGGGAACGACCACAGTAGGTCTCGTGGTCCAACCTCCCTGCTCAGACAGGGTCGTCCTAGAGCACATGGCACAGGATTGCATCCAGGTGGTTCTGGAATATCTTAAGTAAGGAGACTCCGCAACCTCTCTGGGCAGTCTGCTCCAGTGATTGGTCACCCACACGGTGAAGATGTTCTTCCTCACTTTCAGGTGGAACTTCCTGTACATCAGTTTCTGCCCATGGCCTCTTCCCCTATTGCTTGGAACCACCAAGAAGAGCCTCGCCTTATCTTGGCACCCCCCTTCACACCTTCAGATATTTATGCACATTAAGGAGGTCCCTTCTCAGTTGTCTTTTCTCAAGGCTGAACAGGCTCAGCTCCCTCAGCCTTTCCTCCTTAGAGAGATGTTCTAGTACCCTAATCATCCTTATTGCCCTCTGCTGGAAATCTGAAGATTACAGTTCCACTGTAATCTGTGGAATTCGTCCTGTCCAGTGGTAATGGTGGGAATTGGAAGACATGCTTCAAATTTTATTGTCTCCAAGGCTGCTCCATCTTGCATTGAGGGACTGCCACCTCCCGAGGAAAGCTGGCTGAAAGATATTTAAGCCTTTTTTTTTCCCTAAGGTTACAGGTCTGACAGTAGAAGCGGAATTTGTTTATGGGATTAACTGTTTAAAAATGCAGATCAACACCTGCTGAGAATTCTGAAGATTTTTACATGGTTTTGTCCTATTGAATACTTAATAAAGCGAAAGTCTTGCTAGTGTGTCTTCACTTGAGAGTGTGTTAATAGTAGAAATGTGTGGCTTGGTCTAGACAGGATAGTGGATTATTTAAGACTAGCATTTTTCCAAATAAATGATCCATTGTGGGTTGGGGTTAAAGTGTGTAATAACTATGGAGACCTGTGCTTGTGTACACTTGGTTTAATAACTCTGTCCGATTTTATGAGCCTTCTGGATTTGACAGTTGTGATGCAAAAGCAAACAGTTCTTCATGCTTTTTGAGGTGCATTATTGACTTTCAACATTTACTTAGAATTAACAATTCTCATGATTAATAAATTCTACCACGAAGCTGAATAAATCTACTTTATTAAATTACAGTATGTGATGGAAACAGATCAATGACACAAGATATATTTTCCAAAGAAAAATAAAGAGGGATTTAAATAACAGCATGAAGCATAAAGTTCTTGGCAAGCAAACACAACAAAAACTAATGCTATCTTTTACTATTCTGGAAAATATAATTATTAGTATTTAACAGGAACTTTTAAACCAGATGAGTTTTCCTTTTTGATTTTCAAACTGGAAAATGTGTTTTAGTTTGAGGGTTTTGTTTGGTTTTATGTCTCATATTCAATAAGAGTTGCTGTAGTGGAAGATAAAAAGGGAGCTGGCTTGTGTATGGTGTATTGGGGTTATCTGTTATTTCCTCCTTTAAGTAGGAAAATTTACAGATGTTTATTGCTCTGGACCAGTGTACCCCTAGCACTACCATCCATAGTCACTTCATGTTGCTCCATAATTTCTTTGGAGGTTGCAGAAGCATGTGACTGAGTAACGTGGGAGATCATGTGTGCTTCAGGGATAATGCTGGACTATACAGTTAGATGCCTTCTGGAGAAATGCTGGGAAGTTTATTTGTAGGCTAAAGCTTGGGTAGTGGAGAAACAGGTTGAGGGAGGTTTCTGTGGTTGAGGGAGTAACTGAGTGTTATTCTGAAAATAATTAGGGGCAATGTTTTCTTTGTGACTAAATTTGTCTTGAGAGCCCTGTTTCTGAATGCTGAATTAAAAAACTGCTCCACAGCGTTGAGACAATAAATAGGTCATTTGTGTACTGCAGTAGTTGCTGGGAACACTGAGCCTCTCTGGTTGTCACAGACGTGGTTGCTGCCGGACATAAATGTGTTTTCTGTGTTACACCGTAGTGAAGTCTCCTTGGCTGTGTTGCTATTCACAGGCTCAAGTGCTAACCTTGTCCCATAAGAGCAGCTGGCCTTGGTTGGTGACACAAGCTCTGGGTATGCCCTCTGGATCATGAATATGGCTTTCCATAGCCTGTGGGAAAATATTAACATAAAACCACATTTTAGGCTAGTGTAAAGATGACGTGGTTCTGATTTTCTCTTTTATTCAACAGTCAAACCAGCTGCTTGTTAACTCGAATCTTTATCCCAGTTATGGAGGCCCTGGGTCACCCTCTATTTAATAAACAGATTTCACAGGACTGTGAGTCTTGTACAGTGTTTCTGGCCCTGTAGGCATGTTCTTGTGTAGAAGCTGACCATGCAGTGAAGTATCTATGAGATGTCCTTTGCCTGCTGCTTTTTGCTGAGCACTTAATAAGTGTTGCTCCAACAAGGTCTGTGTGTTCCTTCTCCCGTAAATGAGTAAAATTAGCTAATGTAAACAATGGTGGGCTATATTGTATCCCCCAAATCTTTTTATGCTTATATATCAAATCGAGTTTATTGTTTGCTGACACTGACTTCAAAAACCCGAAGGAAAAACAACTAAGCTAACAAAAAACAGATCATACTGTTAAATTGGATTTGTAAAGGGGGTTTTAGATATGACTCTGGCTAGGGCATGACCTTCTCCAAAGGAACAATAGAAGATTGTACTTGGCTTTGTTTTTAATATCTCCTCAACCTTTAACTTCTTGTGCAACCCTGGCAAACTTTCATCCTTCTGTCACTGTTTCTTCTGTAAAATGAAAATGATGATCAGTTTTATCACTTGTGTTGCTGCATGATTCAGTTAAATTTAGAAATGTTAATTGCTTGAGCTGTATAGAAAAATTAACTAAAGTTCTTGGTGAAAAAGTTGTTTCTTTACAGAATTTTGGAACCAAAGGGTTGCTTTATTGTGCTGTAAAAGCTTTAGAATTAAGTCCATTTAATAACAGTTCGAAAGTTTCTTTGGTAATATGTCCATAAACGTTGTCAAGATGCTGGCAAATTCTAGGGGATAGAAAAGTACACTTGAAGATTCAAATCTGGAAATCCTGGTCATAGCAATTTAAACACTATAGGTTTAATTTCACTGTGTAACTGGTGGCTGACCTCTGAAATTTGTCAGAGGTCTTTGAGGATACAGTGTTGATATGTTTGCATGATTATAGTGTGAGATGTAGCTGTAATGAGTAAGTGAATTTATGTCTCTAGTGGTTTAAGGAATCAATTTAAACATTGCAGTGGTTAACTCTGGGTGAAGTTGAAATGCACTCTGTTGCCTTGCTTGATAGTAGCAGTACTTACAGAGCTTTTTGGCACCCTGCTTGCATGGGTATTCAAAGAAGAAAGCAGAAACAATGACAGATGTTTAAATAACTGTTGAAGACAATCAGAAGACAGCATTTGATCTGAAAAGATTTTTGTGGTGGTATGAGGAGAAAAGAAATTCATATTAGCTGATTGAAAGACAATGCTGAAAATTGGCTGGTTCTTAGGCTAAGTAAAAACAAAAGGGTGTGTAGAAGTGAATTTCCTCATTCTTAGTTGTGCTGAGTAATGATAATGCAGACTTTTCAGTGGCTGAGCACTGGATTGGATCATTCATAGTGTGTTTGGATGCCGCCAGAACAGCTTGGAGGAGCATGGACCTAAGGTTGGCTGAGGTATGCTCTGCACCAGGTGCTTTGTGAGAGCAGCCAGACAACTTCATCTTTGATGCAAGTATGACATGTATATGCTGTTCTTGTAGCTGGAGTTTGAGATCTGATTTAAACTGCTCATACTGGACCTTTGTAGGAAGGAATCAAAGTAAATATGGGTATTCTGTACCAATTTTCTGGCAGTGACTGTGGACCTTCCAGAATAATTCATTTCAGGCTAGGTTCAAGTATGCAAAGCACCCATTCTTTGACCTTTTGAGCTTAGGCTTTCTTGCTTGGTGTGCTCTGGACTACAAGTTTGGATCCATTAAATCTGGATGTTACACAAACCTGTATGTCACTGTGAGTATGGACTGTGCAGTGGGACACAGCCACAAGTATTCCTTCCAGCAGCAGAGATCTCATCAAATAAAAACCCATGCTTAGAAAGTTGCATGACCCAAACCTTGTATTATGTCCCAGGACCTTTACTCTTAACAGATTCACATATTTTAGGCCAAAACTATACACCAGTCATAGGATGAAGGAGGAATGACAAGGAGAAGAGGCAATTCAAAAGCATTTCTATGGCTAGAATAGAGACTAGATAGCATTATTGGAATGTTTTATATAATGCAGTATTTCAGGGGAACCTGTAGTAAGTATAGTTATCACAATGTGAGTTGATGCAGATTGCTGTTGCCTGTGTTTGAAAACTTCTAATAGAATTTATTCTCAAATGTGTTATTACATTAGAACAGGATCGGCAAATTGCCAACCTTAGTGTACAAGTTGGAAACAGATATTCTGAGGTCTAGTTTAAGCAATTTCTGAGAACATGGGTGAATAGTTGACAGTAAGTTAGGTGATTAGTCATCTAAGGCTTATTGTCATCACTATTCCAGCTCTGATAGACAGCTTTAAGCATGGGCAGATGACTTTTCAGAAGAAAAATAGCTTGTCTTAGAAAAATTCTTACTATTTAAAAGATGAGGGGAATGCTTGAGTATGTCTAAATCCATTCTTAAAGGACTACCTTTGTGATCAGAAGATGGGTCAGGAAGTTGGGAGAAAACTAAAATGGGGTGTCTGAAAAATTTCAGTCTTCTGAGTGTCATCCGGTTGCATGGTAAACAATGTAGATGTATATATATATCAAATGTTCCAGTCTCAGGCTGTAAGGGAAGAAGAAAATTTTACTTTTCTCTCTTGACTGAGCAGTTGCTGATAGTCACCAGAGCTATCGGTCCTAAGGGTTGTGCTGGTTCCCTCACCCTGCTAAATAGGAACCTTAGTTGCTGCATATTGTCATTGTTGTTTAGCATTACAAAGAGCATCCTACAAAATGTGATGGAGACAAAACTGTAAAATATTTTTATTATTATTCCTTTTATATGTAGTTGAATCTCATGTGATCAGAGACTTTGCACGCTTGTAGTTTGGCTTGTTCCTAATGAAAACACTTCAGATTCTAAGTTTAGAATCAATATTTTAAAGAATGAAAATGAGCCTAATCAATTGCCCACTGGGTGAAACTTCCAGCTCCCTCTGACCCCTGAGGGGACAAACTTTTACTCCAGAAGTAGAATGTGCAGGTCTTTGTGAGCATCAAATGAACCCAGTAGGGACTCGGAGCTGAGAGAGGATGGTCGTGGCATCCTCAAGAACTAGTCAGCACAATGCTGTGGGAGCAGAGGGAAGGAACTTTGCTGATCCTTCTTTTGATCAATTTATAGACTATATGCCATGTAGTGAAACATGTTTAAGTCTGTCTTGACTTCTATAATTAGAATATCACTGAGTATAAATTTACTCTACAGTGTACTTACTGGTTGAGTCTCTGACCTCTGATTTTTGCTCTTGACTAGTCATCTTTGCTTCTGTCAAGTGCTTTCATTACTGGCTTTCAACTTTACTGACATGAAATTTGGATGACCCTTTAGTTTTTTCAGGAGAGTTTGAGCTCTGCTTTTAATTTTAACGACTTGAATAAGCTGCCTTCTGCTTTGTAGGATTTTTACACTTGTTTTACAGTTTTTCTTTAGAGGTTCTTCTTACTTAGCATTGGCTTCAGTGCCCTGCTGGTGGGTTAGACATCTTTAAGGTTTCATAAAAACCTTAATGATTTGTTGAATGGCTGTGGTGGGTTGGCCCTGGCTGGATGCTGGGTGCCCAGAGAAGCCACTCTATCACTCTTCTCCTCAGCAGGACTAGGAAGAGAAAATATAACAAAAGGCTCATGGACTGAGATAAGGACAGGAGAGATCACTCACCAATTACGATCATGGGCAAAACAGACTTGACTTGGGGAAATTAATTGAATTTCTTATCAGTCAAATCAGATAGGGTAATGAAAAATAAGAATAAATCTAAAAAAAAAAGTTTTCCCCATCCCTCCCTTTTTTCCAGGTTCAACTTTACTCACAATTTCTCTACTTCCTTCTGTCCAGCAGTGCAGGGAGATAGGGAATGGGGGCTGTGATCAGTTCATCACGTTATCTCTCCTGCTCCTTTCTTCTCAGGGGGAGGACTCCTCACAGTCTTCTCCTGCTCCAGTGGGGGTCCCTTCCCATGGGAGACAGTCTTCCGCAAACCTCTCCAGTGTGGATCCCCCGTGGGATCCACAAGTTCTACCAGCAAACCTACTCCAGCGTGGGCTCCTCTTTCCAAAAGGCCACAGGTCCTGCCAGGAGCCTGCTCCAGCACAGGCTTCCCCTGAGGTCACAGCCTCCTCCACTGTTGGGTCCTGCAGGGGCTGTAGGTGGATCTCTGCATCCCCATTGACCTCCCTGGGCTGCAGGAGCACAGCTGCCTCACTATGGTCTGCACCATGGGCTGCAGGGGAATCTCTGCTCCAGTGTCTGGAACACCTCCTCCCCCTCCTTCTTCACTGACCTTGGGGTCTGCAGGGCTGCTTCTCTCACATATTTTCACTCCTCTCTCCAGCTGTTGTTGCTCAGCAGTGTTTTCCTCTTCTTAAGTGTTATTCCAGAGGTGCTGCCACTGTCACTGTTAGGCTCGGCCTTGGCCATGGTGGGTCCATCTTGGAGCCGGCTGGCATTAGCTCTATTGACATCCAGCAGCTTCTCATAGAAGGCACCACTGCAGCCCCTTGCTACCAAAACCTTGCTACACAAACCCAATACAATGGCTACTTTTCAATGCATTCTATATTTCCTGTCTGCACATATCTTGTTTTAATTAATTAAGTGTTAATTTTTATCAGATTGACCATAATGACTCCCCAAAATAAAACTTGTATTTGGCATGTTCGTATGCTTTTATGTACTTCAAAGATGTCAGTTGCTTGTACCTTCTTTTAAATGTATCTGCAGGCTCACAGGTGTTGCAGATTTCACAGGTATTCTGTTAGAATCCGTGTTTTTCTTACATCATAAGTGAGCTTAAAATAGTTAAGGTATTCAGTGTTCATTCAATTTATGAAATATTTTTGCTCGCTGAATAGTCTTTTAATGTAGCTAATGTTTTAATGTAGCTAATGAATTTCATGGTATTTTTCAGTGTTTTCAGAGTTCTGTAAGCGATGTGGAAATTCACTGTGCTCTTGCATACTTAGAATTCATTAAGGTTGGAAAAGACCTCTGAGATCATTGAGTCCATCTGTTACCCTAGCACTACCATGTTACTACCAAACCATATCCCTAAGTGCCACATCCACATCTTTTAAATACCTTCAGGGACGGTGACTCCACCACTTTCTTGGACAGCCCGTTCCGATGCCTGATAATGCTTTTAGTAGAAATATTCAGTAATATTTTAGTCACAGGGATTTCTCTCTTTTTTTGGTGGAAGTTATGAAAGTTGAGACAACGTACTTTATGAATGGATATTGTGGTAGGCAAGTGTAGGGTAAATGATCTTTTTGCTCTTGGCAGGATTTGCTTTACTTAACTGTAGTAATTCAAAAATGGTTATAATTTCCTCAACATTAAACTGGCATAAGCTGTTAGTTTTGCCTGAAAGGCGATTTTGTTCACTGCTGACTGCTTGCTCTTGCTAGGTGGTGTTACTTAGCTCGAAATATATGTGAGTTTAAAAGGTTCATGAAATTGCATCTTTCAAAGCTTGGAGCCTGAATCCTTTATTTTGGTTCTTTCTCCATTGAATGGAGATATCTTCTGCGGTACCTGTCTTACCTATTCATTTTAGGATGGGATGACTCTGGGGTGTGCTGTTACTTACCACTGATAAGCATAGACTAAATGCTTAGTTTTGCAGTAGCTAACAGTGGGTAAGATAAATCTCTATCTTTTGTAACAATGGGTGACTTTTCTGGTTTGCTTTTTGTTGTATTAGCTTGCAAAAGGATCTAAACCATTGACATTTTCATAATAAAAGGTTGGTTTTCTTAATGAAAACCTGTGGTGTTTGCCCATAATAATAATGATAATGATAATAATGAGATGGTGTACCACTTTAAAGAGAGAGAATATCCTGTGCAAACTTGTCCTGTATGTATCTGCTTAAATCAGCATTATGGTTAGGAACACATGTAAACCTCCTGGCATGGGAAGTTTGAGTTGGGTTTTACGTCTGAACTTTAAGTTTGTTTCTAATGCTAATGTAGTGTTAACTCTGTTGTACAGGCATGGAAGTAATGAAGCCTTTAATTGATGAAGAAGACTCAGATGGCATCTCAGAAGAAGAGCATGAAAATAATTTCCTGCCAGTTAAAACACATTACCAGCTTGGTAATGAAGGTGGCATTACGTACGTGTTACTCTTAAATATCAGCTTGTTTAAATTTGTTGCCTCTCCCTCATTTCTTATGAGCAGTTTACTGAACTGTGTAGGGGTTTTCTTGCACCTGCAGGACAGTTTTGTGGTTTTGTGGTTGTACATCAGGACTTTACATAATTCTGCCAAAAAGCAGCCCATTTTGAATAGGTTTTTTGTTCTTTGGAAGCTAAGAATGTGGCCGTAAAATATTCCAAGGTGCCTATTTGCAAAGTGACTGGATTACTCAAAATCCAAGCGCTGTTTAAAGAAGATTTTGAGAAGATTCCGGAGATAATCTGTTTGTGAAAGTTTAATTAGAAGAGATGGCAAAGCTTTGGGTTTTGGTTTTCTTTTTTAATTTGTATAAAGCTTTGGCTGTCAGACTTGTGATTTGCAGCTGGTAATTTTGTTTTTGAATGTTATTGATTCTAAAATAGCGATAAAACAGTGATAAAACTTGGTAATTTTGACTCTGAGGCAAATGAATAATAGAATTGCACAGAAAATAACATTTCACAAGCTGGAGTAAAGAACTGAAGATCAGACTTGTATGTTCTATTTGAGAGTGCTCACATATAATGATGAATAAGAACATTATTTGAATGTGCTGCACATACTTTAAAATAACTAGACTACCACCATGAGTTGAAGCTCAAAACTTATCACTTTATTATTAAATGACAGAGGATGTGGTTTTACTTTTGCCCTCTGCCCCATCTCAGTGTACTTCTAATGTGATGTTTTATCCTCAGGTTTATACAAACACTTACTCACCTCCTCAAGGGAAACATTGGAACTGGGCTTCTTGGTCTTCCACTTGCAATAAAAAATGCTGGTATTGTGGTAAGAATTCAATTCTTTTTTCATACACTAGGAGAAATATCTAGACTGATTTACAGATATATGTCCTGAAAAACTAAAATCCCTATACTTCTTATTTGTTACTGCAATCTTAATAGAGTTGTGTTGATTTTCCTCTTTAGTCTGGTAAAATTAGTACTGAAGATTAAGATTTTTATTTTTTTAAAAAAAGTTACTACTTCACCCTGAGGACTTCATTGCATGAGTTGCGTTTTTGTGTAGCCAAAGTGTTTTTCTGGTCAAAACACAAACTTTGCAAAAAAAAAAAATTTTGATTTACTCAGACTCCTGTGGTCCTATGGTGTCTCATGGGAATTGTTACTATGTGGTTGTCTTTGTACACACTTCTCTAGAGGCAGATTGTATGTCCTAGAATGCATCATCAGCTTGTTAAATCAATGTAGTGTTTCTGCAGAAACAGGCTATAGCACAGGTTGTTTATACCAGGTAATAAACAATGCATTTCCTAGGGCAGGGTAAATTTACTCAAGTGAAATTTTCACCTTACAGCTAAATAATCCTGTAATTCTATAGTACAGGATGTTCAGTTTAAGAGTTACAGTTACATGTGAAAAGCAGATTCCTTCTGTGAAAATTTCTGGTTAAACTTCCACTCTGAAACAAATTATTTAATTTGAGAGTTATGTATAGTTTGTAACTTTTGCTACCATTACCACTTTAAACCACTTCAAACCACTGTTCTGAATTGGACACTATATGCAGTCTTCTCTCTTGACAAACTTTTTTGGGCAAATGAAGCAGTTAGAGGAGTGCAGTTGTTTGTGCCCATTTGGTACTTATAGCCATCTCTCAAGTAGTGAATGTAAAGTAAGGAATGCTGTGAAACGTCAACAGTTACCCCCCTCTGAGAGAGGGGAAAAAATGCAGTTGCACAAAATTTTTTTTTTTTTTTGCTACAATGTGAATTTTTTTCATTTAGAGATTTTTCCCCGGAATATTTTCATGAGAAATTCTGTATATTTCCTGTGTCCTCCCTCCTTTTTTTTTTCCATACCAGGTTGGACCAATCAGCCTTGTGTTCATAGGAGTTATATCGGTTCACTGTATGCACATCTTGGTACGTTGCAGCCACTCTCTGTGTCAGAGGTAAATGTGGAACTACTTGTTCAGTTGCTGAGTTTCAGTATTTTTTTCCTTAATTTGTCTGTTCTGTTTGTGATTTTTGGCCTACAGAATGTCCTGATGCTATAGCAGTTCCTTCTGTCAGTTTAGAATCTTCCAGTTGTTGGAAGCAACACTCAAATTTGTAGCGTGTACCTATAAATGATAGGTGTGCTTTGTGCAACTCACTGAAAAAAAAATAATTGTTCTCTGTTCATATTCAAAATGAAATTAGTTTAACGTGTTGCCCAGTACCCTGCTAGGAAATAATAGGATCTTTCTCATTGCAGTTTTAATTGCTTATTTTCAGTCCATTAGTCCTTCTTTATATTCATAGATTTCTTCATAGCTTCTGAATCTTCATAGCTTTGGAAAGTGTATAATTTATAAATAGCCACTTTATAAGTACTCTATAGGAATAAAAGATAAACTAAGAAATCCTGTCAATGTCTTCCATGATTATATGTGAGTTCTGTCTCTTTGAATTGTGACAACTTGATTCTTTGAACTTGTAGTGCTGAAGGAATGAATTAAAATGAGCTAGTGAGCAGATAAACACTAAATACTCCTCCAAGTGAGTTGTACAATATTGGGGGGAAGCAGTTATTCGGATTGGTAGAGCTATTCAGACTGACAGAGTGTTTTGTTTAATAGTGACTTTTGTTAAACATTTTTATCTTACTGTCAGGTGTTAAAAGAAAAGCAGTGAGAGGGTCTCATGTTTAAAAAGTGCAGTAAAAGCTTTAAACTGAATAGAATTGCAAAACTATTCGTGCCCCCGTAGCTGGAAAATCTCTTACCAGATTAATATGACATTGTACTGTGAATGGACCCTGTCATTCCTGAATTCTTCACTTCTTCACTGTGGTTTTGAATGATCTTTGAAGATGATCACTGAAATAAGATCATTGAATCAGTTGTGACTGCTTGTGCAGGAAGAGTTTTTGAAACCTGTTCAAATTCTTTGTGACTTTTAGATTTGAGATCAGTTTCTTAAGCTCACATTATAAGTATCTGATTTTGGATTAATTTATAAAAAAACTTCGTTCTGTAAGGAACGTATTTAGTACTGTTGAAGTGGGGGAAGCAACATTGTGTTTAACGTGCTTGTTGAGTGCTAAATAATAGCCCTTCCTGGAGTAAGGAAGCCCGAGCCATACCTCTGAAATTCAGCACCAGTGGAATGTTGCCACAGGTTATAATCCTGGGAAACCAACAGCATTTTCAAGGTAGGGCATAGTTTTTAATAACTCCATTCTTTCTTAATTTTTTGATTTCAGGATGAAAAAGTCCTCACTGGGGTATAGTGATACAGTTAGTTATGCCATGGAATTGGGACCCTTTGCTGCTCTTCAGAAACGAGCTTCTTGGGGCAGGTAAGTTTGAATTAGAATTTAATTGAATAAATTCATTATTAAAAATTTGACTTTGTTTGACTTGGAATGATAGGAGAATTTCTTTTTACTAAGATGTTGCCTTCCTTAAGAATGATTTTTTACAGTGTCATTTGTTATTTCCTGCTACCAGCTAGTAGTGGTGACATGGGAGGATGTCTGTCTCNCAATTTTCAGGTCTACAAGAGCTGTGAAGAAAAAGAATTCTGTTTAGTAATATAGGAAGAGATGTGTTATAACCAGAAATGCATTCTGTATTGTCTAATGTAGTGAAGTTTTCATTCTCTTTTACTGGCATTCCCTGCATCAGAGTTCACTCTTTAAGCAGGTTGACACTGGAGATGTTAATTACTTTAGTGGATTTATTCAGAAAGGAAGCAAAGAATTGCTTTGCTTCCTGTTTAAATATAACATACAAATAATGGATAAAATAGGTACTGTTTTTGCAATAATGACATGAAGATGTTAATAGCTTGTTGTCTCTGTTAAATACTTTATCCTTCTTTTAAAAAAGACTATTATATTTGTCTTTGCCATTTGTTGCTGTAGAACTGTGGAGTTTGTAGTATGACTGCGCAGTAGTGAAATTGTGAATAGTGGAACAAACATATTGCTCAACATTAATTTAAAGTGGTTTTTACCTCACTTGTGGAAGAATTTTTTTTGTTCCTGTTATTTTCAAGGATGCAGCATCTTGCATCAGGGGTTTTGGCTATTACTTTGTTTCAAGTAAGCAAAAGGTGAGCTAGTTCTTTTAAGATCTTTTGTGATGACTTTGTAGGAATGGAGAAGAGCTCAATTAGAGGCAAAATTGATTTGTACTGATATATAATGACAATTCTCTATTGCACCTAAGAGTTACAAGCCACAAATGGCAATCAGATCTCCAGAGACACTGTATTGCAGCAAATCCATTCTCTGGAGCAGATCTCTGCTGTATGCTTAACTCTAGCAGAGCTTCATTACAGCATGTCTTCAGGCCACCATTGTGTATTACTTTGTTTCAAAAACAATCTGAACCATAGTTTAGTGTTTTTTCAGTAATATACAGTGTCTGAATGTGTATTTGGGTACACTGACATAGAACTGCCTGGTAAGATGTGAAAGTGTTATCTTGAGTTGATGCAACTTTTATGTCTTAGACTGCATATGAGACGTTTCATCTCTGGACCTGGTGGAAAACTGCTGTGTTGGGGGCTAAAGGGTGCATCAAATATGTATGTCTGTTGTTAACATTTGTACCACATTAAGTCCTTGAATTTCATTTTATGCCACTTTAAAATATGTTGAGTACCTTTTTTTTTTTTTTGAGAAACTGTGATACGTACTTAGTGTTACCTTAAAAACCACACACACAAAACCCACCCTGTCTTGCCATAAGAGGAGCATGTATTGCAGTACTTGTGAAATTAAAGTGGCATTTGATGGTTGCATTTTGATTACTGTAAAAAGGAGCAGTAATTGCATGTTAGGTAACAATGGGTTAATTATTTGGATCCTAAGTATAATGTATGTTTGTTTTTTCTTCCTCAGGTGTATTGTGGACTTTTTCTTAGTGATAACACAGCTGGGATTTTGTGGTGTTTATGTTGTGTTCTTGGCAGAAAATGTGAAACAAGTGAGTAATGTTGCCATATGGAAGCAGTTATGGGTTTAGATTAATATTTTCTCGCTTTTATTTCCTGTCCCTATAAAGCTTTTGGTAAATAGGAGCAATGTCCAAAATGAACAGAATTCAGACCTTGTGGAAGTGTTTATTGCCTTCTGACTTGTTTGTTGAATTTAAAACTTAATTGTAGACATGATAGAAAATAAGGATGAAACTGGATGAGAGGAGCCAGTTGTCCCTCAATTTTTTTTTCCCCTAGGCCTTCTGCTGAGAGCCTTTTTCTACCCCCAACTTCCTGGGCATATTTTACCCTTTTCCTGTCACTGGAATATTTGTTTTGTTCCTGTTTAGTCACTTCCCTTCGTAGAATCCACTGTATCTAAACCAATCCTGATTTTTTGTTCCTAAAAATGCCTGACATTGAAATTTCCGCTGCCTCCTCAGTAGTCAGTTCCAATGCTTTCTTATCTGTTAGACAGCTGCTTCTTTGTAGAAGCTTAAAATTTCTTATCAATGTTGCAAGTCCTTTATTTCATGTTCTAGCTCTAAGTAATTTATTCTTTTCAATTTGTGGATACTCTTTATATTTCTGAATATTATTATCCTGTCTCCTCTCTATGTAATATCTAATAGAGGGGAGACATGATAGAATCTAGTAACTGTTGTTGCTTTTCTGTGAATGCTTTGCAATTGGTCACATAGTTTACTTCAAGTTTTATCCCTGAAGTTGGTTAAATCAACTAAAAATTGCAAATGAGTCACCACAACTACAAATACCTATACCACAACTACAAATACCTATACACTTCCCCAGCAATCCCAAACCTTTCAATAAAACCCAGCTATCCCTTTTCTTCCCCTCAACCATCCATCACTGACAAAAGGAAACAAAACCATGCCTATCACTTTCATGACAGCTGCTCCTGCTTTCATTCATGTGTTTTGTCTCTTGTTTTCCAGTCCTTCTAAGCTCTTTCTCATAGGTGGAGATTATTCTGTTGACAGGGTCCCTTGTGTGTGTTGGTCATTCCCCTTTGCACACCCAGCAGTTGCAGGAAGAAGTTTGTGTGTCTGAGCAGGTGGTCCATGGAAGGAAGGAAGGAAGGTTGGATGCTCAAACACAGGCACATTGAGCTTGTGATGCTTGCTCCTCCATGGGCTTTTTAAGATGCCTGGACTCTACCAATATGCTTTGCTGTGTTTCCTGCTTATGAGATTATGGTTAGTCACTTGACATAAAGCTAATGAGGATGAATCTGGGCCTGTGTCTGTACAAGTGCTGGTGAGGCCTTGTACTTGAGTACTGGGCCTCTCACTTCAGGAAAGACACTGAAGTGCTGGAGCTTGTCCAGGGAAGGGCGACGGAGCTGGTGAAGGGTCTGGAGGACAAGTCAGATGAGGAGCAACTGAGGGAGATGGAGGTGTTTAGTCTGGAGAAAAGGAGGCTGAGGGTGAATCTTATCGTTCTGTACAACTACCTGAAATGAGGTTGTAGTGAGGTGGGGGTTGGCTTCTTCTCACAGGCAATTAATGATGGGATGAGTGGACATAGCCTCCAGGTTCACCAAGGGAGGTTCAGGTTGGACAACAGGAAGAATTTTTTGATGGAAAGGATTGTTAAGCATTGAAATGGACTGCCCACAGAGGTGTTGGAGTTACCATCCCTGGAGTGTTCAAGAAGCGATCAGACATGGCACTTAGTGCTGTGGTCTAGTTGACAAGGTGTGATCGGTCACAGGTTGGACTTGATATCTTGGTGATCTTATCCAACCCAAACAGTTCTGTGATTCTGTGATTCTTTGTATGCTCCTCTATTTAGAGAAGTGTGTGAGGAGTAAGATATGGCAGGTTACTGAGCATTAATCATCCGTGTAGATTCTTATTCTGCCAGCAATGGAGAGCAGAGTAATACCACGGTAATTTGAACAGTCTGATTTAACTCCTTTCTTCTTATACGAAGTGATGATGACTGCATTACGCAGGTCTGATGGTAGTTCGCCCAGTTCCCAACAGCGCATCAGAAACTCATGAAATTTAGCATGGAGTGCTTGGCCCCCATGCTTCCAGACTTCAGGTGGAATTCCACCAACCCCAGCCACCCTGCCAATTTTCACCTGCTGTATGGCCTTAAGAGTTTCTCCTAAAGCAGGGGCAGTATCGAATTCGTTCTTCACCGGTTATTGTGTGATGGACTGAATAGCTGAGTCTTGAATTACACAGCTAGTACTGAAAAGAGTCTGAAAGTGTTCAGACCATCGATTCAGAATGGAGGTTTTATTTGTCAGAAATGTTTGACCATCAGTGCTGAGTAGAGGGCTTTGGACCTGGTATGTAGGCCTGTATGCTGTTTTCAAGGCCTCATAGAATCCTCTGTGATCACCTGTATCTGCACATAATTGAGTTTTTTCAGCTAGATTGATCCACCACTTGTTCTGGATGGGAAGGCCCATACTACGACCTTAAATCATCTTGTCCAGGAGCTGCTTTATGCTGATGACGACACCCTCGTCACCCACACAGAAGCAGCTCTGCAGCGTTTAACATCCTGCTTTGCAGACGCTGCTGAGCAATTTGGGCTGGAAGTCAGCTTAAAGAAGACAGAAGTTCTCTATCAACCTGCACCTCAGGAAGTCTTCCATCATCCCCATATCACCATTGGCGAATCAGAGCTCAAATCAGTCCAGCAGTTTAATTACCTAGGTAGCCTCATCTTGGATGGTAAGATTGACAGAGAGATAGACAACAGGTTAGCAAAGGCATATAGTGACTTCGGAAAGCTTTATAAAAGAGTTTGACGAAATAAACACTTGAAGAAAAGTACAAAGATCAGTGTTTACAGAGCCATTGTGCTGTCTACTCTCTTATATGGGTCCGAATCATGGGTCATTTACTGCCACCGCCTGCGTCTCTTAGAATGCTTCCATCAACGCTGCCTCTGTACAATCCTAAACATCCACTGGTCAGATTATGTGACCAATATGTCTGTTCTAGAACAGGCAGCAGTTATAAGTATTGAGGCCATGTTGCTGAGAACTCAGCTGCGTTGGGCAGGGCACGTCTCCAGGATGAAGGACCACCGCCTCCCTAAGATCCTGCTTTATGGTGAACTTGCCACTGGCTGCTGCAAGAGAGGAGCCCCGAAGAGAAGATACAAGGACTCCCTGAAACAACATCTCAGCCTTGACCGTATTGATCATCATAACTGGTCTACTCTGGCCTCCAGTCGGGAGGTCTGGAGGCACATCATCTATAATGCTGCTGCTTCTTTTGAGTATGCATGCAGGATCACCCTTGAGGAGAAAAGACAACGCAGAAGGAATCGTGTCTTGCTGAATATTCCACCTGAGGAGTCTTTCTGCTGTGCCTTTTGCAACCGGACTTGTCTGTCTCGTATTGGCCTTTTTAGCCACCAGCGCGCTTGTGGCAAGCGTGGGTAGAGCCCTTCCCAATTCTTCATTTGCGAAGCCTAGCCATGATGGTGAGATTCTTATTCTACTCAAAAGCTAGACTACAGGTGTCTTGACATAGCTCACCTTTAATTAGGAAAAAGAGTGTCCCCTTGGGCAGTTAGTACATAGAAGATAGTATGGGTTTTGTTCATTCTCTTAGAGATGAGTATTTATATTGTGTCTAAAAAGTGTTCCAAGTTCTCTGGATGAAGATCCTGTCGAGATAGGGTATATTTGTGTATTTGGAAACTGAATACTCTGTAATTTGTGTCTTGGGAGGAAAAAAAATCAAACCTTTTAAACTACAGTTCTACTGTCAGAATCTGTCTCAATACCTGAAAATCCTCTCTGATGTCCTTTTCCTGGCCTTCCAAAGTGAGGTTTTTATTGCATTCCTTGCAATGTAAGTTCAAATTAAGTCTTTCCTATCAAATATGTATCTCATTAACCAGTTGTCACGTATGTGTTGTGACCTTGAGTAGAAGATGAGACTAAACACTTGTTGACCTTGGCTTTTGTAGGTTTGGAAAAAAAAAATTGAAATCTTTTTTGGAAACTTGTTGTTGCTTTATTGAGGAAGAGTTGAAAGCTCTTACAGAAAAGCAGGTGCTGCTGAAGCAGTAGCTGCAGAGACCCGTAACATGGACACTATGAATGGATTAAAGTCATTAGCAATTCAGAAGTTCCACTTCCAAATGTACTTAATTTAGATTGCCTTGTTCTTGCTCTTCGGGGAGGTAGAAGTCAGGTTTCTTCCTGGCAACTTTCGATTGCAGAAATCTGTCCCGTAGAGGGCACCAAAGAACACAAATTGTTACAGCCTTAATCTGTAACGATTTTGGGTAGTGAGAGAATGGGAAAGGTGAACAGATGGAAAGGGGATGGGGGACGAGAAGGCAAGAACTGAGATAAAGGAAGAACACGGTAAAAATGTTACTAATGGCACTCCTTTACCAATACCTCTGCATTATAATTTGTATGACAGAAAGAGCAGGTTTTGAGATACAGGTCAGGAAACAGTGGTCTCAGTTGAAGAGACTAAGGAAATGGAATTATTTCTTGCTTCTGAAATAGTTCTTGTAAGAAGTGTATTCGTGGGTTGAACTGAATTTTTTGCAAACACTAGCTATGCATTAGTTGTTTTCTGAGCGGAAAAGGAACCTGATAACCAGATTTGCGCAAGTGTCTGATCTTCCTGGATACAGCTGAAGTTGGTGGATGCTGTGATTGGGCTATGTAAATGAGACATCAGGTGAAGAAAACTGTTTCAGACATCACACCAGCATGTAAGTTAATGCTTGAATAACTGAAGTAACTCCTGATGAAGTCTTGTGTCTGTGGATATCACTATGCCTAGTGATTTCAGTGGCCGTGTACTTCTTTTCTAAAACCGTAATGGTATTTCCTCATGTAGTTTAGAGAAATGTTTGACACTTCAGATCACGTTGCTTTGTTTAGGACAGAGACAGTTAGAGTCAGTGTCTGCTGTTCTTGGCTCAGCATGACTGCCATATGCAGTGGTGCACTAGCAGAGAGCAGTGAGAGACTTGTCCAGAATAGGAATCTGAGGTTATAATAATTCTAGTATTTAGGAGATGAGGTTAGATAGAAAGTGAGTCATAGTCCATCCTAACACAATCAGCAGTAAACTTGCACTGAGCTAAAGAGCATATGAGAAAGTTTAAAACCCCCAAATTCCTCCTGCTGCTTTGTATTTTGTTGCTTTTTGAACAGTTTTAAGTGTTATCTGATTAATTTTTAAAAGCAAAATCTAGGAAAACACTTTCAAAGTGACGGTGATGTTAGTCCACACCTGAACAAATTAGTATAATCTCATCTTCATGAGAGGGTTTTTTTGCTGCTCTCTATTGTCAACTCTCCCACAACCTATTGCTCCACTCTAAGCAGAAGAGTAGTGATCCTTACATTCTGTAAGTTTTGTGTTTACTTTCTTACTCAGCTTTCTTCTACCTGTCAGTAACTCTTGCCGGTTTTTTTAGCTCTCGCACAAGATTAACCCTTGCTGGGTCTTATCTGGTGTGCCTCTTCTGAGGCTGTGTGCAAGATCACTATTCTTTCATGTCTCAAAATACACCTTTGAGGGGTATTTGCTGTGGCCATGTCTAAACCCGTAAGTGGTACTGCTCTGACTGATGCTGTTAAAGCTACTCTGTTGATATAAAGTTGGTTTAAAGGTATGTATGTCCACAAAAGGGAATAAACTGTCCTCCTGTGCATTTATATCAGTATAACTGTGTCCATAATATGAGTTACACAGTATATATGTGTGTGTGTATACATAAAATTCACCTGTGTGTAATGGACATAATTAAAACAGTTTGACAGTCAACAGTTGAAACTTTAAAAAGTTTCTATTTTTTTGGCAAGCAAATTGAAATATTAATTTTGAAGTCATGGGCTTCACATTTTGATGCATGCAAGTAATAGCCAGTGCAGAGTAAATTTCAGGAACCTCCTGCTTACCCAAGCCAGTAGTGCTGGTTTTAGCAGTGTTTCAATTCACAGTAACCTCTTCATCCAATGGCAAGCTGATCTCTAAAATAGTCTGTGTGGGATAAGTGTGTGCACTTTCAGCAGTTATTAGGGAGTAAGTGGAACTTAACTAACCATTTCATGTGTTCTTTTCTCTATTCCAATCCATAATCCTCCATAGGATAGACATTGGTAAACAGGGCTGTTTCAGAAAGGGCTCTGCTTTTCTTCGTTTTTAAATATATTTCTAAAGACTTACAGCAGAATAATCCGCAGGGATTGGTCCGATCTCATTAGGGTGAAGGCTATCACAAATAAAAAGGGTTTGTTCCATTTGAGTTACAAAATACATTTATACATTGACAGCTGTGACCACACAGAACGAAGATGGGAAGAGAGTAAGAAATTACCTGCTTTATACTGTCAAAATCTGGTTAAAGCAATGTCACTGCTGTCCTCTGAAGACAAAAAGAAAAGGGGGAAACTGGGATGTATCTGAGAGTGCTGGGAGAAACCTGAAGTCTTTGAAAGACCTTACAGACTGGAGAGGTTCTTGAGAACCAGGGAGAGGCAAATGTTGAGTTTATCTTCATTAAAAGCCAAAAGAATAATTTGGAGAATTACGAGCCAATCAACCTCTTCAATCCCTTTGAAAATCAGGAACTGAGTCTTCTTGGCATGCATTTCTGTGCACATGAGGGAGAATAAAGTGACTGGAACCTGTCAACATGGATTTACCAAGGGACTGACCAACTTGATTGCCTTCTGTAAGAAAAAAAGTCTGAATTTGTACATGATGAGAAATCACTAGATGCTACTTTATAAACGTTTATAGCAAGGTTTTTCATGCTGTCTCTACAATAAATTTGTATCTAAGTATCGTTATTATGGTCTGGATAGATAGGTGGACTGACAGACAACTGGCTGGGGGAAAAAGAACGCTGGTTGTGTGGTCAGACTCGGGGAGCAGTGTTCATGATCATGAGCCAGCAGTGTGGTGTGACGGCAAAGCAAACAAACAGCATCCTGGGTTGTATGAAAAGAAAAATTGCTGGTAGATAAAGGGAAGTGATTGTCATCCTTTGCTTCGCATTTGTTAGGCCATATCTAACATACTCTATCAGGTTTTGGATATTCCTAGTACTGGGAAGTCATTGACAAACTGAAGTGAGTTCAAGGGAGCCTGCTGAAATTACTGGGCCTGAAGCATTTGTCTTGTGAGGGCTGGGGAAACTGGGCTTGTTCATGTCGGAGAAGAACTGGCTTTTGGAGGACCTAAAAGCCACCCTCCAGGACTACAAAGAGGTTGTCTAGAAAATGGAATGAAGTTCTTTACTGAGGTCAAATGACAAGACAAGAGAAACCGTTCACAAAACAGCACAGGAATTTCTGTTCTGAGGGGAAGAAAAGCTTCCATACAGTCAAGCACTGGAACCAGTTGTCCAGACAGGTTGTGCAGTCTCTGTCTATCCTTAGAAGTTTTCAAGACCCAGCTGGAGAATGGGGAGAAGAACAATGTGGTATGATGCCGTAGCTCACGGAACTGTGAGCAAGCTATTGGACTATAGACTTCCTGAGGTCCTATCTGACCTATGATTCAGTGACTTCAGACCCCTGGTTTTGGATGAGGTAATGGAGATTGTTGAGAATACGGTGTTTTGTGTAGTTGGTAGGAGACTTGACAAGGCAAAGTGACTCAAATGAGAGATGGTGTAGAAGAGAGGAAGGAGCAGAGGAACACTTTGTGTGTTTTGTGGAACTGGCATTTATTCCCCTAGAATTGCAGCTTTTGCGTTAAAAACGTACAAGAAGCCCATGCTTTTCATAGCTTGGACTAAAGACAGCTGTAATTGCAAATCTGGTTTATGCAAAATATTATTCTGTGCTGCTTAGGTTCAGAATTTCATTTTTCTTTTTTTTTTTCCCTCCCAGCTAGGATGTCTTTGATGCCCTGACTTCTTTCTTTAAACTGTATTGCAAGGAACAGGATCTGCAGCAGACTTCTGCAACTCATGACATTCTTGAGAATCCATTTGACCCCGTTTCCTTCCTCCAGTGAATGCTGTGCCAGGGAACAGTGCAGGAGAAGGGTACCATGCTTGCCGTATTGTAAAGCAGAATACAGTGTTGTGATTTGTTGCAGGAATACATCTCATATCTTAGGGGTGCAAGGGGGAGTTGGTGAGCTGGGGTCAGGGAGGCAGTTTTATTGCCCTTTCTGCATCAACATTCAGTCATCTGATAAAAGTTGTGGAGAGTTTATGTGCAGCTGTAGTATGTTCTTTCTCTGTGCTTTCCTAGTATTTTTGTGAAAGTAAAAGGCAGATGGAGATGTGATCACCCCCTTCATCAGGGTAGCTGATCACAGTAGAGCAAAACTTGAATAGAATTTTATATTGTACCTTGCATTTTCCACTGTATTAGCCAGTAAACTCCAGCTGAATATCTAATTGGAATTTGGTGATGCTAATAGAAAAAATTTCTGACTTCAGGCACTTTTTATTAGGATTTGTGTACACTAAGGGAATGCCTCTGTCTTAAGAAAAAAATTGAAGTGTTTGAATGATTGAAATTATTTGAGTAGAAGCTGGTTTATACTGTGGTATTTACAGATGTATTTTAGAGCCTGAACTGTATCTTGCCTGGTGTTTTTTTGTTTGGTTTGGTTTGGTTTTTTTAAGGAATAAATATTTTATTAATTTTTTTCTAATAGCTTATCAGGTATTTGTATAAATTGAAGGCATACTGGGTTAACTACTTATTGTAGAGGAGGTTTTCAGTTGAGTTTGTGTGCTCAAATCACACTGTGATTCTTAGAAAACTCTTTTACGTGTCCTTGTGCGCAGAGCAGCTCTGACTGTTTGCAAATGCATGCAAGCAAGTAAACACAGGAGACTTGTTAAAGTGAAAGGCTTAAAGTGCTTGTTCTGTATTTCTGTTTTAAGTATAGTGGGAATGCTGTAAACTTCTACAGAGAACTTATGTGGCATTAGGGAAGTAATTTGGTTAAGTGTTTGAATTATTGCTTGGCAAAGTAGAGGTATTGTAGCTCTGTGAATTCAATTCTAAATGTAATTAGCACTTCTTTGTAGCTTTCTAAAAATGTTATCTTAATGAAAACTAACAGATGTTACACGTCATGCAAGGGACACTTAAGATCCTTGCAAAGTGGAAACCATCAGTGTTTCCATAATGTCCAGTGTCTGTTTTCATTTAAAGTGAGATGTCTGGAAAACATGTGGTTGCAGAGTTGTATCTTTTTCTTTCCCTATTTCATAATGGGAAAAAAAGTGCATGATGCTTTTTGTTACAGAGAAAATGATCTTAAGTTCATTCTGTCTTCCTGAGTTTTTAGATTATTTGAAACAATGGAAATAAGGTGAATTGTGCAAAATTTTTTTTGTGCTAGGCTTGTAAAGTCTGAGTTTTGGTGAACTTGCCAGGTTGAATGACTTGGTTTACATACACTTGGTTTTCCATTAGCAACTAGCTCCTTATACCTCATGATAGTCTCATAGTGCCCACATTACCTTGATTACCTGCCATTTCACCAGCCTGTCCTCATTTCTTCATTTCACCCTCTTCTTCAAAGTAAAAAATTAATAGCCCTGAGTTGCTCTGACCTATAAAAAATGTCATTAAGTACTGGTAATTGTGGTGTTTGCTTAGGAATGCTGTGGCTAAATAAAAACTTAACATTTTAATGGTAGTACTTGCCCCTTTCATTTAACAGCTTGATGTGTTTGGATTTTTGAAGCAGGATCTATGATCTTGTTATTTCACTGTCACAGAGAATAACTGATATTTTAAAGAACAAACCATATTGAAAGAATTGCCCTTAAATTAATCAGTCTTGGGACCATGCCTGTGAACTGTGTACCAAAAAACCTATTACACTTTCACATTGTGTGCTACTGTTAATTTATATCAATATAATGAGTACAGAACTCTCAACTCTCCTAGAGCTCATGGTTTTTAAAGCTGAGTTAATGTTCGTAAATAAAAGAGTAAAGAGTGAAAAAAAAATAATTTGAAATAAATGAAAGACGGGTGTGTTCATATTCTAACATTTTGTATGCATGCTGCTATCATGTGCACGGCGAAGGCATGAGGTTGTTAGGCACTGAACTTGGGTGCAAAAGCAGTTTGTCATCTAACCCCCTTACTCTCCTTAGGAAGATTCACACTCTTAAGATTAAGGCCCAGTTCTGTCTTGCTTGCTTTCAGTTTACCAAACTCTACCTTTCTGAAAGGAATCTGATCAAAACTGTGCATGTGGATTTCCACTTTAGTCTGTGGTGGGATAATGATGCTTTGAAGTCCTGATTTCATCATTTACCGTAAGGATGAAATGCTTGCTAGAAATGCCTTGTCTTCCCCTCAGCACCAAGAGTACAAGTACAGGGATCTCAAAATTCCTGTCATTCACCATGTGAAGCAGAGGAATTTCCCAATAGGAAAGCAGCAGTGCGACTATATACTCACTACTACCACTGTCTAACATGTTTTTTTGCTTTGTTTTGGGTTTGTTTGGTTTGGTTTGTTGGGGGTTTTTTTATTTATTTTATTTTTTTTGTGTGTTTTGTTGTGTTTTTTTTTTTTAATTTTTAAATAAAGGTCCATGAAGGATTCTTGGAAACTAAGATTGCTCCCATGAATGTTAGTGCCACTAGCAGTTCGTCTGAGAAGAGGAATATTGATTTACGAATATACATGCTGTGTTTCCTGCCATTCCTGGTCCTCCTCGTCTTTATTCGTGACCTTAAGAGCCTGTCCTTGCTTTCATTGCTTGCCAATCTGTCCATGGCTGTCAGCCTGGTGATCATTTACCAGTATATTGTTAGAGTGAGTATAAAAAGTTTGTTATCTGTTTTTTTCAGTGTGGCAAGTAGTGTTTGTTGCATGTGGCAGTTGGTCTATGATAGATATACACTGACTGACAGTTTCTGAAAGGCAGCATTATCATGTAATTAATTGAGGCATCTTAATTTAAGGAGGTGCCTCAAAATCTGCGATAGGCTCTAAATACAGATTTTTACAGTGCTTTTGAAAGAAAGAATATTGCTGCATTTAAGATAATAAAAATATATATTTTGGTGAGTGGGAAGTGGAAAATGGGGAGGAAGGCAATAAGAGATATTGACGAGGAGGCAGGAGAAGTTATGTAGAAAAAATTGGGGAAGATAGTAATTAACTACTCTGCAGGAACTCAGCTTGTAATAAAGATATTTTCTTTTAATGTCCCTCATGGTTATGAAGAATATCTGTGCAGTATGAAAGCAGATTAGAAAATTCAGAAGTTTGCAGAAGATTAAGCTTTATATGTGCACTTTTGCATGTGCTTTAATTGATGCTCCCTCATATACACCAGTGTGATACTTTAAATGTGAAATTTTTTCATGACAGTAATAGAAACCTAGAATAAATATATCTGCAAGTGTCTGTGTGGGAAGGTGGCTATAAATGTGTGTAAAGGACTAAGTTTGGGAGGAAAACCAGGGATTATAAATAGCAATGTCAACATTTACTGAGTTATCTTTCCTATAACATAATACATCAATCAAAATTTTAGAGAGAACTAATGTAGTTTACACTGTTTTGCTTTCTTTTCTTCAGGATATAGTAGATCCTCGAAAACTGCCTCCAGTGGTCGGCTGGAAGAAATACCCACTGTTTTTTGGGACTGCAGTATTTGCTTTTGAAGGAATCGGTGTGGTAAGTGCTTTTTACTGACTCTTCAGAATCACTGGTTCTATGTTAGATGATGGAATACAGGCAATTTTACTCCTGTTGTTATTTTGTTGTTTTTATTGAAACACTAATCTCCCACATTGGTATGAAGAGGGTTAGTTTGTCTGGTCAAAAAAGGCAAAAGTTGAGAACACATCCCCATCACAGGGGAATTTGGTGGATACTGACTACTACTTGGACACTTAACCCTTTCCCAAATTACAAGAATGCCTTTAGTTCCAAATAAATTGAGACAATACTGTAATAATAACTGGTATCATAATATGTTCTATGGTAGTATAGAACTAAGTTAATAATATGATTATATTGTAATTACAGTGATTCAGCAGCTCAGTTTTATGTGATGAGTGTGTAAAAATAAAAGTGCATTCAGCATCCTTCTTTTCCTTTGGGGTCAGAAAGGACTAAGTGATTTACTAGAAATGTATTATTTTTCCTGCTTCAGACTTGTCTATAGATCTGACTTGATAGAGATGAGGGTGATAAGGAAAAGGATAGAAATTTCCAAATTTTTTTTTTGATTCATGACTTTCTGACAATGAACTTCAAGTCCTCATTGTTTCCTGAAATATGTCAGTTATATAGATTTATCACTCAGAACATTTGGGTTTCAAAAGTGGTTCTTTTTCCGTCTCTTACTAAGTCAAACATCTCAAACCGGCAAAGTCTGCAGGTTAGTCAACCATTTTTGTTCCCTACGATATATTTTAAAAACTAGCTAAAGAGACTTCTGGGAATGGCAGGTCATAATGTCTTTAAATTGTTGGGAAATTACTCTATGTGCTTTGTTTGTTATATAATTACATATTTCAGCAAGTGTTACTGTATGCTTAAAACTGAAAAACAACCAACTGCTTCCTCTTCCCCCCCAAAAAAAAAACAAACAAAAAACTCCACAAACTAAAGCAATCCCAAACCGAGATGCAATTAATCTGAAATGATTGTCTGTCATTGACATAACATAGGAGATTTTCAAGTCTGTTTTCTTTTCTCAAATTGTCAGCTCGGACTTAGATTATTTTACCTCGATGCTGTGTTATCAGTGGCAGAAGAGCTGAATAGGAAAACCTTTTAACTCCTATTGTGGTGCAAAAGAGTGTTTTCAGAGTGTTCTCCACTGTTTCTCAGGTGTGAACTGACAGATGCAGAGCTTTAGCTACCCTATATCTGACTGTGTCTGGATATCTTTCATTTTGTCATCCAGAACTTTCATTATAAGAAATCAGCTGTTTGTCTGAGATTATTTGATGCCTATGGATCTTGGGCAAAAAACACCTGTGCTCAGTGAAACAGAGATTGGACTATGCAAGGTAGTTATATAGTCTGTCTGTGACGGACTTCACTTACCGTGTGTGTTATGTACAGTAGGTCTGATACATGTCCCGGTCGTATTTGATTTGCCCGTGTGCTGCATAGCACACAGGTGTGTATTTGTAGCTAGGGAATCCCAAATGAGAGTCCTGTGAGCCTCGGGAAAGTGGGGAAGACTTATCATTTGGTAGCAGTAGTTTATTGAATTATAGGTAGGGAATTGATTTATGGTAATTATTTTCTGGCACATTAGATCCCACATTAGAGAGCTCCTTAAATTTACTTCTGAAACTTCTGAAGAACTGCCCAGAGCATTTGCTTGATTGAATCCCTGGTTGTTACTAATGACATCTTTAGAACTCCTGATTTTTTTTAATCTTCTATTCAAGGGGGTTTGTTCTATTTGTACCTTTAAAGCACAAAAATACTGCTGTTTACAAACTAATTAAATGTTTATGTTCGTTATGGTTTGATACACATTGTATGTGTGTGTTTACATTACACAGGGCCATTAGAAAAATATGACTACCTTTACAAATTAAAATTAGTGTAGAGTGAAAATCTAGATCTTAATGTTTCTTCCTTATATGCAGAATGATATTAAGATGTCTCTGCTTCTCAGGGATATTTTGGACATACAGAATATTTGTTGTGCATGCTTATGCTCTGCTTGCAGGCATCATAGAGAAGATTTGAAGAAAAATATTATTTTATGGGTTTGGATAATCAGAACTAAACAAAGTTGTTGAAGCATGAAATAAAAAAAGATGAGTGAAGTAAAGCAAGACAGACATTTCCTCTTTACGTAATTAATATTTCATACAATTCTTGGTGATTGATTTAATTGATAACTAGTTATTACAGCTCTGTAAGTTACCATCATAGACCTGTTGTATGTAGCTAATGTGTGACAACTTGTTACCCTGTGTCTTACTTATTGTCATTCCTAGACCTGTGGTTAAGTTGTTCTGGTAAGGAAAAAAAAACAACCGCCATTTAGTTAGATTGGCTCTTTAGTCTACTTTCTCTGACTGCAGGCACTCAAAATGAATTTTTATAATCTTGGTCTTGTAGTTAGAGACTTGATTATAGGTTTTGTTCTGGAATGTCTTGCAAATAACACATATTATTGGGAAGCTGTCTGATCATGGCATTATGAACAGAAGCCTTAAGGTCTTAATTTTATCAGAAGAGGATTATGATTGATTAATTTTATGCAATAGATTGGCCTGAAGCAGTTTGAGGTCTTATTTTTCCCATTTCTTGATTCTGAACATGCATTATGCTAATTCTCATCTGAGAGCTGCCAGATTATTGGATGTTATGAAAAGGGTCAGTAAATGAAATTCTGAATTTTTTGGACTGGTTGAGTCATCTAAAGCAGAACCTGACAAGAGAGGATAAGTTCCCTCAGTGTGGGTTTTTTACTGCCATTGTTATGTTTAAAATAGTCTTTCCTGCTAAGAGTATTTAATGATGAACAACTCAAGTAGAAGAATAAATGATCTATAAAGACACAGTACAAAGCAAGGTGCTTGAGCCATAGCAGCTGGGAAGATTTATTTTCAAAGATACATAATTGATTTTGGTTTTATTACCAGAAGAGAGGGTAATGTTGCCAGAAAGCAAGTGGCAGTTCATAATGCATGTTCAGTGTGGAAACATGTCTGTCTGGTTTCTTTGAAGCAAATAACAGGGGATATACTCTAGCACAGATCTTTTTTCCATCCCATTGTTCCAAAAAGCTTCTTTTATATTGATCTTTTTCCTTTTAGTTTAGCACTTGTCATCACTTCAAATATGACTATAGTTCATTAGTAACTAATAAAATTAGTGAGACTAATGAAACAGAGGAGACTGAAGTCCTGTTCACTCTAGGGAACATGTTTTGGGAAGCTGCAATGATTCAGCAGATTCATAGTAAAATTTTCTTCTTGATCTTCTGAGACTATGTTTCTCTTATAGATGGTGAGTGTATGAACATGGGTTTTGGTTAAACTTTGTTATTAGCTTAGAACTGATTAGCTGTCCCTGTATAATAAGGAAATCAGCAGTATGGAAGCAATTTGGAATATTGTTGCTTTAGCTATCGTTATCCCTAGATAAATAAACTTTAAGAACCTTAAGTTTACTGATTTAAGTCTGTAATAACTCAAAGAAGGAAAGATAGACTCTTTAAAATTGAAATATAGAATCTCAAAGAAACCAAGGCAGTGCCTAGAAACTAGTACTTGTGAAATACTAAAAGCTAGTTAAACATTTCATCAACCAGTGTTATAAAACTATTTTGAGATATTTTTCATTAAAATAAAAGCAACTGATATAATGAATTGATAATATTATGATGATGAACTGAGCTGTTCATGTCTGCCTGTGAGATCAGTCTAAACTCTTATTTGATGGCAAATTTGAACAATTTTGTCATTTTGCTAAAGTCCAGGCAAGTTGTTTGCTTGTTGCTACAACTGCTGGAATAAGGAATAAGGTTAGTGCTATCAAAGAGCTGATTAATGTTAATTCATGCTAAACTCTGAGTGATACTTGTAACAGGATTAAAGAGTTCTACAGTCGGTTTCTTGTGCTATTTATTTCTTTGCTCCCTTTTTGAGTTGTCTGTAAAAATGGGGTTACTGCACATTGGTAAAAGGTTCCTGCTGCAAATTGTGAATGTCTTGGCAGCTGAGTGGTAGTCATTACTGTGTGAAAAGAGGACAAGTTGGCAGCAGGGGCACCCAGTGATCCCTTGATACTGAGTTAGCAAACAGCAGCTGAAAGCTCAGTACTGTCAGTCTGGTGGTTATCATTCACAATGTTGAGCACTGTTTTGGAATTCCAACACTTATAAGATTGTAAGATCATCAGGGTGACCTTGTGAAAGTCATATGGACTTCTGACATCAGTTCAGTTTGTGGAACCGTAGTGGCAACAGAAGTGCAGTACTCTAAAATGGATGCAACAGAAATGCAGTACTCTAAAATGGATACAACAAACCGCTTAAGATACTTGGGGTTTTTTAAGCTTTAAAGTGAAGATTTTGGTTCAGAAGGCAGTATGTTGATTAGGAGATGGAGAAAATGTATATTTAGCCCTGAGTGGACCTTTTTGAATACAGGACTCTGCTGGGGATGAGAGGTTCTGTGGCTGCTTCTTTCCCTCTGTGCTTTCGCTTCTCTCTGGCTATGGGTTCTCTGTGCCAGATGATGCTGCCTGGCAGATTGTGGGGCTGGTCTTCAGGCCATAGAATAGAGTACCAACACTACTTACTGAACACAGGAGCTGCAGGTGATGGAATGCAGTGAATGTGTCTTTCATGGAACACGTAATGTTATTTTGTAAGAACCATGTTCGAGTTCCTCTTTCATATTCCAAAGGTGAGTAGGCCTGGTTTTATAATGAATGTGAAATTTTTGTTACTGAACTAAAAGTAACTTCAGACTGAGTGTGCCCTTAATGTAGTTAAGCCTCTTGAACACACTTTTTAGAAGTGTAAAACCAAAGCCTTCAGGCTTGCATCTGTCTGTAGCATTACCATGTGGAGGTAATAGTTTTGCATAATGTTGTGCTTATGTAATAGCAGTTACACTCAATAAATATTTTGCAGCAAAAGTCTGACTAGCTTTTCTGTCCTAGATTTAAAAAATCAAATCCAAATGTGGAAGTCATATTTTATAATAAGCTTCAGAGGGGAGGAGGATGAAATAGATTCATAACATTTACACAGGAAATATGATTTTCCTTCTCCATTACATATAAATATGCTAAGTTAACTACTGTTTGTACAATTGAGTATGACTTTTTTCCCCCCCTGTACTGCAGTACTGTTGAGTACTGCAGACAGATTAGCTTAGTGAAGAGAAAACATTACTTCCCAACATTAATTTGAGGTTTGGAAAATAAGAGTTCTTATATTTTAGCCTATTACTTGAAAATGTCTATTCAGACTGCTTTTGAACTTGGATATCAGAGCTTTGCAGTAGAAGATATGGTGGTATTTGTATACCAAAAGACAGGCTCTGGAATCACATTAGGCAGCAGCTAACCAATTCCAGAAGATTTAAAAAGAGAAAACTAAGTGGATTATAATTTTAAAATGTCATTATTTGGATTTTGAAAGTAATGCAGATGAGCTTGTTAGGCCTGTGGCTTTGAGATAAAAGCCTCTCATTGTCAAAAACTCTTTTGCCAGATTAATATTATCCTTTAAAAAATAAAAAAAGAAACCCAATGGCAGGCTTCTGTAGTCCTTAAGACCAGACTGGATTTGATAGAAGCAGACATTTAACAGGTAACATGACATCATCTAAATTTTCTCGGCCTATCATCTACTTGGCCCAGGATGTATCATTTCATTGGTGTTCTTTTGAGATGATGCAAAGGCTTGTATCCTCAAAATGTGAAAGATGGGAGTTTTCTGAGGATATTCCTGTGTTTGGACAAGCAAGTGCAGGTGACTGGATTTCATGACTGTGGGAGATGACTTGCTCCTAAATGTGCGTTGGTAAAAGTGGACTCTAAATGTTGTGTCAGCAAGAAATGTAATTTATCAAATTAAATATTCCTCACCAATATCCTGCACTTCCTGATTATGGAGAAAATTACTTTCACCCTGGAGAACCACTTTTTTGTACATATTCTACCTTTAGTACTTCCTGTTTTAATGGCAAATCTTAATAACACAAGCAGAAGAATCTAGAGTATAACTTTCTTTCAGGCAGCATCTCATCCCTTATTCTTGCAACATCCACAAGTTTCTTTTTCCTTAGAAAAGCTATGATACACATGCATTTTCACAAATAGGACAACAAAGGCATTTAAGTTTACTGCTTACTCACCTGAAACATTTCTTAATCATTATGTGGTTCATGACTTTGAGAAAGGGAGCAAAGGGCAAGAGCGACAGTGTGCCAAGCTGTTGTGTTCTGCCTTGCCAGCCTGTGGCAGTTGGGGTTTGGGGTCTGAGACTTGGCTTCAGTGAGGCACAGAAGCTAATTCTTTTTAGATGTTACCCTGTCTTAAATGGAAAACTTGTCTGTCTTAAGTATACATGCAGTAGAGGCAGAGTGAGGCATGTACTGTTTATGCTAATATTACATATAATTAAGAAGCAGTTATAAAATCACAGAATCAAAGAATATGCTGAGTTTGAAGGGACCCACAAGTATCATCAAGTCCAGCCCTTAGCCTTGCACACGACCATCCCCAAGAGCCACACCATGTGCCTGAGAGAGTATTGTCCAAACGCTTCTTGATCTCTGTCAGGCTTGGTGCTGTGACCACTTCCCTGGGGAACCTGTTTCAGTGCCCAGCCACCTTCTGGGTAAAGAAAAAATATCCTAATCCTAAACCTAATCCTCTCCTGACACAACTTCGGGCCATTCCCTTGAGTCCTGTCACTGGTCACCACAGAGAAGAGATTAATGCCTGCCCCTCCTCTTCCCCTCATGAGGAAGTTGTAGACTGTAATGAGATCTCGCCTCAGTCTCCTCTTCTTCAGGCTGAACAAACCAAGTGACTTCAACATGTACGTCCCCCTCCAGGCCCTTCACCATCTTCATTGCCTTTCTTTGGACACTCTATAATAGCTGAATATGTTTCTTATATTGTGATGCCCAAAACTGCACCCAATATTCAAGGTGAAGCCACACCAGAGCAGAGCAGAGTGGGACAATCCCCTCCCTCGACTGGCTGGCGATGCTTTGCCTGATGCCCCCCAGGACATGGTTGGCCCTCCTGGCTGCCGAGCACTGCTGACTCATATCCAACTTGCCATTGACTTGAAATTATTTGTAGTGTATTTTGCTTTTTTGGAGTCAGAATTTTTGTTCCCCTGGCCCATCATTCTGTAATTCTTCTAAACGGCTGCTATGTTAAACTTACTTGTAATGGTCTGAGGCAAGATTTCCTTTCTGATGTGTTCTGACTGAGTACTTCTCTAGAGTGTATGGAATTGTCTAAGTAATATGGAAATATGAGTCTTCAGTATGTATACCAAAAGACACACAAACCTTTTGAATATAGCTCTGAAGATGCAGGAACATTAGTAACTTTTCTTGGAGAGAGCAGCTAGCTAGAATAAAGACTTGCATCCTTGGTTTTAGATTTTCATATCTACCATTTAATTGGCAGCATCTTTACCATCTATAATAGATTCTATGCAGCCTTTTCAGTGACAAAGGTAGCATTGCAGCGTATGTGCATATGTGTGTCTAAACATAACAATAAATAAAGTTTAAGTTCTGGTTTACCTCTTAAATATTTTGCCAACATATTTATTTTTTAAGTTAAGTCTACTGTGAGTCATAGAATAATTTACATTTAATGGATCAAGCATGATGGAGACAGTTGAAAAATAATTATTTTATGGCTGAAAATACTAATTTTTAACTCTTGAGCCAGAAGGAGTCGAGAAATACATGATCATATACTGTACCTTTATTTATTATTGCAGTAGATTGAAACATACCCTCCAGCAACGTTTGTGTTTCTAAGTAATATTTTCTTTTAGCACTTAACTGGTAGAAATTTTGGGAGAAGCGTAATTTATAGTGGACATATTAGAATATAGTATTGTATAGTCTGTAGGCTGAGTAATATTTTCTATTGACATATCTTTTGCTGGATAAAATTGCATACTATTGTAAAGGGCAGCAAAGCAAATAACACTTCAGTGATTTTGACAGGACAAATACTTAAAAAGTATTAGTGACTGAAAAAAGATGCTACTTTTTCATTTTCAGTTTGCATTGGAGAGGAGTATTTTTGATTTCATGCACAAATAAAGTTAAATAAGACATGATAGTACACAAACTTGCAGAGCTTCTGTTAAATTTCAGACGAAGCTAAAGATTAACGAAATGTCACAATAAAGTGATAAACAGGCTCTTAAGCATAAAAAGGGAAAAAGAAAAAAGAACCTCTGTAGAAAATGTGAGGTTTAGATGACAAGCGAAGTAGGATTTATACAATTCCTGCGAGCATTGTTAAATCAAGGCCACCAGAAGAGGCAAATAGAATGGATTTTGATTTTTTGGGTATATGAGTAGTTCTTTTTCCTGGTGAAACAGGTAGGAAACTGCTTAGCTGGAATCTGAGGAGATCGATTTTTGGAGAGATTGAAATTGCTCAGCAGATTTCAGAAGGTAGTGTTCTGTAGTGAGAACTTGTCTTCTGGATTTATTTATTTCATATAAAACTTTTACTATAAAAATTGACGTATGGTCACCATTTGACTTGCATCTTTCCTTGGATAATAGTAGTTGCCTTTTTATTTGCAGTCAGGAGAGAACTGTTATGGAAAATTAGATTGTTTATTGTACGTCTTCCTAACAGTGATGTTCTGTATCTTCCTAAAGAGAGTGAGCTTTAAAAACATATCCAAAAGTGCATAAAAGCCTGTTGCTTACAATATCGCATGAGACTTTTTCTGTGCAGTGCAAGAGGACATGAACAAGGACAGGCAAGCAAAGCATAGCAATGTAATATTGATGTATGTTATGATTATTATTTTACTTGGAGAAACCATACTTCTGCTGCAGACAGTCCCCTGGTACGTTGTGTGGTTGTAAATCCACCTTTCAGTGAACAGATGAATTCATTGGTACCTTCTGCAGACAAGAAGGAATGGGCCAGGCCTGGGCTCCATTGGTTTGCTGAGGATTTAATATTTTGTCTTTGGAGGTTAGATAGTAGAATTTATGTTTACATACTTTGAATACCTTCAGTATCCGCTTCCTCAGCTTTTTTGCTTTGACTGAATAGAGCTTTATCTTGTTGCTGTAGGACATGATTATAGATGGATTTTTTTTCCCATGAGTAAATTGATAAACATATTGGGTTTAATTTTCCAAAATTCTCTAGTTGTCTCTAGCTTAAACTAATAAAATCTTTTGTATAGCTGTCTCTTCTGCCTGAAATACATCTTTTAAAAGTGGCAGGGATGGAGGATTGCTTCATTCTTGCCGTTTTAGTGGTATTTCCTGAGAAAGGGAAAGATAACCATATGTATTTAAACACTAAGTGTGTCTGCTGTTAAATTATCCATTACAAGATTGGCCGTGAGAATTAAATCACAGTTTACCTGATTACCTGCAGATTGAATTCTCTTGTGAGTTTTTTTTTTTACTTCAGTCATATAAAACATACAGTAGAGATTTCTAATCAGTATTAGGCAGTCCCCTGCAGCTTAGTTGCAGAAAAGACTGAGTGTAGCAGGATATTCAAGGCAAGGGATGGGGAGACAGTGGTATTATTGGGGATGTTTATACCTACTTCATGGAGCTTGAGATGAAAGGGAAAACAGTTTGCATAATGGATGATAGCATATGAGCCAGGTCATTTCAAAGATTCAGTTGTGCTTCCTTGCCAGTAAATGATGGGTACTTTTGAATTTATGTGTGGATGAAAGCAAGATGGATTATGCTTGTTTTGTAATTTTAAGAAACCAAAGGTTGATTGTAACTAAATGAACCAAGTATTAAGTTCAAGGAAGATAATGGTAGTGACATGTGCAGATGTCTCAAAAATTATAGGAAAAGCTCTGCGAAGCAAGTGACGGAGAAAAATGATAGAGAATTTATTCAGTGAGGAGGGAAAACAATGATAGAAAATGAGAAATTATGAAAACGATCGGTTTTGTCTAAAATACCTGATTTCATAGGTATTTGGGGCTATGACAGGGACTAGTGTGAAATGAGGGAGAAAGAACTTGAAGGAAGCAGAGCATGAAAATAAGAAGCATGAAAGTGACCCATTTAAAAAAAAAAGGTTAAAAATATAATATTTGAAACTCTGAATCTCAGCTCATCTTCCAGTTCTCTTGCCTGCATCATTCTGCCTCCAGAGACCTTGCTTGGGATGGAAGACTATTCCCCGAAGTTTCCCCTGACCTTAGTATCTCCCATCACTAGGTTGTGCAGCGGTTGTTTATGTACTTATTGATCTGAAGAGTATGGGAGATATTGGACTAGATGAATGATACTGCCTGTTGTAGCAGAAATGGGTGTTTGAACAAGCACAGAGCAACAGCGAAGCCTTAGTGTGTCATACTGAGTTGATGCAATATCCCCTTTGAGAGGTGTTATGATGCAATATTGGACAGAGAGAAAGAATCAGAGGTGTGAATGTTTTTTTTCCAAAGCTATTCAGTTGTCTAGGTAAGGTGTTACCTTTTTAAGAAAATAATTTAAAAGAATTGAAGAGTGAAATTAATTTCTGGCTCTAGAAAAAAGGGCAAGAAAGCATGTTCAGCTTCAGTGTTCCAGAAGGGAAGTAATCAAGCCAAAACTAAAAAGCATTTGTGAAAAGAACCTTATATCTTTTGCATTCAGATAAAATGTTAGGTTTTCTGAAGTCATCACAAGAATGATTGTGCAGGGACTAGAAAGAAATTTTACGTGAAAATCTATCCAGCAGCTGCCCAACAGTGACACAGTGTCAGAACAAGCACTGGCTCACACCATATCTCCTGTCAGCCCCTGTCTCCTTGTGAACACTTCACTAATCCTTTGGATCCTGATGGAATTTAGCAGCTTAGGGAGCAGAGAGTTTGTGTAATATACAATATATATAAATATACAGTATATATAAATTGATTGTTACTTGGCTTCATGTTAATTCAGCGAGGTGCAGAACTTTTCGTCTTGTCTGGAATAGGTGACACTGATACTGTATAAAACGTGGCTCAAATTCTTCACATAATTACTTTGGGCATCAGTTCTACCAAGGGAAGCACCTCCTGCAGTGACAGCAACTGTCTTGTAATGTCTACTGCTATGCAGAGAGAGTATCTGAATCTGGGAAGGCTTGTGCTGAGGCTGGGAAGGGACACTCTCGCTTGTACTGAGTGATACAGGAAAGGCTACATTAGCATCCTCATCTGTTCACCCTGGAGGCAGATCTAGTGTTGATAATAATTCAAAGATAAGCAGGGATAAATTAGTATCTTTAACATATTTAGATATTGAAATTATATTTAATGTGTCTCACTAGTGATATTATCCTATATTTTTTTAATGTGTCTTTTCCTTAAATTCAGAATAAATGAAGGTTGTAATGTTAAAGTAAGGTTGGTGATATGAGAACACACATTTAGATGAGTAAGTTTTATTCTTACCTACTCATTAGTGTGCAGGAAATGATTTTGTGTTTAATGACTAAACTTGGTTTAATGGTTAGTTAAAAAACGAGAGTTAGTACGCTTAAGAAAGTTGTCCAATAATGGTTTAAAATTGTTTTTTAATTTTCTTTTAATAAAGTCTTTTTTCTTGGAGAAATGCAAGTGTTCAAATTGACTACGTTGAAATGCTAATAAAAAATCGCAGTATAGCTAGAAATTAAAAAAAAATTGAATGCTTTCTTTGGAGTCAAAACACATTGGACATAGTATGTGTCACTGGCTCTTTATTTTCATTTATGAACTAAGTTTCAGATAGACAATTGTATGATAATATTGTCAGCCTATAAAAGAAGTTTGTTAAAATGTAAGAAGATTAAAAAGGCAGATATCCTGTTTGGAGTCTGTTATATGCCACTCAACCAGGATAAAGAGGCAGATGAAATATTCTATAAGCAGCTGGGAGAAGTCTCATGGTCACTGGCCCTTGTTCTCATGGGGGATTTTAACTTATCAGATGTCTGTTGGAAATACAACATAGCAGACAAGAAACTGTCTAGGAGGTTCCTGGAGTGTGTGAAAGAGAACTTTCTGGCACAGCTGGTAAATGAGCCAACCAGGGGAGGTGCCTGCTGGACCTGCTGTTTGTGAACTGAGAAGGACTGGTGATGTGACGGTTGGAGGCCATGGTGATCAGGACAGGGGGATCGAGTCCACCCTCAGCAAGTTCACAGATGACACTGAGCTGGGTGGGAGTGTTGATCTGCTGGAGGGTAGGAAGGCTTTGCAGAGGGATCTGGACAGGCTGGATCGATGGGCTGAGGCCAGCTGTATGAGGTTCAACAAGGCCAAGTGCTGGGTCGTGCATTTGGGTCACAACAATCCCAGGCAGTGCTACAGGCTGGGGGAAGGGTGCTGGAAGCTGCCCAGTGGAAAAGAACCTGGGGATGCTGGTCAACAGTGGGTGAACATGAGCCAGCAGTGTGGCCAGGTGGCCAAGAAGGCCAATGGCACCCTGGCCTGTATCAGCAGTAGTGTGGCCAGCAGGACCAGGGCAGTGATCGTCTCCCCTGTACTTGGCACTGGTGAGGCCACACCTCGAATCCTGTGTTTGGTTTTGGGCCTGACACAACAAGAAAGACATTGAGGTGCTGGAGCATGTCCAGAGAAGGGCAATGGAGCTGGGGAAGGGCGTGGAGCACAAGTCTTATGAAAACCATCTGAGGTAGCTGGGGCTGGTTAGCCTGGAAAAAGAGAAGCTCAAGGGAGACCTTCTGGCTCTCTACAACTACCTGAAAGGAGGTTGTAGGCAGGTGGGGGTCAGCCTCTGCTCCCAGGTAATAAGGGTCAGGACGGGGGAAGCAGTCTCAAGTTGATCCAGGGGAGTTTTGGATTGGATATTAGGACAAATTTCTTCACAGGAAGGGTTGTCATGCACTGAAATAGGTTTCTGGTGGAAGTGGTGGAGTCACTATCCCTGGAGATATTGAAAAGACGTGCAAATGTGGCACTTGGGGACATGGTTTAGTGGTGGACTTGGCAGCGGTGGGTAAATGCTTGGACTGGTAAAAAGTCTATCCCTATCTTTCTTATAGACCCCCTATAAGTATTGAAGGGCTGCAATAAGGTCACCCTGGAACCCTGTGTGCTCCACGCTGAACAGCCCTAGCTCTTTCAGCCTGTCTTTGTAGCAGAGGTACTCCATCCATCTGATCATTTTTGTGGCCCTCTTCTGGACCTGTTCCAACAGGTCTATTATAATGAACATTCTTATAGTCTTTGAGTTTAACTCCCTCTGACTGTGAAACCACAGGAAATTTTTTCCCCTATTAATTAGTCACCCATGGATTACTTTTGTAGGTTCAGAGAGGCAGGCAGTCTCAAGGATTCCTTTCTGGCCAGCAGTCATGGTGGAAAAACGTGAGATTTTTTTCCATGATCAGCATGTGTATCTGAGTTCACAGTCCTCCTTCTGCTAAGAGTGTATGAAATTAATACCGGAGACTCTGGAAATTAAACCTGTGGGCCAGTGAGCTTACTAAGAGACTCCTGATATCTGCTGGGCGAGCAGTTGCCATTGCAGCTCTGCAGAGATAATGTAGCTTGGAATAAGATCTTAGAGTAGCAATTCGTGCTTGCTAAGGTTCCCAGAAGCTGTAAAACATGGCAGAGCTTATGCAGAAAATATATTCCGTTTATAATAACCAGAGAATTAACAGATACACGCTGAATGAGTTTCTGCTACTGGTTCAGACTCAAATGCTGTCTGTTAGTAGGAAGTCAAGAATGGGAGAACTCCAGTGTAGGAAAAAATTGCCGTTAATTTTCATCCTCACCGCTCTTAATAAAGCGGTGTATTAAAACCGTCTAATTGCAACTGAGGACAAAAGAATCTGAGGTGTGTTCTGCTCTAACTGGCAGTTGTTGATGTTAAATATCAAAAGATGGCTTGATAAGCACTACACAGGCACAGAGGCTTAATTAATTCCGAGAAATCAGCAAGTTTTGTCTGTGTCACACTGAAGTAATACTTGTAGCCTCATATTTCCTTTTGTATTTTTCCTGCTGCTCATCAGTCATTTAAAAATAGATTTAATTTTTGAAACTGTTCTTGGTTTAAATTTTGCATTCCCCACCAGATCAAGTTACAGTCCAAGCTCAGATTTTTTTTCTGGAGGAAAAACATCAGCAGTGGAGGCTCCAAATTATGTAAAGAAGTTACGATGTAATAAGTAAGTAATGGCCAGTCTTCGCGAGCAAAGATTTGGGAAAGGTTCATTAACCCTTCGAGCCTGCGCAGTGGATTTTTTAGGTGAGACCCAGCGTGCGCTGAACTGAGCCCACCCTTTAATCCTGAGGTTCATCTGCCGGGGCCGAGCAAAGCTTGGACAGTGGCAGTGAGGGTCTCAGGACGTAGGTTTGTTTAGAGTGACCTTCTCTTAGATGGACTGCCTTACAGGGCTGATGAGCTCCATCTGCCCGGGGGGCTGGGAATCGAACCCGGGTCGCAGCGGTGAGGGTTAGGGTGCAGGACGATGTATAATGTATTTTAATTGAATAGGAATGAAAATTGCCTCTAAATGTGCACTTTTTAAGGGACCTCTTTGTTCTCAAGTGTAAAATTACTTCTTTGGGATTTCTAATGTAGGAGAAATAGTATAATATGGGATGGATTGGCAGTAGTGATACGCAGTGATAAGTCAGGAAGTGAATGTCAGTAGGTGACTAGGAGGAAAGGAATGATTGCCCTATAGAAAATAATATGCTAGTAATCCAAATATATAAATTTATTTGCTAATTAGTGAATGAAATATCCTTTTTTTCATAACTCACATTGCTTAAATTGAATAGTAGATATTGAGTAATTTAAAAGGCAATTTTGTGTGACAAACAGGAGCTTTTACAGGGCAAACCTGTTGCACTGAGACTGTTTTGTCTGTATTAGATTAACATAAGTGCTAACTAGAGATGACAAGCTTGTTTAATTAACAGTGCCATGCTGTTAATCAAATATAACCAGCATGTCTACTGAAAGACAGGCTGAACTGGGGACTTTATTCCACTGACTGTATTGACTAGATCTTCATTACCTGACTTCATTATAGAAGCTTAGATGTTTTATTTAGATGTAACTATTATTAGGTGTTTTAATCTTGAACTATGTCCCATATTGTGTATCTGAGTGTACAGTTCTCTGAAAGAGATAGGGAGGGTATGGTTATCTAGGAGCATGCATGTACCTTCAGTTTGTGTTTAATGACATCATAGGATCTGCTAATGCTGATGAAATTCAAGCTGGAAAGAACAGCATGTGAACCTGTTACTTGGTTTTACTGCCTTGCCTAGAAATTTTATCTGGGTGCCTAAAAACTTCAGTTGGAACTTACTAAGTGTATTTTCCTGAATGTTATATAGTACCTGTAAAAGGCAGACTCTCCAGCAAACTTCATGTAGTAATGGTTGCAACATCTCTGTCTTCACTTTGAAGTGATGGCAAGCCCAGCAAGGTAGATTGACTATAGTTCTGGCACAAGGCACGTACACTATGTTTAGAGAAAGAAGTGCTTACTGTGCCTGGCCTGCCCTATTTCTTGTCAGAAAAATGAAAAAGAGTGTGGGACTGTGTTCTGGTTGTCATGGGCTCAAGCTTCCCTGCTGGGAGAGCTGGGGCTGAGTGCTGAGCATGAGCTTGGGTGTCAGTAGGTTTGTCTGTGATGGGATACTGACAGTGCAGGCATACCTAACAGAAGTAGGAGAAATATCCTTGGATTCTGAACAATTCTGTTACAAAAAAATTCATGTTACTCATATTGCCTACGTGTTTGCATCTGGACACCATAAGTTTCTCTTGACAGTTTTTCTAACCTATAAATATTGCTTTATATTCCCACACTGATGCTGTTTTTCAACCAAGATAAGTGCTTTTCAGTAATTGAACGTTTCTGTTGGGTACCTAAAACACTGTGACTGTTCAGGCTCTAAAACATTATTGTAGAATAATCTTATTTATTTATAAAACCAGCAAAATTTTGGAAATTGACTTTGAAATAGGGGAGAAAAGTAGTTTTAGGACATAAAATGTAATTGATTCTCCCTCTATTTCCAGGTACTGCCATTGGAAAACAGAATGAAGGACACAACACGTTTCCCACAGGCATTGAACATTGGGATGGGAATAGTCATGACCTTGTATATCTCACTAGCCACTCTGGGATATCTGCGGTTTGGGGATGAAGTCAAAGGCAGCATAACTTTAAACCTGCCACAAGATAAATGGTAAGTGTGTATGTGACTTAAAAGTAGTAATCTAGAAGGCATGAATGTTGCAAAGATTATTCTGTGCCTCAGTGCTGTCAGGCTTATAATTGATAGATGCTCAGACTTATAATGTATGTACTGTGCCTGTGCCTTCTACATTAGAGCTATGGTCCTAGCCAGCAATTTGTTGCATATTAAAAGGACTTGAATATGGGGACAGATCAATGATCTTTATTATAAATTATTCCATCTCTAGCAGAAGCTAGTTCCTGGAATGTTCAAGGGCAGAATATGCAGTTTGCAACCAGCTATAACACAGTTGTGAAAACAGCTACTTTTACCTTGGATATCCTGGTAATATCGTGCCTTTTTTTAGTGTAATCACTGAGTTTAGCAGGTAAACAACTGGGATGTAAGACACCAAAGCTGAATGGATTTGTAGTTCAAGTGCAAGTTCATGGATAACATATAATAATGGCTTCCTATCAGGAAAGTGAAGCTTATGCTTGCCAGTGTCTCAAGGATATTATAATTTTTCTTTAGTTTTTTTTATGCTGTGAGAGCTCCACATGTCACATGCTAAAGAAGCACTGAAGACAATTTCAGCTGGTGCACTGTTAGTTCTGTATCTGTCTATGGATGGATATATATACTGTAACTATTAATTTAAAGATAACTCTAAATTTTTTTAGTACTTTTATGTCTGATGGGCCTAAAATTAGGCATATCAGCAGTGCACAAGTATTAAAACTGAAAAGTATTCTAATGTTTTCATTCTAATCAAATAATGAGTTACAGGTTATGTGCTTGCATCTACTTGTTCAATGTCTGTTGTGGCAGCTTATTGAAGTAGTGAAATCTCAAATTATGTGGGGAAAAAAACCCTGCTTTAATGAACTGAGTGCTGACTCGATTTTTACTCTTTGAAAAAGAGGAGAACATGTGTAAAGAAAGTTCTTAATTTTTAGGTGTTACTTTTTCACTTTTTCTTCCTTTTCATTCCTTGGAGTCAGTATGAGCCATGCATTTTTAATATTTTTGTTTAATTGCCTGTCTGATTCCAGTGTTTAATACATGAAAGTATAATAAAATGGGTCTTGAAGGATGAATTTTTTTTGATTGCTAGAATTTTCATCTGTTGCTTGTTTACTTGTTTTGTTTTTATACTACTGTTGTAAAAACTGAGATTTGTCCCTCAATTTTTTTCCATTTTATGGGAAGTTTTTTTGGTTTGTTTTTTTAAGCTTTGGGGGATTTTGTTTTCCTGTTTTGCCTGTGGTTCTGGTTTTTGGAGATATTGCTCACAATATATATTTGTTTTCTTTCGTTGTACATAGATACATGAGAAGTTTAGCAAGACCAAGTGCAAGGCAGGGCAATCGCAGGCATAAATACAAGCTGGTCAGAGAATGGATTGAGACTAGCCCTGAGGACAAAGTCTAGAGGGTGTTTATGGAGAAAAAGCTTAACATGACCCGGCAATGTGTGCTCACAGCCCAGAAAGCCAGCTGTGTCCTGGGCTGCCCCGAAAGCAGTGTGGCTTGCAGATTGAGGGAGGTGATCCTCCCCCTCTACGCTGCTCTTGTGAGACCCCACCAGGAGTGCTGCATCCAGCTCTGGGGTCCTCAGCACAAGAAAGATACTGACCTGTTGGAACAAGGCCAGAGGAGAACCTAAAATAATCATAGGGCTGGAGCACCTCTCCTATGACATGCTGAGGAAGCTGGGGCTGTTCAGTCTGGAGAAAGCACTAGGGAGACCTTAGACCACCTTCCAGTACCTGAAGGGGGCTTACAAGAGCACTGGAGAGGGACATTTTGCAAGGGCATGTAGTGATAAGACAAGGGGGAATGGCTTTAAATTAAAGGAGGGCAGGTTTAGATTAGATATTAGGAAGAAATTATTTGCTATAAGGGTGGTGAGATTCTGGAAAAGGTTGCCCAGAGAAGCTGTGGATTCCCCATCCCTGGAGGTGTTGACGACCAGGCTGGATGGGACTCTGAGTAACATGATCTAGTGGAAGGTGACCCTACCCATGGCAGGGGGGTTGGAAGTAGATGATCTTTGAGGTTCCTTCCAATCCAAATCATTCTCTGATTCTGTGACATTAGAAAAACTCAGGAATATACAAATATTTAATGCATCCACTCTGTCTGTGTGATGCATCTAAAAGGGAAAATACTTTTATTTCGAATATTACATGGCAGTGCTTGTTGTTTGTAAGATTAGTGAAAAGTTTGTTTTAAATGGTAGCTCTGGGTTTATTTGTGCCTTAAGAGAAGTGCTCTTAAAAAAGCAGGAGTGAGAGGAATGTGGAATAAGGTAACATTGCTACCCACTGTCACTTTTTATTGCGCTCGTGCAAGCAACACGATGAACTTTATTCTGCATCCCTGCTATCTAACAGAGCTATTCACATATGAGTTTTCAAGTAGCTCTTGGCTACAGTGCAGATGTGATGATGATGTTTATCCTGATAGCTTTGCAGGACTAATGCACAGAAAGAGATAATAAAAGAGATGGAAACTGGTGCTCTAAAGGGTAGAAAATTGGCATTCTAAGTGTAATAACCTCAAAACTACTCAGGGCACATATCTACAGTTAACAAAGTCATCTGTTTTTGTCTTACCCTGGATAGCACCCCAGAGCGGCAAACAAAATTTGGAGAAGCAGCTCATGGGTGCACCCAGGGGTTGTGATGTACGATGCTGTTGCTGTGCCATACTGTGGGTCTACCTAATACAATACTGAGGGGCAAGAGGTTGCAATCACTGTGCTAACAAAACAAATTTCCAGTGAACAGTATTTTGGTATTTGGTCCTCACATAAAAAGCCAGTAAGTTGCCAGTTTGTACTAGAGAAATGCAAGGAGCAGGGGAGGTTTTTATAAGAAGATGGTCATGCAAAAGAGCCTGGAATGTACCTAAGCAGTGAGACTTGGCTTATGTGTTTCATTCCAGCTGGACAACCCCTGCTTAAAAATAAGCCTTTCCTGGTAAAGAAAGTTAAATTAGAATTCTGCTGCTTTCTGAGTTTTATTTGATGTCCTTGCAGATGAATTGACTGGAAGGCATGCACAGGCCCTAGACTGGTTAAGTACTTAAGTTTAATTTAAATAGAAGACTGCTCATGTTCTTAAAATCATCCTGCTAGATTGGTGCTTTTGGAGGAACCACTTAGTGCAGTTCTAGTTTAGGTGCTGTTTGATGGTACAAATTATCACTCAGCATAATATATTATTTAGAAGATGTTGAAAATGGACTTTAAGAGAAGTTTTCAGCTTGTTTTTGCTGATCTTTTACAACTCTTTTCTGGGATCAAAGAATTCTGGTTTATTTCATAAGTAGCATTTCTCTTTTTACATACAGTTAGCTGCTTGGAATCTTAGTAATTATTGTCATGTGACCATCAGTTTGAACCAAGTCCTGCAGTATTTGCAAATGTAGATTATGGAAAATTGTGCTTTAGTACTTGGTAGTGTCCTTGGTTTGGGTCTCATAAAATCATAGAGTGGTTTGGGTTGGAGAGGACCTTTAAAGATCATGTGTTCCAACTGCCCTGCTGTGAGCAGAGACATCTTTCACAAGACCAGGTTGCTCCAAGCTCTGTCCAACCTGGCCTTGAATGCTTCCAGGGATGGGGCATCCACAGCTTCTCTGGGCAACCCATGCCCGTGGCTCACCACCCTCATTGCAAAAATTTTCTTCTTTGCCCATGGTTAGTTCTCATCTTCTTGAGGCTGAATATGAAGGTTCTTTTCACCACCTGTTCTTTGTTAAGACATCAGTGAGTCTTTGTGCAACAGTTCCCTGACAGTGAATCCCAAAGGTTAACTACCATACAAACACTGTAGTATATTGAAGTTCAACGAGGCTTTACATGGTACTAGTTAAAATGAAAGCTTAGTGTAATTAATTCCCTATTTGGTCTAACTGTATTGTTATGCAAGTTTTGTTACAGTACTTGCCAATGTTTCTACCCTTAAAAGAGGTACAATGAAATGTCAAATGTAGAATTAAAAAGAGGTTTAGCACATATGAATGATTTACATTTTTATTAAAAGGTAGCCTAAGGAGCCATCTTTATCTGATTGGAGTATAATATTAAATTACTAGTAAAATCACCTCAGTAACATAAAAATTGTTTTCTAATTTGGAAGGTTTTAATCCTTGTAGATCTATAGAAAATTAGTTACTGTAAGGGAGACACTCACTTTGAACAACTGTGTATTTAAAGTTTTGAATCCTGTTTTTGAGTATCTTTTAAAAATTGTTTTTGTAAAGGTTTGGGATGGTCTGAAGCCTGAGGATTAGAGGTGAATTGTGGATAGCGGGTCAGTTTTTCTATTTTTAATTGGCTAAAATCCATCTAAGCTTCTGGAATAAGGACAGTCATGCAGAGTTGATAGAAAAGTGACTCTTTTTTCCTTGAAATTTCTAAAAAGAAGTGTGTCACAAAAGCTGTGGCTTCTAAACTAGCTACACCATTATGTCACCACAGAAATTGATATAATAGTTTTTTTATCCATTTGAATATGCCTTTGGGGCTTCACTGAGTTGTGTACAGTGATGGTCAAACCTTTGTTACAGATATTTTAGAACCTATTAGTCAAAATGTATTTTTAGTTGAAGCATATTTTTTCCCTCATATCATAGAATCATAGAATGTATATATGTATATAATATATATATACATACATATATATAAAATAATTACTTCTGTGTATTTGTTCATCTAAAAAAAAACCCCTTATTGGTTTGTTAGCAGTCTTTTAGTATCATAAAAAATGGAAAACTTGATGACCTAGCTTGTAGCTGTGAGATGAGAAACACCTAAGACTGAGCTGAAAGGGCTATTCAAGTTCACCAGCAGTTCACCACTTCAGTGTTCAAAACCATTACTGACTGTGTGTTCAACACATCCTTCAAAATGTTGAAGGAAGGATGATGGAGGCATCCTGTTGTGGTGGTGAAGAACTGAACTGTATGGATACAAACTTTGCCATGTTGTGCCATTTGGCCACAGGACAAGGGGCCAAAAGCAGTCGTGGCTGGACTTTATTTACTTGTACAGATACAGACTGTGACACTCAAAGAGGAAACATTTGAGTGACCCCTGCCAGGCTTTGAGAGATACAGAGATGAAGATCCTACTTGTTCTTTCCTTACCCTTGCTTCTGTTTTTTATTTTCTTAAGCATGTTGCCTTTGCTTCAGTTCAATCTGTCTTTAAGGACTGAAGCAAAAAAGAAAAATGTTGTTTATGAGAAATATTCCCTTGCTCATTTGTGAACACACAATACCCCATGGCAAATGAACCAAACCCTTACCCAAAGTTTTAATAATGTCCTTAGTTGCATTCTTAGAAAGAAAATCATGTGAAGAGACTCATAATTTCTATCAGTTGACTGCAAGCAGACCTATGACAAATGCTTGTAGTTTATGCAGCATGGATTTAAACTTCATCTAAATTTAAAACTGTTGATAGTGTGAATAATTCTTTGTCACTTGTTTACTCAGCCACACGTAGCAGTGATAAGGGTGTCTGCACTTCCTGTTTCTTGAAGATTTACTCTAGTTGGCTTATCTTCTGCGATTTCTTAGGCTGTTGTAATGTAACATTCGTGTTTGCGGGGGGAAAAGTGTATTTTTCACATATATATATTTAGGCTTAGTGCCATTGGCAAGCTGATTTTTTTATGAAGAGTTTGCAACTTACGTGAATGTGTGTAAATGTTTCCAATAGGTTATATCAGTCCGTAAAAATGCTGTACTCCTTTGGGATTTTTGTGACCTATTCGATTCAGTTCTATGTCCCTGCGGAGATTCTCATTCCAGTTGTCACTTCCAGAGTGAAGCAGAAGTGGAAGTTACTCAGTGAGCTTGTGGTGAGAGCACTATTAGTCTGCTCAACCTGTAAGTATGTGCAGAACATCCATAAAAAATCTTGCTGTTACATTTTGTTGGGACTTGCTTATTTAAACATGTGTTGTTGTTTATTTTTCCAGAGGCTAGCAATCCTGAAATTTTGCTTCAACAATTCACTATATTTTGACTTACATGAACAAAGGAATCTAATGCTGTATTTGTATTTTAACCACACTTTTGTAGGTGTGACAAATTATTTGACAACCATATCTTTTGCCAGTAATACCCTAAAGCTGCCAACTTGAAATTTATTTGAAAAAAAATTTTTTTTTTAAGTGAGACACACATTGCTGATACATGTCAATGTTTATCTATTGATCTGCAGTACCTACTTGTCATGTAGAAATCCTTTCTCTGTTTTGTTGATCTGAGGATGAAGCCTAAAGGTGTGTTGGTCTGTATCCATTAAATTGCACTGACAAGCATGGATGCTTGGTCACAAGAGTTCATGAAGGGAGACTTATTTTAGGTGATAATGCTCCAAAGTAGTTTTGCATCTCTGTCCTCGCTGCCTATTACTCCTGTTGTTTCTCTCGCTTGTCCCCTAATCTTTCCATCCCTCCTATAAGCTCATTGAGATATCACAGATGCTAGTAGAAGTCAGCAGTGCTCATGGAATGGTGAGTATGGTCTCATCTAGGAATCGATACTTCTGAAGATAATAAACTGTGGAGGTAGTTAACTCTGTCTTTACAGCTCCCACCTGAAGTGTTTGAATAACATAGGATGCTTTTCTAAAGGATGTTATAAAAAAATTGCTTCTAGTACAAAGTTGACCTCTCCACCATGTGTACTGAAATGAGCTGTTATTACCTTAAAAACAATCAAAACTGCTAAACAAGCAAAAAAATGCTAAACCTTGTTTTTTAGGGAAAATGTTGATTAAAGAGAAGAGTTTTGGTTTGTTGTCTCAGTTCTCTTGGTGAATGCTGACCAGTAACTCATGTGCTGGATGACAGCTAAGAATTGTTGTCCAAGAAAACTTGAACATCTAGTGAGACCTTCTTAAGGTCAAGCCAGTTGAGAAAATCTGGCTTGTTTTTCTATCAGTGCGATTTAATTGCTACAGTAAGCAAAGGCAAATACCATCAATCTAATAAATTGCTGCTCTGAAAATACATCTGCTATGTGGAATTGAAAAAAAACAACAAACAAACCCCAAAGGTTTTCTTGAGTAATGAAGTGCATATCTCCTGAAGCACCATATAATCTGTGTTCTGCTTCAGGTGATCAAGGTGTTAAGATTTTTAGATTGAAGATATATGAATAGCTCCTGTAATACCTGTGAGTCATCTGTATCAGAATGCTTCAAGGTCCAAAATTCTTTTTTTATTGTCTCTCTGAGAGATCATTAGTAAGATCTCCAGTCCTCACTGCACCTTCAACTTCCACTCACTCTGTATTGCCCTTTATGTGCCCCTTATCACCTGCCCTGGTAATGGTACCACAACAGATTTGAAAAGCTAAGAATCTTGTAGATCCAAACTCTTGTTTACAGCCAGAGGTTTTAAGAGTTTATTGGTGAAAGATATTTTCATGTATGTGTGTAATGAGAAGAGCCAGTGGTGAATAGGCTTAAAGGCACATTTCCCTGTTGGACTTAGGAAAATTATAAATGACTTCATGATATTCAGCCATAGTATTTTGTGGGTTTTTTGGCCTTTTTAATTACTGAGTAGCCTGGAAAGAGAAAACTGGGGAAGTCTCCAAGAAAAGAAAGTAGAAAAACAAAGAAAATTTGTTATATATATGTAAAGATATATTTATATAAAATATACAGCTATCTATATAAAGATATAACATTAGAATCCTACATATTTGTTTCTTTGAAAAAAATATGTAATAAAATTGGACCTGTTTTATACCATTGAAACTTACCTGTGATATGAATCTCTAAAATGGACCTACTGAAGTGCTACAGATTACTGGGATATTTGAGGATTGTTTGCTGCAAGACACAGAAAAGTAAAATTAAAAGTTTGCTCTTAAATGTTGGGTATTTGCCAGGCTGTTCTGTGATATATTTTTCGTAGTTGTTGTTTCAGGATTTTTTCAAGGGGTTTCTACAAATTGTATGTATACAGTATCTATAATACCTTTTCACCAACATTTGTATAAGCTCCCATGCTTACATTCACCTTCTCTTCATCATTTTTCATCAAAGCACTGGTTTTATACAAAATTGATTTAAATAGCTTCACTTTTCACTTAGCTTCACTTTGTCTAAGTGCAGAACACAGTTCCTAAAATGATTCAGAAAGCATTTCTTTAATGGAAAGTAAAAATCCAAAACCTTTTCAATTGAATTTTAGAAATTAAGTGGTTTTGATATTGGTGACGGAATATGTTGTAATGTCTGGACCATTCAGAGGTCATACACTGATTAAAGGGACTCTGCTTGCTTGAAAATAATTCTCTGAGAATAGAAGCTTCAGCTGTGTTGCTATTAATGCATTAGCTTTTTAAGAGAAGACTTGAAAAATCAGTTATTACTGATTTTTTGGGCTTTTGCATTACTCAAATTATGTAATGATTTTATTGTTACAGTATATACGAAACTTTGTTGGGAAAAAGCCTTCGGGCTTGAGACGGAGAGGAATGTACCCATCCCTTGGGAAGTTCATGTTTGGGCTGAGTGGTTGTTGCTCTGGAAGTAGGTCAGTCTTGGCTCGCTGAGCCATTCTCAGGGAGCAGTGAGATCATGTGGACTCTTTCTAGGCAGAATTGGTGGTTAAAAGTATTCAAAAGACTGCTTTTACCATACCGGAAAGGAAGTTACAGAAGGTTTTAGAACAATGTTCACAGTAGCTGTCTGAATTTTCACATCTGTTCTTAGCATCTTCTTCCAGACTGTGACACTCTCTATTATTCGAAGTAAAAGCAAATATTTTTGCTGAGACAGTACTAGATTGGCAAAAGCATGCTTTTCCTTTGGTTAGCCCCTTGCCAGTACTTTCTGGGCAAGGACACAGTGAGTGCAAATGATTTGGCAGACTTTGTTCCTACTGCTTTTTTCCCATCCTCCAGTTTACTGTTAAAATAGCATGTCAGTATTGGATGGGTCAGATACTTTTGAATTTTAAGGAAAAGGTGGGAAACTGACAGTTTCCATATTGTTTGATACTGAAGACTTCTTTCTATTCCATTTGCAAGAGACATACTGTATTTTGGATTTCGGATTTCACTGTATAGGGTGTAGCAAGTTAGAAGATCCCACCGTACTGAATAAGTCTTGACACTAAGCCATTGTTTTCCAAACTGAGATGAGCACCTTTGCACTGAGTGGAGGGATGTGCTAGGCTTGTGTTAAAAGTCCAGCCTAGAGCTGGAGACTGGGTTTGGTAGTTGTTGAAAGCAGGTGGGAGGTAGACTTGTAGCTAACTAGGCAGAAATAGGATTGAAAGTTGGACTAAGCATCACTGTACTGGGCAAAGTTAGAAATTAGGAACACATACATGTAGAAGGAATAGGACAAGAGCCACCATGGGATTTGGAAAGTGGTGAGAACAGATATGCAAGTCTAGTATTTTGTGGATGCTCATGAGCTGCCTTTGGATTGTACTTAGAAGTTCATCACTACAGGATTGCTCCATGTAGGTGCCAAAGGATCTCCAGCAGCTGTCTGTCTTTTGGTCTCTGCCTGGTGACTTGCCAGTTTTGTCCTGTGGTGTGTCAGTTCAGCTCACTGTGTTAGTTACAGACACTCCTTTTAATACATAAGAGGACAGAAAATCTATCTGATTGTGCTCAGACAACCACATCCTTGTGGTTGCTGTAGGTTCTGTTACTGTTGCATATGCATTTTTATATGAACTGTAAGTGCTTTACATTTCTTTATCTCACAGGTTTTTGCTTAGTGTTTGTGGTATTTGAATGTCAAATAACTTCAGTACTTTGAAATATTTGTCAGGGTGGAATTTTTATAATGTTGAAAGTATTTACCCTGATTTTACATATTTAAAACACATGTCACAAAAGTACTTTAGATCTGTGTTTGCTGCATCTACTTGGGTAAAGATTGTGCATCAAACACATGGTTCAGCCCTTAGCCTGTTACCTCATAGGATTGTGGCTCCAGCACATTGGGATTAACTATTAAAGTGTGAAACTTTTTTAGTTTACTTCTAAAGGAACTGGACCATCCTGGATGAATTTATTAAAGATTTGTAAATATCATTGCACAGAATGATATGTTTTGAGAGGCCAGCTTGCCTGGGTAACCAAATAAGTTCTGTTTAGCGCATTGCTTGAAATAAACTGTCATTGTATCATGACAGCTTTTTACTCTCCCTTGCTTATCTGGTACTGAGATCATGGTGACTCCAGGAGGGGAGAGTTTGGAGAGGTTTTGTTGAGCTTAAGCAATTAATTCTGGGTTACCAGCCTCAAAATACGCTGAGCACTTGGAGATCGAGGGATCTGCCAAGCATTACTCAGTATTGATGCTAAATGGCATCAAACATTCACTTCTGTTGAAGTGAAATGTTGCAGTAAAAATTGTGGTTAAACAGTTTAGGATGGGGCAAGACTGCAAGTGTCTAGTAGAATGGAAATGTAAATATCTCATTTACTGTCTGGCAAAGGCTTACTCATGTCTTCTGACCAAAGGGCACTGAAATTAAATGTTCTTGCTGGATGTGTTGGAAGCAGTATGGAAAAAAAAAAGGCAGTATTGAGGAAATATTTCATCTGAAATGGTGGCAGCAAATCCTTGAAGAAGTAAAGGAATAAAATAGAAAAGAACAATTTAAGCATTACTTTCATTTTTAAACAGTAAGTTGTGTTTGATTTATTAAAGATAGTAGTGAAAGAATTTTTTTTTTGTGGATTGGTAAAATCTGCTGAAGAACATCAGAAAATATAATGGAGAAAACCGGAGTCAAGCATTATAGTATCTTTCATCCACATGAGAAGTATAGATTATTATTTTTAATAGCTTAATTTAGGGCTGTATTCCTGTAGCCAAGGTTCTCCTGTTAAAATGAAAATGAAGAAATATTGCATTTGCATATGGATGTGGAGATACCTTTGAATTGTCAATTGTTTTGATTATTAACTTGAAAGAAATTTAATTGAAGGGCTAATCCAGCTGAGTATGAATGGAGCTGTTAGTGAGCTGTTTGTGATTAACTCTGAGCTTAGTGTGTAATTTTACCAAAAAAAGAATAAATGCATTATTCAGTTGAATTTATCAATTACACTTTTCTAAATATTTTCCCATTTTAACTGTACCTGGTTTTAGGAAAGAACAGTTCTTCTTGCTGAACAATTAGACACAAGATAAGATGATACTTACCAGATGTCTTACACTGATTAATGACATTGTGCCAATAAAATACCTGCTTAGAGGAACTGCAGGAGAGGTAACATGAAGGAGTTTTAAGATCTATATAGATAGGATAAAGTGATAATCGTTTATGCAGAAGTGGCTTAGGTATCAGTTGTTAGACACAGATTTTTTTTTTAATAAGAGTTTGTTCATTTTAAAGGGTAGTATTAATGACAGAAAAATTGAATAGGTAAATTTGTGAATTAAGAAACTTTCAGATGGGATTTAAAATAATTGCGTGGACTGCTAACAGGCCCCTCAAAGTGGGCTTAAACACAAAAAAGGAATAAAATGAAATATTTGATTAATTCAGTTAATTTTTTTCCAGTATGTAGTGTTTTTTTGGTTGGTTTTTTTTCTTTTTTTTTTTTTTTTATACAGGTAGCTGGTGAGCATAATTCTTACTTCCTAGTAGAAGATCCTGTGCTGTGGTTTTGAGACATGAGAATAGGTATCATTGTGTGGTTTTTGGACATATCCTGAGGTATGAGAAATAGATTTGTGAAATCAGTTTCTTTCAACCTTTTTGAGTCTCTCTCCAAAAGGAATAAATCTCTTAACTTTAGGGTTATATCCTGATTATGGTTCCTTTCTTTTGATGTGGCATATGAGTTTTGTCACATCTTATGAGTAGCTGTTGGTGTAGACATCGATTTATGTACATATAATAGCTAATATTCTTTTTAATAGTCCAAATATTATTTTTTAACCTGATTTTAATATATGGATACCAGATGTCTATGGTTTATAATTAACGGTTAGATGTTGTGGATTATTTAAATAGTGCTAGAAGTGTTTCTTATTGCTGGTTGTTCTAGAGATGTTAACTTGTGAATATATTTCCTAGATGTAACCCCAGTGACCAACAGAATGGTCTAATGTTAGTATTCATCATTACAAATTCTTATATTTTAAAAGCCTTAAATAGAAAGTTAAGCTGTGAAGTAAATTCCTGAAAAGTTAAAGCAAGTCCTACTTTATCTGTTTTGGGTTTTTTAATTACTTCAGTGTAGGTTGGATTTCTTTCTGTTCAGGTGTTAATTAGAATTCTGTGAGTAAACTTAGATTTTGAAATGCAGCTCTTTTGCAAAAAAAATTTGTAGGTATGGGACAGGAAGAAAAGTATGGGCTTGAATACCTCACTGGAGATATTCAAGAACTGTCTGGATGCAATCCTGTGCAGTGTGCTCTAGAATGGCCCTTCTTGATCAGGGAGGTTGGATCTGATAACCTACTGTGGTCCCTTCCAACCTGACCCATTCTGTGACTCTGATTCTGTGATTTGTGATTAAGGTGAAAAATAGAAAATTTTGAAAGATTTGTAATAAGAAAATTGAAAATATCCGTAATAACTTTGTCATCAAATTTTTTTGGTTTTTCTTTTTGAGACATTTGTTTCGTTGTTTACAGAAAAAAAATCAAGAACTAAGTAGTTTAGCAGTGCATTTATGTATTCTGAAGCAGTTAATCCTATTCTGGGGCAATACTTATTTTTAGATTTTTAAAAATTATTTTAATTATTAATATATTTAAAAACAATGTATGATTCCTTTTTGCAGTCTCCTTTGCAAACTGTATTCATTTATGGTGAAATGCAAGTTGGAGATTCATAATACCACTTACAGTGTGCACCTACATGTCAGTCCGTGCTCTGAAGTCATGCATGGCATATGTTGCAAAGTACTGTGTGGGTTTGGACTCATCTAGTTTAGCTTGCAGGACTCTGTTCTCCGTATTTCTGCACCTGCAATGGTCATGCTAACTAGACTCCTTCTAAGGAGCAGAGAGGAACACATGCTTGGAAGGGCACAATTTGTCTGATATAGCTTACATATTTGCTTCGGGACAAGTTGAACTGGGCCAAAGAAGTGCTTATTTTCTTCTCTGGCGTGTTTGAAGGAATAGATGTGAGAAACATATCTAGCATTTGATATGATGGATCATTTGCAGGAAGAGTGAGGTGACACTGAATATGATGCTCAGTTGCCTGCAGTTCAATCCCATTTTCCCTTTCTAATAATAATTTTAAGACTAATCAAGCCTGCTTTTATTTTTTTGTTCCCCTTTTTTTTTTCCATCTGTGTGCTTACAAATATAATGAAGGATGATATGAAAATTCTTTGTCCAAATAACAGATAAATATATATATTTTTATATATATATTCTCTAGCTCATGGAAAGCGAACTTTATATTGGTAATATTTCAATAATTCATGCATTTGTGTCTCTCCATTATTTCAGCCCATTATATCTTTATGAATGAACTGGCTTAGAAGAGGAAGTTACTCTTGGGTTTCTTCTTAAATGTCGTACATGAGCCAGTGATTTTCTGTCATGCTTATTGAGTGGAGCAGCTATTTTTGTATGTACCCCTTATACATTTTGCATCTATCCAGTACTCCATGACTTGAAATTTCCTTTGAGATTCCTAAGGGGAAAGTAAAGGATTCGGCAGATGGAAAACACCAGTTTCTTAGTGCACAGTTAGGAGGAAATAGATAACGATGGTTGGCATTTTAAAAATCTCCCTATTTTTTCCAGGGTATTGGCATATGTCTTCCTTCCTCCTTTTTGATGTGCAACAACGCAGAGGGGAAAAGGTATATTGAGTTAATGGGAATACCAAAAGTAATAGCATGCCATGCTTTGCTTAGTTGGTTAATCTGAGTTGAATATTATTGAATATTTATCTGTACTTTTTCACTTGATAAGGTGCATCAGTGTAGACGTTGTAATAATGAGCAACATTGATTTACAGTTACAGAAGGTCTAAAGAACTTGTGCCACAAGAGACATCCCATTCTCTTTTTAGTTCTTATGTTTTCAACATCATGCTCAAGGATTCATTAGTTTGTTCTTTCCTGTTGCATCCCTTAAACTTTTTTCCATCTTTTTTTTTTTTTAACTGGGAAGTTTTCCTAGACCTGCACTGTGGCCCCAGACCTTTGTCCTGGCACAACCAGAAGAACTGTGTTATAGAGTCTAGGAGATAGAGATAGAAAGAGGAATATCTTTACAGTATGTTTTTATGATACATGAGTCAAATTAACATCTCACTGCTTAAAAATGTAGAATATTTTTCTCTTCTCTGTGGTTTTCTTTATCCCACCATAGCATAGCAAGTGAATGGAATATATTGTCTTTTGACTTGCAGTAATTGCTCACTGATAAAGCTGTTCTGTAATGCGTCAAAATAAAAATTCTGTGTCTTGATCTTTGAAGTTAAATTATGTTCTTTATTTCACATGGGGTGTTGTGGCGAGGTTATCTGGACTGTAGTTCTTCCTTTGGTAAAAAATATCTTGAATCATGTTGCTGTCCTAATAAACTGGTATGAACCTCCTTACTGAAGACTACTTGGTTTAAAGTCAGGTTTCCAAAGGAATTAAGTGTATACAATTGTTCCATCAACATACACTCCATGAGTAGATCTGTCTTTGCTGGATTAACATCAACACATTTTTGTTCTTCAGCACAACTCGGCTCTATTTCTGTGAATGACTGCTTTTTCACTCCACTCACTGGTATGTGCCCATGATTTTGCTAGTTGCATCCTCCTTTCAGATCTCAACTATTTTTTTGAAAAGCCATTCAGTCTCTTAGTCTGTGTTTATCCACTGTTTATCCAGTAACCAGAAACTTTTTATTTTGTAATTTTGCTGCATTTATTTTATTTTTTCCTTTTTTATTTGTCTGCCTTTCCCTTTATTTTATGCTTTAATTGTCAGACATTATTAATCTGTAATATCAGACAACGAACCAGAGGATTATTAGTATAAATGCATAAAATGAGCTATTACTATTATGACAAGTAATCCACTTGACACAATATATTCCAGATCTAAAGTCTAAGTGGTTTGCTCAAGAGAGCTGCAATTATGTGGTTTATGTTTCCTTTCATTATCCCTATTTGATAGCTTCAGACTATATTTCTTTCTGGAATATGGAGGGAAAATGATTGCAAATGCTTACTGCAAAGTGCACCACTGAGAATATGGCAGGAGTTTAATTTTAAGACCTGATACTTAGACATGTAGACTAAGCTATAAGAATTTATTGTTCAGTTAAATGTACATTCTAAGTGTATGTGGAGTGTGTTTTAACATTTTGATCTTATTTCAAGGTTGCTACCTAGATTTACTTATTTTGTGGAAGTGTCCAGTAGAGTTTCGGTTGCAGAAGCACAGATTCTAGATTTATTACTCTTGGCAAAACAGGGTAATAATTTTGGAACTCATTGCATAAATTAAAGCTCCGTCTGTACAGTGAACTAATTTTTTAACATTCAATTAAAAATAATATTTAATAAGATTAAAAAAAATTGCAAGGCAGCTAGCTGAGGTTAAGGGAAGGTTAAAGTATCATGAATGTAAACTAAAATTTTTCATTTTTGTGGGTGCTGAGCTGGATATCTAAGATCTAATTATTATTCAGCTTTGTGCCAAATAAACTGTGGATTAGTGATAAATTAATCTGCCTTTTGAGGATGCAACAGTCTGATGTGGTAGTATGAGAAACTGTGAATTACTTGGCAATGTTAACATTTGTTCAGTAGGAGAAAAAGGACCAGAATCCTTTGTGGTTTGGGTCTTGCCAGGTATCTTTCCATGAGTCACTGTTTTAGAAATGAGTCTTTATAGCTTTTTTAAATTGCTAGAAGGAACTACTGTCCCGTGTAACTCTGGTGGTGTCTGCTTCCAAGTGGAGAAAAATACTTGAAGTGTCAGGCATATCCATCTGGATTACAAAGATAAATCTAGTGAGTTACTATCCTTGCTCTTTTGTTTATGTATTTAAAAATTTTCCTTTTTTTGTGTTGTTTAGCTTTTAACTGCCATTCTTGCTTACCTTTTGTCCGCTAGGTTTAAGGATCCTTTCTTAGCACGTGTTTTGTTTCATATGTTAATGCAAGCAGGCTGTAATTAAATTACAGTTGGTGTATTCTTTTATAAACTAAAAAAGACTGAGTGTAGGAAGCATTTTCCAATACTTCATGTTAAAGATAATATTTTTTTAATATAGAGTATAAAGGAGTGCTAACAATCATACAATCTCTTTCACATCTGTCAAAACCCCCCAGTTTTCAATACAGAGCAATAACTTTCCTACTTTTATATTATTCTTTTATGTTTATGACCAGGTTATTACCATCTGTTGGTGACAATAACTGAAGAGCATTGTAGAATCATAGAATGGTTTGGCTTGGAAGGGACCTTAAGGATCATCTAGTTCCAACCCCCCTGCCATGGCAGGGAAGCCTTCCACTAGACCAAGTTGCTCCAAGCCCCGTCCAACCTGGCCTTGAACACTTCCAGGGATAGAACATTCACAGCTTCTCTGGGCAACCTGTTCTGGTGCTTCACCACCCTCACAGTGAATAGTTGCTTCCTAATCTAAATCTACCTTGTTTTAGTTTAAAACCATCACCTCATTCTATTACTCCAGGCCCTTGAAAAAAAGTCCCTCTTCAGCTTTCTTGTAAGCCCCTTAAGGTACTGGAAGGTGCTATAATATCTCCCTTCTCTTCTCCATCAAGAGGAAAGTAGTTTAAATTGTGCTTACAGTAGTGCTGGGCTTAGAAGTATGCATGGTAGAAGAACTTAGAAGAACTTGGTAAGGGATCTTGGAGTTGTTGTCAAGAGATTTCTGAAACCATGAGCTCAGTATCCACTGGCAGAGAAGAGGCCAGTGAAATTGTCAGAAAGCAAGACAAAGGGCATTGTTTTGTTGACAGATAAAACTTGACTTTCTATGGCTTTAAGTGTCAGTGTAGTTCTGGTCTCTGTGTTTTGACCAGGATGTACTGGATTGAGAGAGAATGTGGAGAAAAACAAGTGTTCTCTGACTTCAGCCGACATTCAGCTCTGTGGGATTCAGTTCCTTATTAACATATGCTGGTAAATATATCTGACTTTAAATCTTGGCAAAAAAACCCAAACAAATAAAAAATCCCCCAACCAACCAACCAAACAAAAAAACCCACCAAAAAATCCCAGTAGCTATTTTCTTGTGGTACTCTTATAATCTTTACTGGCAATCATCAGAGGAGTAAGAAGATAACTTATTATTTTAATTTATGTTTTCATTGTGTGCATAGTTGTTGTGTTTTGTTTTTTCGTTAGTAGGTGGTTGAACCCCAAGGAAAAGAACAGCATAGTTATTAAATGGTCTGTATATGCATAACTTTGAGTGTTCTGCTCTTGCAGTGAGAGAACTGGAATGACAATAATCACAATAAAAATAAACACACAAATTATTATGAGCAATTGTTTTAGCTCAATTAACTGTCATTCTGTATAACATAAAATTACAGGGGGTAAGCACAATAGAAATAATTGCTATGATTAAATACGAACAAAGTGCTTGATGGCAAAATAAAGCAAGAATACATTGTTACTGCTTTGGTTACCAAAGTGCAGGGTAGCATTTTAAATTCACAAAAGTTGATCAGTCTTCAACTTCATTGTGACAAAGGACTGAGTATAATAAATATTGTGATACATTTTCTCAAAAACATCTTTGGTCCTGTGTGTCTTGATTTTGCAGCTTACATCTAAAAGCCATGAACCAAATAGCATTCATGGAGTGAGTTCAAGATCAGTTCTCAATGCTGTTTATTGCCCATCTCATCCTTAGCCTTCCAGGCAAGGTTATACTTCCACTTGTTATTGAAGGTCCTCTCTTGGATAAAAAGTAATAGGAGAAGTTATTGCTAACTTTATTGTAACTTACTTATTCAGCTGTCACTTGGAATAGCTACACTTTGCAAGTGAATATCTTAGAAAAACTTGTATGTTTATGTTCAGCATAGTTCACCTGAAGCTGATTTTCTGTGTGTTGCGTTAGCAAACACTAGACACGCTGAATCTCTTTTGATGCTTCAGAGAAAACTGGAGGAGTTTCTGTTTAGGATATCATTAGTATTTGCTGTTTTATGTTTTGAAAAGGCTTAGCATTTCCATAAAGCTGCCTGCTGGTTTATGTACAGCTATAAAGTTATCCCACAAGCTGAGAATCAAAATAATTTTCTCTAATAACATCCCTGTGAAAAAAAATTGCAAAATGCATTATGCAACAAAACAGACTATTACATATATTCAGGTATATGCCTGTGTGTTTCTTATGCAGACCACAAAACTGTAGAGAGAGAAGATCTATGAATCAGACCCAGCCACTCTGGTATAAAGTCAGGTTCATTGAGTCTCACACAGCAGTAAGAGTAGGTGATCATTCGTTTTACTATAGGCTATAGTGTATACAGTAAGACTAGAAATCACCAAAAGAATGGCTGGAATCAAAAGCATACATAATAGCTAAAATCCTAGTTAACCTTTTCCCTTGATTGGTGGCAAGTTGCATAGCAGTGTTTCATGCACTAAAGTGCCAAGGCACTTCATGCAGTAAATGTATTTCTCCTACCTTCAGACTACTTTTCTGTGACCTGCTTAAAATATCTGTCGTGTTTATACTAATAAATTTCAATAAAACCTCTTGCTGAGATACCTATAACAATCTTTTTATCTGACACTGGAGAATTTGGATGAGGCATGTATTAATATATATATATGTTTGTATATATGCAGGCATGTATAAAAGAGAAAAAAAATAAAGTTAGATAATAGGGAGTAAAGATGTCTAACGTATTTGAAGTTGTGAAAAACCCCCATGTAATTTCAGTTTCATCATTGCCATCTAAATAAATACCCATGGCTTTTCTTTTTGTCAGCCAAAGACAATTTATGATACCTCTCTCCCTTCACAAATTCTTTGTACTTGAAAATGGTACAATGTTAATAGATATTTTACAATGGATACTGCAAAGATTATTTTAATTTCAAGAAAAAATTGTAAATAGTAAAAATAAGTAATATTGTATATTAATAACTGGGGGAGTTGTGCCATCTGAAAGATGCAACCAGAGTTGGTAAGTACATTAAGCTGTAAAGTGTGATGAACGGTAAAGTATGTACCATTATAAATGGTAATTTATGTATGAATGAACTATATGTTTTCTGCATAGAAAAAAAATATGAATCCCTGTTCATAAAGACCTTTGGTCTCAACAGAAAACAAAAGGAACAGGCAAGGAAACACATGGTTAAGTAACTACCCCACAGTTGTTCATCAAAGACCGGAATTTCTCTGTGTACTGTTAGCATAGTCAGTTCATGGAGAAATTCCCAGCTATTGTGCATGTGGATAATGTAGGAAATACTTTGAGGAAAATGGATTGAGAAGTGTATGTTCTGCTTCTTTAGTCTTCACAATTCAGAGTGCAGCTCTGCTGCATGCCATTGGGCCGTGACAGAGCTTCTTCAAAGGTGGTGTGTGAGGTTAAAGTGGAATTCTAAAATTTACTTTAAAAAATCTGCTTATGGGCAGAGTCCATAAGATATGTCCCTTGTTTGTGGCAGTTTCTTGGTTGAATCAGGAATCATTGAAAATCCTGATACTGTGTCTCTCGTGTATGCGCTTCAGGTAACTCTGAAAGTAGAGGATCTTGAAGAGACTTTGTAGAAACTGGTAGTTGAAAATATAAGCAAAGAAAGATAGTGTGTATTTTGGAGAGCTGGATAAGGCACATGAGGTGTCAGTAAGTGCTTGAAGAATCACTTCAGTTTTCTGTGACTGTGAAAGAATAACTCCTGCATGGGGTTATTGAACATTAGGAAAGTATTATCTGGGTTTTGATGCAATTCAGTGTACCACAGGAAATAGAAAGATAAGAATTCTACCATTGCTCTTCTTTTCTGCATGAAAACACCTGCTCTTTTTAAAAAAGCTGTTACACTTTGATTGTCCTCTCCTTTGAACTCATGCTGTGATCTCCAGTGTTACCTGGGCTATTAAACATTTCAGCTGGCTCCTTGTATGTATTGAGAGGGCTTGGGAGATATTGTGCTTGTATGTCCTTTCAAGGTCTCTTTTATTACCAATTTCTCTATTTGTTTTGCCTTTTTCTCATCACGAAGTTCATTTGTTTGAAATCCCTACACTGTGTGACAGTGTTAAATATTTAATTTCCTTCTTGTGCATAGAACCATGGAAAACTGGAGTTTCACGTAAGTGAAATAGTTTCCTAATATAAAATTTGAGTTTCCTAACATAAAAATTCAATGTTTTCTAAAATATTCCACCATAAATGCTGTTAAAGAAGCATGGGGAAAAGTAATTTTGAAGGATAGAGACTGTTTTAATATTTTTAGATGTTTTACTCGCAGAAATATTGACTGAATCATTGGTAATAACAACAATATGTTTTGAGAGCATGAGAATTTAGAAAACCAGACATTTTCAGTTTTTATATCTGAACAATTGTTCCATCTTTAATACCTGTAAGTTTACAAAATGTAACTTAACTCTTTTTTGCCTTTCTCCATTTTGATAGAAGTCCTTCTGTGTTGATTTACTCTTGTATTGGGGTATTTTTGAGCAGGGGGTACTGTTAAATTTTGGAGTAAGGGAATTGACTAAAGTGTTTAAGCTTTTGCTTATAGATGAATGGGAACTTTTTGGCATTGATAATTTCAATATGTAGTTAGTTATTTTTGAACTCTAAGGTTGCACTAGAATCTAGGGACTTGCTCAAAGTGAAAGACCAATGGATTACTTAAAATGTAATTTAGTTTGACCTTAAATTGATCTAGTATGTACAATGAAGTAATTTACTGGAGCTCATTATTTAGAATTGAGTTTCTTACCACACGGTAGCTTTTTTAAATAACAAAACTGGGTAATTGAGTATATAATTGTAGTTCCATTAATTTCGTAATTCCATAGCCTTTTCAGAAGGGTAACATTTGGTTTTCATCACAGCCTTCTTAATCAGTATAGAGCTATAATGGCACAAACTGTGATGCAAAGGAGCAAGATATTATTTGCTCTCACGTAGTAGGTGCTGGTATTGGCTGCAGCACCACTGCAGAGAACTGCAGAGGAGGTGATATATTTGCCTGACCTCTAACTCAGTGAAAGAGGAGAGATGATGGCAAAGCTTAAAAAAATCTGTTCGGGATTTGGGAACTGGAGCTCATGCAGGGAAGGAACATTTTGCAAGGAAAGGCTACACATGAGAAGTAGGGCCAAACATCTGAATGGCAGGAGAAAGATGGTAGCATCATTTTTTCCTGGAGACCTGTTGTCTTCAGGAATGAGGGAGTGCTGATGGTGCTGGAAACATTTCTTTCTGATCCCAGTGAACTTTCAATCAACTATATTCACACAGACTAAGAGACTAAAGCAGTTTAATGTAGCTGTTAGTATTTTTATGTGCTAAGATGGTCAATTCATGCACTGATTATCTCAGATGGAATTTAGCTGCTTTACAGGTTCAAATCAGTTGTTGTTCTGAACAAAAATGATGTGTGTTTGTGCGTGCTTCTACAGTCCAAATTTTAATTGCATTGTCTGCTGTGTTTATTTGGAGATTGAGACAAATGGCACAGTACTTCAGTGTTGTACTTCTGCTTTTAAGAAAAAAAAAAATTTGGACCTTAAATTTTGCAACTGGATATCTCATTTATGTAAGATTCAGGGTCTGAGCTTTCCATAAGTGGGAAACAAGCATTCTGCAGTAGCATAAACGATGGTTACACTTCTGTGATCGCTTGCTCTTTTCCGCAGAGAATTCCAAACTAAGCAAAAGATTTCCTCCAATAGGCATTTGAATTGATTTTTCAATTGTTCACATTGCGAATGTGATTAGATTACCTTTCTAAAGCACATAATGTAGAGGCTTTCTGCCATCAGAGCCAGCAACTACTATCCATTCCAGGTTTTTCGTAGGGTAAGTATGTAGGTATGGATGGTGGTTTTCAACCTTCGTTCTGAAAGGTCAAGCACTGTAGTTAGTGTTGTATTAAAGCCACTCCATGTACTTCTTGGGAGTGGCTTCCAGCCTTCGTGGTCCTCCACAGTACTGTTTGCATCTCCATCCTTTTAGTGTAGGGCTTTGCTCTCTCCTGATGGTCTGTAAGTGGTTCGGTACTCCTACAATCCAGGACATGTGAGAATATTTCAATATAAAATACAGAGTCCTGTTAAAGACAGTGCGTTCACAGTACAAAAATGAAGGCAGAAAACCCAGTCTAAACCAGGCTACCACTGCACAGTGCTGGCAGTGGTAGACTTGCTGCAACGTCTGAATTAAGTCTAGTTTCATTACGCCGTATTTATACTGAAATGCTGTGTAACCAGGTAGTAATTCTGTTTTAGGGATCAAGTTGCAATATCTTTCCATTTCCATTTCGCTCCAATGATTTTCATGTATGAGAAAGCTGAAAACTGTAATGTAATTGTAGGGATTTTCTGTTCCATAAATGCTGATGCTTATAAATGGATGGTATAAAACTTTAAATAAATAAACGAAAATTTTAATTAGTTTTTTAGAGAAAAAAAAAATTCCTAGCCATTGACCTGCTCCCAAACCAATGAAGTAAGTGAAACATTTGAGACTGAGCCTTCATATGTGTTTTTTATAGATCCTGAGACATAAAATGGGTGAATAAATGTGGGAGCTGTAGCAGCTTCCTGCAGAAGAATGGGAAAAAATGAGTCCTTATTTTAAGAGGAGAGAAAGATATTCATGATTATGAAAAGGAGCATAGTGCATGTGAGATGTTATTTTAGAAAGAAACACGTTTAACAGCTACAATTACAGGTGTGGAAGTAGAGTAGTGCAAATGGAAAAATGCTGTTGGTTGGAATTAAGTTATCTGACAGTTTCTTCTGAAAATTCTGAAACTGTCTTGTTTTTTCTTCTGAGACTGTCAGTGTTTTAACTTTGTTAAACCAACATATGGCATATTAAGACTGAAGTTCTGTGTTCAATATCATCTTTATTATGATAAAGTAACGGAGCCTATTAGAATACATGTTTGGCTCAAGTTTCAATTACAATTTATTCCTAAATTTGTTGTGGGTTTTTTTTTATGCTCAGAAGTTTGCTATGGGCTAAGAGAGAACACATTACACAGATGCAAGGTTTTATTAATTAAGTCTAATATTTTGTGAGTATAATTAAAACACAATGCAGTTGTTATTAGTCCAGTTATAATGACACTAATAATCCAAATTATGATAGAAAAGCTATATGCAGTATGAAATTACTGTTCATGATGTAGGGTTGCTCAGTGGTTACATGAGCTTACTGTTTGTTTACATATACCGTAGTCACAGAACTAAGCTAGAGCAAGGTAGACAAAAATCAATTTGACTGATGGCTAGAGAATTGCTCTAACAGTTAAACCAAGCTGAAATCAGGTCAGGTCCAGACAAGTTCAAAGACTGTGCACTTTAGGAATGTACAAAGCCCGAGGACTTTTTCTGATTATAGCAAAATCACATTTAACAGGTTACATGCTTGTTATATTTTTTCATATTGCTATGAATGCTGACAAATTGCATCCAAAACTGTTGAAAAAAGTTACTTTAAATGTGTCAGATATTTTAAATATATCAGATTTTAAAGACTAAATGTTCTATTTACGACGCAATTCTGTACCAAATTTTTGTAGCAACGGAATCTTGGACAAC